>NC_080733.1:2274955-2614955 GCF_019097595.1 Hemibagrus wyckioides | reverse complement strand
GTGTGTGTGTGTTAGTGAGTGTGAGTGTGTGTGAGTGTGTGAGTGTTAGTGAGTGAGTGTGAGTGTGTGTGAGTGTGTGTGTGTTAGTGAGTGTGTGTGAGTGTGTGAGTGAGTGAGAGTAATTTGAACATCTCTTAATCTTTTAAATGATGTTTTCTTGCACATCCTCCAGTGCAGCTCTGGTATTATACTCATTCGGTTTCCTTTTTTCATTATTATTCATACACACACGTTTTGATGATTTTTAACCTTTATTGTTGTTTTTCTTTTGTATCTCCAGTAAATTCATGTGCATGTAAGCATCAGCTACCATCATCAGGTTTGAATTAGTGGGTACAGGTATGTAGCTCATAGCTCAGAGCTTCCTGGTTTAATTCGTGAGACCTGGGTACATGTTCTCTCTGTGTGTATGAAGAGTTCCTCCTGGTTCTCTGGTTTGCTCCTACAGGCAGGCGGGTGGATTGGCTACACCATGTTCCCGCTAGGTATGTGTGTGTGTGTGTATATGTACTGGTATTGGCGTCCAAACCAGGGTGAATTCCGTCGAATGTTCCAGTGTTACTAGGATAAACTCTGGATCCTGATTTGATTCGAAATATCTGGATTTTTCTTAATTTACCCAGTGGAATATCCCCCCTCCCGCCTGGCAGGTTTAGTCTGGTCTGGGAAAACATCACAAACAAACCAAAAACACAAACAGTGGCCATCCAGCAGTTGTTTTTTCAGCTGTGACAATGAGAATGGCCTGGGAAATGAGCGCCACATACTACATTGTGATTTTAATGTAAGAAGCTATGTACGGTTATTTCAATTAACTTACTGAAATCACTTAATAAACATCAAATCACAGACAGACCCCAGGGGAGTTCCTCTCATCAGAGTTCCTTATGAGATTTGTCTATGTTCAGGCCCACAGATGCAATCAGGAACATGCTGAGAACCGCCTGGGGATGCACAAGAGGCATGGGGACCATGATGGGAAGACATACAAGTGATAATTTAATGGAGAGCTGGTGAGCGTCGTTACTTAAAACAAGCGGCGCCAAGACGGAGCCCAGAACCCTTCGGTCTGTCCCGAGAGAACTAGCAAGAGGGGCATGTTCATTATGTGTATGTGTGAATAAAGAGACAGGATAACACATGAACTCATAGATACAAAGAGCAAGAGCAGAGGGACAGAGGTCCAGTGCAGACTGTGAGAAGTGTGTGACAGGAGACCTGCAGATGCAGCTGAGACTTGAGAAAGGCTCAGAGTTGAAGGACTCTGACGTCACGGCTGCTGGCACGTATGTCGTCCTCGATTTTTCGTATGCACGGCTTCCCTTTTGATGTGGTTTGACCAGCTCTAAAGTCATACTCCAATATTAAAACTTGTGGGTAAACATTTTTTGCTTGGATAGATCAAACTAGCTATAGTTCCACTGAGCATCATTTTAAACAAACCACAAACTGAAAGCTGATAAACATTGTCAACTTTCTTGGCATGTGTGCAGCACTGATTCTTGTAACAGAGGCTGAGATCATTGATTATGGAAGTGATCTGCAAAGCAAACGGCCTCAGGCTTTCAGCTCCATTAATGCATCAACAGGAGCCCAGCACCAATGAGAGAGTGCTGTCAGGGCAAAGCTAATTAATGGAGTGTGTGTTAATGCATAATCCTGGAGTTGTGCATACAGGGGGGAACTCAAGTCTGAATAATGGAACGAACCTGGCAATTACATTTGCATATTAAAATTTTCACTGGAAAAAGAGGAAGAAATTGAATCGGGGTTTCAAACATTGAGGGCAGCAGGCAAACCAGCAGCTACTGGGGTTGGTCATAAAATGTTATGAAGGGTAGAATGTACAGCAGCAGTTCATTTAATTTGATGAACACAAGGAGGAAATCAGTAAATGTAGCACCATTAAGCAGGCAGCAGTTTAAAGCTCAGCACATTCACATGGTAATGATATAATCCTGACCTCTAGTGGGAGAGTTAGACAGCCACAAGTCAACAATTTCAGAGAAATCTCAATATGGAGTTTTCTTGCAATTTTAGAAAAATGCTTGTAAAACCTGTTAACTAGAGTCCAGACTGCCCACATATAGTACTAGACATACTAGCCCTGTTACAGCATCAATCCCAATGCATGTACAAAAGCCTAAAATTTGATAGGAACAGACAAGGGAAAAAAATAAAATCCAAGTAGACAAGTGAGGTAGTAAAATTTTTATTAACAACCCAATAATCAATGTAAAAAGATAAATATTGCAGCATGCAAACTAATGCTACTCTACAATGGAGCACTGCTAATAGTAAATACACATTATTCACCAGAAACCTGAGTCTGTAGGGAATGTTTTACAAAATTATGCAATCAGTTAAAATCCACTGCTTTAGAGTGTATGGTTAACAAAAAGATTAAAACAAGACAAATTTCATTATGCTCGCTCCCCTCGGATTCGCCTTGCCAGCTGGATGTCCTTGGGCATGATCGTGACCCTCTTGGCGTGAATGGCGCACAGGTTAGTGTCTTCAAACAGGCCGACGAGGTAAGCCTCACTTGCTTCCTGTTAAAGCAACAAAGTAACATTGATTAACACAAACCAGTGATCAGTAGCTTGGATTAAAACCAGTCTCCAGGACTGAATTTGACCACATGCTTCCTGTAAAACATGTGAAACCAGCCACAGCTTTTCAAACAACCGTTCATGGGTGCAAATGCAATGCAGCCCCATCAGCTTAGATGTACACAATTAGCTAATGGCAGTGAGTGTGACTGGGGCAAAAAGCTGGAATTCCAGCCACAGCTGGCATCGGCAACATTTAAACTCACAATCCTGAGACAATGGTCAACTTTCAAGGATTGAAACATAGCAGGAAATCATTTCATGAGGGGTTTTGAAAAAAGAAAAAAAAACAGCATGATGGGAGAAATATACCTGAAGGGCACCTATGGCCGCACTCTGGAACCTCAGGTCAGTCTTGAAATCCTGTGCGATTTCTCGGACCAGACGCTGAAAGGGCAGCTTGCGAATTAGCAACTCCGTTGACTTCTGATAACGGCGGATCTCTCTCAGAGCCACAGTTCCAGGCCTTTAAAGAAAGACATTAAATAGATGAATCAGGTACAATAACAGTGTACAGGTTTTCTGCAGGCAGTGCACTCACCTGTATCTGTGGGGTTTCTTGACTCCGCCGGTGGAGGGCGCACTCTTCCTCGCTGCTTTTGTAGCCAGTTGTTTCCTGGGCGCTTTTCCACCAGTGGACTTACGCGCAGTCTGCTTAGTACGAGCCATGGTCTCTCAAACGCTGGAAATTCAGCAGGAAAACACTGTTAGCCAAAAATGATAACTACAAATGAATCTTAAGGGATAAGCTACTTCGGCGGTCAAGCAGTCCTCGACTAGTCCAAACTTTACGTCTATTTAGCCCAAGAGATGACATCCTATTATCCATCCTATCTAGGCACTTACCTAGAAATTGTGTCGCAGACAAAATGGCGGCGGTCCGCTTTACGGCTTCCACTCGAGATCCACAATATGCAGCTACACCACATTAAACTGACCACACATCTTTGAAAGCACAGTTTGGTCCAAGACTTACTATTAAGCCAGTAGTTTTACGTCTTTTCTTCTATACAAGTTGAGAGTCTTGTGTCTAGTCAAATCAATAATCTTAACGGAGAATGGTTACTCGGCTTATCTAGGCAGGTAGCTAACACAGCTAACCATTTAATAAACAACCGCTTTATTAAGTGGAGCCTCAATCACACTGTAACTACCCAACACAAATCATTGTGATAAAAATCAAACTAGTTAAATAGAACAGTATTAGATAATATAATTTTTGTCTATCCTGCTTCAATATACAGCATAAGCATTAGCCAGTCAATACTCATTGTCCAAAATGGCGGGCAAATAAAAACAGCGCCGGTGGATCTATTAAAGTCTACACACCAACTCACAGCAACAGATTTAGAAATAAAAGGCAATAATCTGATTAATCATACATTATCACTATAAAGCGAATGACCAGAAATAAATTTTCAAAGAATATATACATCATTAGCTAGCTAGCTAACTAGTCCTTCGGCTTAAAAAACAGACAATTCTAGAGATCAGTTATACATATTATCCCAATTTAAAATATTCCTACGTATCTAATCAAACGTAATATTATACATTATGGTGCTCTAAACACGTTTATGATTACTTACTCGACTGATTTATTTTTTATTTTTTTTTTTTTCTTCCACGTCCCCGACCCTCCGCTCTGGAAGTCCTGAAGTGTATGAAAACAATGAGTTTGTGCGCATGGTATTTATAGCAACAGACAGACCAGCGGCACGTGACCTTTACGCCCCTCCCACATACGGTTATCCTCCCTTATTATGTTATAGAGTAATACAGCAGAATTAGAGCAGAAATAAAGCAATCTGCGGCTAAAAAAAAAAATCACATGTTCTTCTTTCTATCTTTAGGAGCTATGATTTAAAACAGAGAACTGAAACTGAATGTTAGAGAGTCGTCTTGAACGCTTGTAAACTTATGTAAAATATACTATTTTAATCATATAATTCCTTATTTCCTTATTCCTTATTCCTTATATGGTACGCTTTAATATAATAAGCAGTAAATTCTGACATGCTTTCTAGCCTAGTTGAAATGGATGTGAAGGAATCACAAAACAACAAACGCAGTAAGGGAATTCAGTAGACATGTTATCATATTCCCTTCATTTTAGAAAATATAAAAGGAATATATATATATATATATATATATATATATATATATATATATATATATATATATATATATATATATATATATATATATATATTGTTGTTTTAAATAGCAGAATAAACAACTTATTGTTTGATTTGTTAGGCAGTTTATATATGTGGCCCGTCATTGGCTAGCATTGGCCTCGCAGTGGCGTTGAGAGAGCGCGAGGAGAGCAGAGCGCGAGGAGAGGGGCCGCCGTCGCGCATGCGCCGTTATTGTTTTGACTGAAAATGCCGTCGGTTTCGAAAACGGCGGCGAGCGCTTCTCCTCAAACCGAGAAACCAACCCACTATACGTAAGTAAAGTGCATGCTTAAAGGACGAAAATGCGTTTTTTGAAAGAAAAGAGAGTGCCTATTTGGTACTCAGCGGTCTGGTAGAAATGTACAGTGCTTGGTATCACTACGTTCCTTCGTGCGTTTAAATATGGTGCTTTTCCCTTTTCTAAATTCTTTCGTATACACGCAGCTCGCTGCTTTAACGCAAAAAACACACACATACTTTACATAAACCCAGTCCATCTATACGGGTTTCTAGTCTAAATTCTTGTGGTGACAAACTTGGGACGCGGGAATGTTTTAGACGAAAGTCGGTTTGTGCAAAAGAAAGCTTGCTGGAAACATGGTTTCAAAAGCAACAACGCAGATCGGGCAGATGAGCTTTCTTTCCCTTCGCCTCGGCCCGAAGTGCAGGCGTTTTGTTTTTTTCTCTCTCTTTTTACGCTGCGCTTTTGGCGTACGCCATTACACTGCCGCTGGGCTGCACGCCCCTGACCGAGCGTAAGTCCGGTCCGGAATCGCGATTTGCGTTGCAGTTTGTTGTGTTGGACCCCATGTTAAATATCCAACCGCAGCTTAGAAACAGCGAGGAAACTAGCATGATGGCTCACTTGGTGGTGTTTTCTGATCAGAAATAATGTCTCCAACTGTATCATTATACCCATAATACTTTTTGTTTGTTTAGTGAAAGTTACAAATGATGATCATGATGATGATAATTATAATATCAATCCCTTACGCATGGGTATTTGAAGTATTTTCGATGTGTTGTTACTGCATCTACAGTTAAGCTGAGTTAGGTCTCTCTTTCCCTCCTCATCCCTGACAGATATTTGAAGGAGTTCAGGACCGAGCAGTGCCCGCTGTTTTTGCAGCACAAATGCACACAGCATAGACCCTTTACCTGTTTTCACTGGCATTTTCTAAACCAGCGAAGACGGCGACCGATTAGGAGGAGAGACGGGACTTTTAATTACAGCCCCGACGTCTACTGCACGAAGTACGACGAAACAACAGGCATATGTCCAGATGGAGACGAGTAAGTGGCGTTTACATCCTCCTCCTCATCTCCTCCTCTGTCACTGTTATCTTGCCTTATTCACTTTTATTTTCACGACTGCTCATGCTTTACTTGTATACATTTTAATGCATTTATTTTTTTGATGCACACATTGTGCACGTGCTCGCCACAGCACGCGTGTAAATAGAGTTGCTTCTTTTTTTGCTCAAAGGGCATAGTTGCGCGCGCGCCACACGAACACAGGCGCGCGCGCCTCTCTGCAGCACGTTCTTCGTCTGAAATTCGGAAGTAAACTTTGTAAAGGAATGCTCTCTTAATGACTGTAATACGTGCTTTATTGCAACAGATTCTCGGTGTAATTTGATTCGTCTTTATTTCCCCCCACCTCGAGCCCTACTATTTCATGTGTCTTGCTCTTGTCTAGTGCACGAGGCGACATCATCACGCGCTGATGTCGTGTGGCTAAGACTTAAACTTTAAGAGCGCACGTATTTATCCGAGCACTAGTCCAAAGGCATACATAAAACCAGGAAATGAAGTTGTTGTTAAATACGTGTCTGTGTGTGTGTGATGGCCGAGCTCTCCTCCTCCTCCTACATGGGAAGGAAAAAAAAAAAGAAAAACACAAGCTACAGGACACACCCCCTGGGGTTCTGGTTTCTGATTGGTTCCCTCCTGCACGTAGTCTTTTCTGATTGGTTCACACTGGACATGCTTACAAACTGGCATGGTGTACGTGCAAGGAAGTCACAGTTAAATGTTTATTGTTGTTGTTGTTGTTATTATTATTATTATTATTATTATTATTGACACATGTTTTGCATCCGATAAATTCATTGGATTAAATCGTTTTGAATAGATTGAGTGATCAGTTTAGATTAGTGGACAGCTTTTGTGCATATGTAAAGCTTGGTATTAGATGAACACAAGAGGCAGCATTGTTTAATGTCTAATGAGTTTATTAAGAGTTATTGTCTGAAACAGTTGATGCCTCAGTTGTTAGGTGGTTGTTAGTACTTGGTGAATTCACTGGTTATAAGTGTATGCTACTGCACTGTATACACTATATAGCCAAAAGTATGTGGACACCTGACCCTGTCTTACCCATGTGCTCCTTTATCAAACAGTTATAACGCAAAACTGGAAGCAGTTATCTACAATTGTATATAATGTCTTTGGAAACTGTCGCGTTAAATTTCCCTTCGCTGGAACCAAGAGGCTCAGACGTGTTCCAGCATGGCATTGCCCCTTGTACATAGGGCAACAGGGTGTGTTAAGGTTGGAGCAGAAGAACTGGAGTGTCCTGCACTGAGCCCTGACTCTGACTCAACCCCACTGAACACCTTTGGGATGAACTGGAACACCAACTGAACCCCAGACCTCCTCACTCTTACAACATCAATGTCTGATCTCACTAATGCTCTTGTAGCTTCACATCTTCACAGCCACGCTCCCACATCTAGTGCAGGGGTGTCCATTCTTATATGGCAAGAGCAGGTGTGGGTGTAGGATTTCATTCCAAACAAGCAGAAGCCATATCTGAGTCTATTTCAAGCCAAGATCAACTGATTAAACAGGTGGAATCTGGTGTGGGTCGTGCTTGGTGAATGAAAAACTGCACCCACACAGGTCTTTGCAGGTAAGAGTGGACATCTCTGAACTAGTGGAAAGCCTTCAGAGAAGAGTGGAACAGCAAAAGGGAAATAAATCTGGAAGCATATATGTCTAAGATGGTCTGGTGTCTATATACTTTTGGCCACATAGATGTGATTTAGACACTAAGGCAATGGAAACTTCATACGAAAATCTGTGACGTGTTTCTGATGTCAATCCATTATTTCTTTTGGCCTGGAAGGATGTAAGGCTTTGGAATGAGAAGGGAGAGCCATGCAGCTTCACTGTAATCTCGCTCACACATTCATTCATCCAGTTGAAGCCGTTCTGTCATTGCATCGCTGTTACCATAGTAACTGTTGCTACCTAAAGGAGAGTTTATATATTTGAGATTATTAGAACGGTTGCATTTTTAGTATCATTCTGTGAACTCATGTCTCGCTGGCTTTTTTTGTTAGAACACCTGTTCTGTATAGCGGTCCCAAGTCCTGTTTCCATGCAGATGGCTGCGTCTCTCTGCCTCAGAGATGAGGATGGACTTCTGCTTTGGATAGGAAAGAAGTATTTACTGATATTCCTGTTTCCTCTCACAGTATACCAAAGGGTTGCAGATATTCCTCTGCAGCTGTGACAGAGCTCCTTATCATTTAGGTTGTTATGTATATAACCAGTGCAATAGACACAGACTGATAAGTGTGTAAACCACACGAGTGATTTATTCCGCTGCTCATTTCACCTGTAGAGATCCAATAAAGTGTTAATGATAGGTTCATAATGTGATTTGTTTCTGTTCACTCCATTTACTCTGGCTCTAGTCCAGATGTTGTATTGGTCATTAAGTGCACCAGACAGGTTCAAGGATAGTTTTGTTATACCGAACTGAAAGACATTTGTAATTTTGGCATCACTGTGTTTCACAACTGATTAAATGATTAAATAAAGTCATTCCTCTGTGTAGACGTGTTGAAGTAGTAGTTTTCTCCAGCAGTATGAAGCACATGTAGTGACATGACAGTTTAATGTAATCAATATGTCACGCTGAAATATTTGTCTGTAATTATATGAAATGCTATTTAAGACCAATATTAAATATATAAATGTGACACTATTAGTGTAATAATAATAATAATAATAATAATAATAATAATATGAGCACTGTGATGGACTGGCAACCTGTCCAGGGTGTACCCCTTCCTTTTGCCCAGTGTGTGCTGGGAAAGGCTCCAGCAGATCCCCGTGACCCTAATTAGGAATAAAGCGGGTATAGACAATGGATGGATAAAATGACCAACCAACCATAATAATTAATCTGAGACATTGTTTATTGATAAAGTTATGAAGTCAGTGACTTGACGTGAGCTGGAAGTGTAACAGATGAGTGTTTGGGAAACTTATCCTTTAAACCGTAGGCGCTTTTTATTTGCCAGAGAGCACAACAAGCAAACCATTATTTTATTAAATCCACACATCACAATATAAAAACATGATTTTTTAAGCTGTTAACATACATAGAAACTATACAGTAAAATTAAACCAGTTTGCAGTGATTAATGTGATGAGTACAATTCATACATCTCTATATTAGTGGTATGTTGAGCTCCTGTTGTAATAATCAATCTTGCTGTTCATATATCATCTTTCTTTTGTGTTAAGTCGTATCATATATCACAGCAAAGGGTAAAAAATAAAACGCGACTACCTTCTTTAGTCAGTATTTTCTATCCCTGATGTGGGTTAAAACCTAAGGACTTGAGTTTAAAACCTGTCCATGACGCTTCCCTGAAGAAACATCTGTGAACCTCTAAGGCATCAACCTCAAGCGAATAGTTTGCGTAATATGAATGGCGCATCCTGAAAATCAGCCTCAGCAGGGGTGTAACTCTGATTGATTGCGTGTAAATTTCATAATTTCTAGACTTCTAGGCATTACTGTGGTTACATTTTTTGTCTTTATTCACTGCTAATAGCCTAATTAATAAAATTGTTGTTGTCGTCGCACTTCGGCTTCTCCCTTCTGCACAGGTTTTTCCAAACGCAACCTTCCCATTTTATCCGGGCTTGGGACTGGCTCTGAGAGTTAATTCCTCAGTGGCCAAGTTACTTCCCTGCCCGGGAATCGAACCCAGGTCACGGCAGTGAGAGCACGGGATCCTCCTGCTGATGGACCACCGGAGACCACAGCGTGATTAATAAAGTAATCTGACTATTACATGGCTCGTGTAGAATTTCAGTTTCCTCACAATCAGATTACTTTGTATGCGTAAACAAATAATGGCACTGTGGACTAGACCCTAATAATATAGTAAATAACATGTTTAATATTTCTTAGTTTTAATAAAGACTTTAAATCTAAATAAAGTTTAAGAAACACAATTTATTAATATATTTAAACAGCATTACAATCAGATACTTTGTGAAATCTTGGAATTCACTCTCTGTGGTGGAGAAATATAGAAAATGTTCTGTACTGTGTTCATTAACCAAATTTTCATGACTTGACTGATCAGTCTGTCAGTCAGTTAGCTCTTATTTCGACAGTCTGATCAAGCAGCACTGCTCTTCCATTGCTGACCTCCTGCCATGTCGGCTAATCAACAAATTAGCCACTCTTCCCTCTCAACAAAGAGACAGCACAGGTCTTTACATGCACAGTTTCCTCTGCATGTGCCAAATCTTTCAGCAAGGCATCATCCTAGTCTTCAGCTCCACTTTTTCTGAGTTTATTTTTATGTTTTATCTGTCACCTGTCTGCATCATGTTGTGAGCATTTACTGCCTATTATCCTGAATTAATTGACCAAGTGGTAAAGCAGCTCCTCTTATTTGGTTTCACCACCTTTATATTAGGTAAAGAAGAAGAAGCCTTTATTTTTATCTCATTCATCACAACACAGTGAAATTCTTTCTTTGCATATTGCAGCTTTTGGAAGTTGGGGTCAGAGCACAGGGTCAGCCATGATGCAGGGCCCTGGAGCAGTGAAGGCCTTGCTCACTGGGCCATTAGTAGCAGCTTGGCAGTGCTGGGGCTTGAACCCTGACCTTCCGATCAATAACCCAGAGCCTTAACCACTTGAGCCACTGCCAAAAGGGTGTGCACATATCCCAGATTATTAGGAAGCTGGGGTCAGAGCACAGGGTGAGCCATCATGCAGCGCCCCGGAGCAGGTGGGGTAAAGAGCCTTGCTTAAGGGCCCAACATTGGTAGTCTGTGAGTTTGCAGGCTTGAACCCCGACCTTCTGATCAGTGACCCAGCACTTTGACCGCAAACTACATTCTGTGTGCAGAATTATGCATATACACAGTTGATTAGAATCCTGGACATCAAAGAGGTAACACCTCTGTTAGCAGGTCTCCTAAGTGACATCACAGAAAAGTGTCACCCTATCATCCAGACACTGAGAGTTCAAATCCCAATGATGCCGCAGCAATCCGTGGCTGAGAGCCCAAGAGCGGGTAATTGGCCTTGTCTCTGAGATGGACAGTAACTGATGACTGTGGTGCTCACAACAAGGTGCAGATATGTGACACAGATGAAATATAAAGCAAGCTTATAAAAGACATTGAAAGACAAACTGCTAGAATATATGGCAGATGGAGGGGTTGCATTCTCCCTCTCCCCAATCACAGCAACACTAGCCAATCATGGACATCCGTTAGCTCATGCAGGTGGAAGTGGGAGGATGTGGTCAGCCTTAGAGGTTGGTAGTTGTCTTGTGTTGGAGAGAGCTGCCTAATGGGAGGAATTGGTCATGACTTAAATTGGGGAGAAAATCTGGAGGGAAAAACACATTTGTAACAATTTTATTTTAAATGTTTATCATATGTAGCTACAACTAAAAATGAACTAGGAGAGATTTTAAAGAGTCTTCTGGCGCTGTTGACAAACAGGATGCTGTGTGACTATTAAAAATGATAGATCTGGTAGATATTTTTAATCTTATAAATTTAGACTTTTGTCATTTCTGTGAATTCTTTACTTGTCCGATTTCCATCCAGTCAGATGCTTTTCTGAGCATGTTTACTCCATTCCTTTTAACAGACTTCAGGTATTTATCTACAATAGCAACAAGTTATCAAGTATGGATCATTAGTGTAGTTGTAAACTTAGTGAGAAATTAGTGCATTTGAAAGCATGTGGTATTTAAGCTTGTGGCCTCTGGTTTGCATTTTATTATTCTCAGTATTTATATGACCAGCAGTTTGAAATGATGCAGCAGCTGGCTTCACGTGTCTCAGCAGAAGCACTTGGTATCCTTGATTTGCCAGAATGATGGATTTCTTGCAGTAGGGAGAAATTATTAGTGCAACTAGCTGAGAATTGGCAGTGACTGGCAAAATTTGGAAATAATGTGGTAATTGTTCTAATGATATCCTCTGTTTTTAGCTGCCCATACCTGCACCGGACCACTGGTGATACAGAACGCAAGTACCACTTGCGCTATTATAAGACTGGCACCTGCATCCATGAAACAGATGCCCGGGGGCACTGTGTAAAAAATGGTCTTCATTGCGCCTTTGCTCATGGGCCTCACGACCTCCGGCCTCCAGTCTATGACATCAGGTAAGTCCAGTTACTTCTCTGTCTGGAGGTGTAATGAGTCCCTGGTTGGCTGTAGGCATGTTGTATAGTGTGTACTCAATGTGAGAAGTGAAAACAAGACAAGATTTTCAGTTTAATAAATGTGAATTGGAATAACCAAAAATTAATAAAAGAAATTGTTATTTATATTTGGTCTCACATTGTTGTATAAAACAGTCCTGACAGTACACCATTTACACTCATGTCTAGAGTGCAGAAGTGTGCACTGCTGGCCTGCTGGCCAGTCTCAGGAACTGCTTTCTCCTTTTATTTACGGGTTGCATCCAGGTGCAGTCACCGCATTATCATTTTGGGGATGTACCTGCCCTTGAGACTGGCTTGTTTCAAGGACTTTAGAATTGCCCTCTGTGCTTGATATGCCCCTGTCTCTAGTTACTATGCTATGTCATCTTAATAAGATGCAGCATTTGCACAGTCAGGAGTCTAGGCACTAGATGTTGAATCCTAGTTGGAGTAAAAAATTGATGTTTATCAAATGATGGACTTCAGGGGCAAAGGAATCTTCCAATAGCCTGTGGTGAAATTCAGGTTTAGCTAAATATAATGGTGCCCACCTGATCCAGGAGCTCAGAGAACTTTGCAGAAAAAATCACCTCATGTGGCTTGGGCACAAACACAAAGGTAGTGTAGTGTACATGGTCAGTTAGGATCTCTTTTGGAATCTCAACATTTGAAGGCAGGATACTTCAGGATACAGGGTTATATAATTCGGACCATGATGTCACTGGAACGGGCCAATGAGATTCATACCAATTCTTTCAAAGGGGAATATCTACCAATATGTACCAGGGGAGAAAGGCACACTGGCACTTTTGGAGTGCACAGAGGATTCATCAGCTGCCATTTGCAGCAAGACACACACCACTAATGTGCATCACTCAGAGTGTCCAGACAATAGAAACGGACCATTAAACCCAAGGTAACATAATGAGACACGTGGACCAGAATTTTACCGTGGCCTTTTGGGATCAACATTTGTCATACAAACCTCACACTGCCTTACTTGCCAGAATCCACCCAAGTGCTCCAAGTCTGCTGCCAGCTGAACAAACCTCAGCCAGTCTATTCCTACAGTAAGGCTTGTTTTATGCCTTTTAGCTCAGATATTCAATTTTAAGTGGCACGAATGGATACAAGTGCACATACATCATGTTTACTATCACATTTCCTGGAGACAAAAACAGGTTAGTAGGGACGGATTTGGTCAGCTAACCCATAATGCTAGACGGTGTAGCAAGCCAAGCCTGCTCTTGCCTCTCGTGGGCAAATACCCTGAAGATGCTTGAGTGTTGCCCCACCTACGTATCTGCAGTGCCATTCTTCAGAGTGCTGCAGGCTGTGGCAGATTCTTTTAACAGGAGACTGGGGCTGATGAAGTTCTCAGGGTGGGGAGGACAGCTTGAAGGTTCCCTCTGCTACTTTGATGGCATCAACAAGAGTATTGGGTTGGTAGAACAGGACCCATCCAAGTTACTGCTCTAGGACCCACATTCCATGACCAACTCTGTCTGCTGTTGGGTCAGGACTCATCCAGTGTCTGCAGCGAACCTGTGAGGTGATTGGATTGTCCCCGACCTCCAGTGACATTGATTTATGTTTTTGGCTAAAGCATCATTAGCAGATATACCTGGCTCTTGTGTGGCAGATAATGAGCAGCCAGTTAGGCCTCTTCAGTTAGAAGAACCTGTATGAGATCCCTGAATTAACCTGCCACATGTTGAAGTTCATAACCAGGTTCACCTCCGCATCATCCTGGGGTATCAAGAGTGGATGAGGCTCTTTACGGTGGTCTGATCTCTTTTTATAGATGTTTCAGGCCAAAGAGAGCGTGATGTTTCTGCCCCTGTAGATTGAGACCCTGCTCTACAATAGTATGCTTATAGGCTTCGGCACCTATTAAATACTTTTGGTGGTACAAGGTTTATAAAACTCAGCAGACTCGGGGTAAGAGTTCATCTAGGTCACAAAAGAGAGGAAATAGAAAGAAAAGTCATATAACTATATGAGAGACCGCACTGATCAAGTATGCTGTCTAGTGTTTATCCCTGTTATCTCTTGTACTAAAACACCTCTGTAAAGTGGTGCAGAACCACACTAAAATGCCCCCATCTGCTCCAGCGAGGCCTTATAGTATGGATAGCACTGTTCTCTGGGCAGCCCGCTAAGAATTATTTTGAAAATGATTATTTTTCAGACAATACACACTTGAAGCAGGCATTGTGCCACAGAGTGCAGCAGTGCAGCCTGGTTAAGGAGATGGTAATCTTTAATTATGGAAAGAAAAGTGGTGTGTAATGTGTAGATTCCTTGATACAGAAGAATTTGAGCCCCAGAAACATTCTCATATTAATCACATAATGATTATTAATCAGCGCTCTGTATATTTTGTTTGTTCTGTTTTTGATCCCTGCACACAAAAACATGACAAAGCAACATGCATGAGACAGCAGGCTGCTGCGAGATAATGACGTTGTTTCCTAAAACATTTTTATTGTTTTTGTTGTGTCAAAACAGCATTGTGAACTCGCTCTGGCATGGAAATTACACACGCACACACACACACACACACACACACACACACACACACACACTGGATGAACCAGGAACTAATTTGTGTTTACTTTCACTTGTTGAATTGAAAATCCAGTTCCTGCTGAAGCAGGGGATTTCTGCAGCAGCTTCTCTAATGCAATATCGATGCTTTCCAGGCAGAATGATTTGCTATCACATTTGCAACTTTTTAGTGAATTCCTGCAGGTGAAACAAAAAGCTGAACTGCTGACTGACATATAATGAGGCAATAAAGAAACACACGCCTCACATTATTGGAAAATATGTAAATAATGAGCACATTGTTGCAATCATGCATGCAAATACAACAGAGAACGTGATTCACCGGTTGAATAACAGAAAAATGAAGATTTAGATATGCTGTCTTGCAGTTGCCTAGCAACTGGTATGTGGAAATTGGGAGTCACTGCTGCATCTTTGTTTGAGGTTTTCACCTCTACAGCTCAAGAGTTGCTGGCTCTGAATGCATGTTTTGGAGCTGGTCTGATTTGTACAAATCTCTTTCACAGAGAGATACAAGCACAAGAAGCTTTGCAGAATGGCCAGTTAGGTTCTGGAGAAGGAATCCCGGACCTGCAGCCAGGGGTTCTGGCCAGTCAGGCCATGATTGAGAAGACTCTTATTGAAGATCCTCGATGGCAGGGTGAGGATTATTAAACACTACACACACGGGCTTGAGGTGAACTGTGAACTCAAAGCAATGCACTTGGATGTTGAATTCAGAGCTATTCTGTTTATTTTTGCAGACACCAATTTTGTTTTGGCCAACTATAAAACAGAGCAATGCACCAAGCCCCCTCGCCTATGCAGACAAGGTTACGCCTGTCCCCATTACCATAATAGTCGAGATAGAAGACGGAATCCCCGCAAGTTCAAATACAGGTGGGGCGGACGTGCAGATACGAACACGATAACACGCTCAAAAAGGGAAAGGCTGGATTAAATGTGTGAATATGGACAGCTGTCTCCTGTGCTTTCTGACAGGTCAACTCCGTGCCCGAGTGTAAAGCATGGTGATGAATGGGGAGAGCCATCAAAGTGTGAGAGTGGAGACAGCTGTCAGTATTGCCACTCACGCACCGAGCAGCAGTTTCACCCCGAGGTCAGTGAATTAAAGCTCCTGTCAAACTATTTTCATAATTAGCTTCTGCTATTAACGGTAATAAAATGATCATTCAGTGCAAGAGAAAGAGCGAGAAGGTTTTTTTTTTCCTTTTAGTTAACAGATTTCATGTTTGGTTTTTTCCCCCGCTGTCTGAGTTGGTGTCAGGTCTACCAGAATTAGCCATCTGTTCATTTCAGGTTTCCTGCAACCACAGAAACTACAGTTATATCTTTCCTCCTCACTCACACTCTCACTGGCATTTTAACCATTTTATATAAACTAGTGTATATAAATATATCATGTACAATCTGGTTAAAGTTTTGTTTCTGTCTTTTTTAAAGCAGTAAAACGAATAAAAGATCATGATGAGCTGTATTTCTTGTCTATTTAATACACGTTATACTGCACATTTATAAACACATGGGTTCTTTAACAAGCTATACAGATGTCTCCTTTCCATCCGGCTGTGCAGCGCTTTAAACTAGCATGCTGTTATCTAGGACATATTTCCTAGCATAGCCTTGTATGAGCATTTTGAATCCAGTATTTAAGCAATAACAACCAGGCTGTAAGTCAAGCTATCTCCAGTGACATTGATTTATGTTTTCCGCTAAAGCATCACTAGCAGATATTCCTGGCTCTTGTGGTGCAGACAATGAGCAGCCAGATAGGCCTCTCCATTTAGAAGAACCTGGAAGAGATTCCTGAACATAATCTGCCACATGTTGAAGTTGGGCCCTCAAACATACCCAGGTACACCATCCTGGTGTATCAGGAGAGGTTGAGGCTTTTTACAGTGGTCTGATCACTTCTTACAGATGTTGCAGGCCAAAGAAAGCACAATGTTTCTGCTCCTGCATTTGCTAGCATAGCCTTAACTGCTGTTAAGGTTAGGTAGTAGATTAGGCACAAAGCTCTCAAAAGCTCAGAATCACTGACCCACTCACACTGCATGTCTTTAATCACTTGCATGTTCATTGTCTGTCAATGAGACGCACACGCAGTGTTTCACCTGGAGAGAGCACCGCTGAACCACACCGGATTCTCAAATCCTGCTTGGACCATAAAACAAACTTGAGTGCTCTCTATCATGTTACTGCTGTTTATATTCCATGGAAACAAGAAAAAGTATTATCGGGAAGACAAAGTTAGTGCAAAATAACAACAGAATCATGATGTATGTGTTTATTTCTGCTTTTTCTAGCAGGTGTTTGGGTAATACCTGACAAATAACCATATTAGCAATATTACTGGGCTTGCATTTTGTTCTCACAATCCCACAAAAGATCACAGGATCATAAACTGAGGTTCAGGGATCTGTGGTATATATGAGAGCACCTGGGGTTTTCCTGGGACATTTCTGGGACCTACATTGGTTACATTGGTTTCTCAGTGCTGTTCTTGCAACTAGTCATAGACATGATTCGTCAGCAAAAAAATAAATAAATAAGACATGATAAAAAGATCAAACACTCTGTGATCGCTTGCCTGATGGTTTGTGAACGTTTGACCCTTTTATGTACTGATATAAAAACATCTTTAACTTGCCTCGAACCTGTCAACTTACCTTTATTCATCTGATGTTGTATAATAAGGTCCATGTCTGTTTCTGCAGATATACAAGTCTACAAAATGCAATGACATGAAACAAACTGGATACTGTCCCAGGGGGCCATTCTGTGCTTTTGCACACGTTGAAAGTAAGTTAAAAATCAGATTTGGGTTTAATCGGGAATTTACGAGGGGAAGAAATCTTCTAAAGGAGTTTGTGTATTTTTTATTTTTTTTTTTTTTTTTTAGGAATTCCTTCTACCGAGGAGACCATGAGCACTCTGCTGACAGCAATGCAGTCAGGCTCTCAGGCTAAGCTGGGCTCTCAACAATATCCCGAGTGTACCAGCAGTGACTGGAGCAGCAACAGCAATTCCATCACCAGCAGCACGAGCAACAACGGGCAGACGGCGAGCGTATGTGTTTGCCTGGTTACACACACCTGCCACACAACCACTGGAGTGCTGAGGGAAAGAGGACACGTTTAAACACTCAACACACAGTGTTTAATAATGCAGCAGTCAGCTTACTGATTACACCAAATCACTGCTAAAGCTCTCTTCTTGTTGTTTTATTAGTAATATTTTGTTCCTTATGCTTCAGTTGGGTTCATTTGTTTTATTTTTAATTTTTTTTTTACTTTGTTGCAGTCTGTAGGAAGAGTTACACTTTCAGATTCATATGAGAGCCATTTAAATTGAATTAGGCTTACGATGAAAATGATATCTATTTGACCAGGTCAGGAGCCCAGACCACTACTAATGCACCCTTAAAATTAGCCAGTGAAGGCTGCAGACTCAGGCTATTTGGCCACCAGTTAAAAAAAGCCTCCATTAAGCTCCTCTGTGCTTCTCTCCTTCAGGTGTCATGCTCTAATAGTCCAACTGTAACGTCAAGCTCAGGAAGCACCAGTTCATTGTCCCCAATTGGACCCATCGGCAGGCCCAAAAGCTTTACTAATGGTAGCTTATGTTCAGAGTCCACCACGTCCACTGTTTCGTCTCCGACTCCTAACTATCCCAAAGCTCCGGGCTTTGAACGGGAGGACCAGGTATTCCACGACTCGCTTCTCTTTCCGCTCTCTGAAAGGGCCTTTCCTCCAGAACTGCAGACGTGGTCACGCTGCCAAGCCATTCTGTTCTGTTTCATTTTTTCCCCTTTTAATCATTCAGTTTATTGGTTTTATTTGATGCCAAAAAATAGAATCATTTGACAAAATTATTTGTGAAAGTCTTGAGGTTCTGTGTTTTGCATTTTGTTCCATTAAAACACTGACATTAAAAATCCATTTTCACATACAGTAAGATATTCTAGCTAATTATCTAAATTCTCTAAACTCATAATCCTCCAACGGTCTGCACACATGACACAGGCATGATGTTCGCCAAATACAAACAAAAACTAACCATGATTTATATACAGCATGCTTAAAATACCGTTTGTCCATAAGTATTCGGACAGTGCTGCAATTTATGCAGTGTTGCCTCTGTACATCATCACAGTGGCTTTGAAATGAAACGGTTAAGATGTGAATGAAGTGTAGACCTTCAGCTTTAGCTTATAACAAATGTTGCATTAACTGTTTAGATATTACAGGCATTTTTGCATCGTCCCTCTATTTTCACAGGCTCAGAAGTAATTGGACGGTTAACTGATAAGCCGTTTCACCGCTAGGTGTGGCCTGTTTCCCTGTTATCTGATGACATATTAAGAGATAAAAAGTCTGGAGCTGAATCAAAGTGTTGAATTTGGTAGATGTTCATGGGAACTTTAAATATGTGGTGCAGAGAGATACTGATTCATTTGAAAGGAGGCCAGGCCTAGAAAAACATGAAAGATAACTAAAATGATTGATCACAGAATCCTTGAAGTGAAGAAAATGTGAAAAGAAGAAAAGCTCCTTCACAACATCTAAATCAGGTAGGAGTATCATCGTAAAAGGACATCGAAGGTTTATCTCAAGATGCAAATCCACTGTAACGCTCAAGAACAGAAAGTACAGATCAGACTTCAATAGAAAACATGTTAAAAAAAATAAATAAATAAATAAAAAACCTGTCCAGTTCTGGAACAAGACTTTATTGAACACGACATCTTTGGACAGATGAAACCCAGATGAATCAGAGTGATGGAAAGAGAAGAGAAGAGTCTGGAGATGGAAAGGAAGTGCTCGTAATCCAACATATAGCACAACATCTCCACATCATCTGAGGAGGCAGTGTTGATGCATGGGCATGTATGACTGCAGACAGAAACAGCAGGATGAATTCTTCGGTGAATTGAGCTGTTGTACTTCCTGCTCAGATTCAGTCAAGTGCTGAGAAGCTGATAGGACAGCCATACAGATCCAAGGCATAAACAAACCCAGAGCTTCTTAAGACAAATTAATGGAACGTTCTTAAATGTCCAGTTCGCAGTCTGTCCCCTGACCTCAACCTAGCCGAGTCTGCTTTTCACAAAACTGAAGGCAGAAAGAGCCTCAAACAAGCAGCAACTGAAAGCGGCTGCAGTAAAAACCTGGCGCAGCTTCTCAGGGGAGGAAACCTGGCATATGGCATTGTCCTTGAGTTCCAGGCGGTTATTGACTGCTAAAGATTTGCTTCAAAATGTGAAAAGTAATTCTTATATTTATAATTGTTATAACGTATTAACTTCTGAGCTTGTGAAAATAGAGGGACGGTGTAAAAGATGGCTTTAATTCCCAAACGTTTCATGCATTATTCTTGTTAAACCCCTAGACTAAATCTGGAAATCTTCACTTCAGTCACCTCTGGGTTGCTTTATTTCAAACCCACTGTGTGGTTTACAGAGCAACATTACAAAACTGTATCCATGTATATTTAACCTATAATTTAAACATCTTTCTTATTTACTGTGTTCAGAATGATCCACTGCAGAATGTTGGCTTTAATAGCAGACTCTAATCTGATTTGTTGTTTTTTTTTGTTTGTTTTTTTCTAATTTTAGGCGAAGAACCAGAAAGGACAGTGTGGGGAAAATAATCAGAAGATATCTGACCAAGAAAAGCAGGTAAAGACCTGCAGTTCTCAGCCTTGCACCTCATAAAGGTGTTGCTGTTCCTGGTGTTTTGCTGTAGCATAACGAATGATGGCATGTTTCTGTCTACAGAGCCACAGCAGCATATTTTCTGTGGTGAACCCACTGGCTTCCAGCATAACATCGAGCATCACGTCCAGCTTAGCCTCAAGCATTGGCTCAGACAGCTCCTCTCCCACTACACTATCAACTATGAATGCAAAAGCTACCCCTTTCTATCCAGGAAGCAATACAGTCGAGTCAGTAATAGGTATGTGTTAAACCTATTTATATGATATGAACTTTGTCAAGTCTTTTGACTCTGTCAGAGTGTTTGCCATTCAGCTAAAGCCCGAGAGATGTAAAGTGAGATGTAACCTAAAGGTGGTAGGGAAGTGGTTTTGGGTGACATTCAGGTCCCAGGTATGTGTGTATGTAGCACAGGGTAGGTAGAGAGCTGCCTTTCTATTTTGGTTCAAAGCTCTACATGAGCTAATTTAAATTTCTCATCCACTGGTTTCACTAAGCAACAATTCATTTGTAGGAGGTACTCTTTGCCAGGAGGAGAATGAAGCTTTAAAGCTGATACTTGGAAAGGCTGCTCGGGGTATTATGTAGTCTGAAGGGTACAACTGAGCTGATTCTTTTTTTGAATCTGTTTTCTTAGGATCTGCCCTGGACCTAAACTTTAATGACATCAGCGTAGCCTCCCTCGATAAAGACCTAGAGGACCAAGACAATAATGGCTTTGGGATAACAAGTAAGAAACTGCACCAAATGCTGGTCGTATCAAACGATATGTGTGTGTCATTTAGCTGATCTCTCATGTCTGACTTGATTTTTGTATCTTATTGAATCCGTCTCTTCTCTTGTCTGTAGGTCAGAGGTTATTAGGAGGCTCAGATCCTGTCAACATTCCTGGCTCTCTGGCACGGTGTTCATCTCTGCATTCCTCCTCCTCTCTGTCCGCCTCTCCCCTCAGCTCTCTGTCCCAGTCATTGTCTCAGTCATTGCTCAGTGGAATGGCTTCTCAGCAGAGCCAGACACAGGGCTTGCCAATCAAAACGGAGCACAGCCTCCTAGGGACGCCTACGTCTACTCAAAACTCTTTAGGTAAGGAAAACATAACTGGTGCAAAGTACACAATATGTAGAGTCGAGGCCAAAAGATTACGTACACCCTGACTAGACATACACGGTCTCGGTCTCTTTTCACTTTTAGAAAGTCATTTAGAGCGTCTGCTTTGTCAAGATCAGAGGTCATTTTAAAGCAGTCGATTAAAAGAAAGATTTATTTCAACTTTAATTCACAATATCAGATATCCACTTGGCCAGCAGTTTACATTCACCAACTTATCTCTTTAAAAATTCCATAAATTAATGTAATGACTTTCTGAACATTCGGCTTACCCAAATGTCACAATGATGAGTTAACTTGGAGTGCACCTGTGCCTGTAATTAGAAACTGCAGTGTTTTTGCCCTTGATGCCATGGGAAAATCCAAGCAGCTCAGAAATGAAACTGTGGACCTCCACAAGCCCAGTTCTTCCCTGTTTCTCACCGACTGAAGGTAACACAAGCATACAACAAAACAAACAACTTTGGGGGAAAAAAAATCGGCCCAAAAGTTGTAAACAGACTTTGTTCTGAAAGTTTCAACAGAAACCCAAGACAACAACAAAGGAACTGGTAACATCAGGTAGCAAATCTGTACATCCACAGAGTTTCCTCAGAGTTCTGCTTTTCAGATGTCACACAGTTAAGAGGCCCATTCTCCAACTCCAGCTGAAATAAGTCTGGCGTTCTTCAGGCTTTTGGAGAAGTGTTTGGTTAAGAACTGTCAGATGAAACAAAGTTGTAATTGTTTGCTCATAATGACTAGCTCTTTGCAAGCAGGAGAAAGGGTGAGGCTATTAATCTAAACATCTCCATCCCAGCTTTGAAGCACAGTGGTGGCAGCGTCATGTCTTGCCTGTGTTTGGCTGAAAACGAGACGGGTGCTCTTCAGGACATAGTTGGCATCATTTAGGATGGAGGATTAGCAGGACAGTGATGCTCAGCATGCTTTTTTGGAGTGGCCAATACAAAGCCGTGACCCGAATCTCATGAATTATTTCTGGACTGAACTTAAAAAGCGTGTCTGAGGAAGGAGGCCCACAAACCTGACTGAGTTACACCAGTTCTGTCAGGAGGAATGGGTTCAAGCAGTTGTACAGCAATTCCAGCAAATGTGTGGAATGTAAAAGTTTAACCCGCTGAAAACTTGATAAATAAAATCTATTATATAATAAATGTCTCTAAGCGGTTATTTCTTTTTCAGCTAATGTTTTTGAGTTTTTCTTTGGTTCTGGGTTGTCTGATAGGGTTGAACGGAGGAGCTGGAGGCATTTGGGACTTTATGAGTGGCAGTCTCTCGCCAAGTCCATCTCCGGTGTTCAGCTCAAGTATGGTCAGCTCCAGCAGTGCAGATCTGGCCCGACTCCTCCGCGATCTGGACGAGGCCAAGAAGAAGATCAAGCAGTGGGAGGATGCCTGGCACCAGGTCAAACAGGTCAGAGTCAAAGGGATTGATATTTCAAGTACATGTGTGTTCGAACTTTAGATTCCTTTTTACACATGTCCTCCAAGCCTGAATAAACAGATCACCACAAACTTTCCACATTCCACTATACAAGTAAATATATATCTAAACTCCCTGAACAAAGCTTGGTGCAATATTTCTGCCAGAGGTACTGGGAGGTAAATAAAAAATTCTGATTATGTAAAGTCTAAAAAAGTATGAGCACGTCTGTGAGAATGTTATTCATCTCTACTCCTCTTGGTGGTTTCATCAAAGGCATGTGAAGCGTGGCAGAAAGATGCGAAAGAGGCGAAAGAGCAGGCGAAGGTAGCCGAGGGAGAGCGGCAGCTGGCCGAGCAGAAGCGCAAGGACTCCGAGCTCAAGCTCAAAGAGCTGCAAGGAGACTTTGACACGCTGTGTCGTTCACCCAGCACGCCTCTGCTGCACAGCTACGGAGACCTGGACCAGCTCCCACTGCCAAAACTCCACTCCATCCAGAACCAGCTGCGCTCAGACCTCGAACTTATCGACGGGGTAAGAAGATCACGCTCCCACCACCTAACACTCATCATGTCATGTTTATGCTAGGGCTGTGAGAAAACTGCAGCAGGTTGGTTTAACATGAAACAGGAAATGCATGTGGTGGTCTGGGGAAAACCTGTCCGAAAAACCACTGGTGACGATAAAACTCACAGGAAATCCAACCTTTTTGTACAAAAGAGTTGTAATTGGTTGGAAATGGTGAATAGAACAAATTTGTTTACATATAATAGTGTAGCAGAGTTTCCTTTTTTCTTTTTTTTTAAAGGAATTTAGTTGTAAAAAAAAGATTTTAAGTGTGATCTCACCCATCGGCCGAAGAGATTTTGATTGCTAGTTCACAGTTGAAACGCACGAGAAAATCTCACACTTTCTTAAAATGCTGTAGCTGAAATTTACACAGGAAACAAATCTGATGCGGTTGGTGCAGATGATCAAAGTGATTACTCCTTTTCCAAAATAATAAATTATAGTTCATAAGAGTCACACTGAAGAGTTAACTCTCAGTGCCGGTCCCAAGCCCGGATGAAATGTGAGAGTTGCTTCAGGAAGGGCGTCGGCGTAAAACCTGCGCCATATCAAAAACACGCGGTCCAAATGATCCGCTGTGGCGACCCTGAACAGGGAGCAGCCGAAAGAACAACAACAGTTTATAAGTGTCACAATAGCATACGATGGGTTACAAATGTAGAGGCAGAGAGCAGATTGATAGGATCGCAATATTAAATCAGTTTATGACCAGGCTAACTGAGATCGAGATGTCTCCATATTTAGAGTACATAGAGTATAAACTAATCATCTCTGAAGACTTCCTTTAACCATGGAATGCTCATTTACTGATTATTATCAGACACTACACTGCTCTATGTATATTAACATGTGTATATAAGTCTTGTGTATGTGTGCAGTGACCCGGACATATTTGACGATTAATGACCAGATCAAAGCAGAAACTGAAAACTGTGACCTATTGAGATATTGCAGCAACTTCCTGTAATACAAATGATAAGACCCAGCCAGTGTGTGCTAAAAGAAAAGAAAGTCATCACAAGTTTTTCATCACCAGTTTTTCCATTTGCAGACTTCCTGAAACCAAAGTAACTAATGCTGTCTAAAGCATTTCATTTAAAATCAGTTAGCTTTATAAAGAATGAGCGGAGTAAAGGATGTGCTTAAACACACACATGCACTTTCATGGCCGTGAATTAAAGCATGGAAACATGATAAAATCAGTGTCCTTGAGTGTTTAATTACCAAGTAGGCCAGGGGTTACATATTTATTTACTGCCCATTATTAAATGGCTACAGTAATCATTTGTGAATGGATTTGAGTCCTACTGCACTGATGAACTGAACTTTTCACTAACAGCAGGCTGATTCAGCAGTGTGTGTATAGGATATAAATCCCACTGGAGTATGATAACCATTTCTGAGTATCACTGAGAAAACATCATCATACTCCTACATGCTTGTTCAGGGAAATAAAACTGCACTGATTCAGCTGCTTAATATTCTGTGAATAAAGGTGGATAGAAAAGAAATTTGTGCACACCTGAACATCACAGCCATATGTCCTTGTTAAACATCTCATTTCAGATTTATTCCTCTTTCCTGTTCTCCACTCTTCTTTGGATGTTGGAGTGTGACTGTGGGGATTAGTGATCATTCAGCTACAAGAGCATTAGTGAGATCAGACACTGATGTTGTAAGAGTGAGGAGGTCTGGGGTTCAGTCCATCTTCCAGTTCATCCCAGTGGGGTTGAGTCAGAGTCAGGGCTCAGTGCAGGACACTCCAGGTCTTCTACTCCAAACTTCTTAAACCATGTCTTCATGGAGCTCTGTGCTTTGTGTACAAGGGCAGTCATGCTGGAACAGGGTTCTTAGATCCAATGCAGAGAAACTGTAATGTTATAGCATACAAAGACGTTCTTGACCAGTGAGTGGAAGAGACACATATGGGTGTGATGGTCATGTGTCCACATTCTTTGGGCTGTATTGTGTGTGTGTGTGTGTGCATGCAGTTCAGGAAAAAATCTTTCAGAATTTCACTATTTGACAGGTTTTCCCAGATCATCACACTATCATAAATAAAAGAAGAGTGGTATTGGTATCACGAGGTTATCTTTCTGCCTGCTGCAGCTTTGATGAGCAGATCTTTCTGAAAAGCAATGTGATGATTGTGTAATCACGACATGGTTATTTCTGTCATGTGTAAAAGCTTCATTCATACACATACCCTCATGTACACATATGATGCAGACGTTTGGGTTCATACATTCTGACTGCTCTAATGTGTGACTCTCTCTTTTGTTCTGTTTCCCCCCCCCCCCTCCAACACAGGTAATATATCAGCTTCAGTCAAAGAAATGTATAGTTTGCCAAAAGCATGATCGTTGCATTGTACTGCAGCCTTGCCAACATTATGTACTTTGTGAAAACTGTGCACCTAGTAAAACAGAATGTCCTTACTGTCAGACAAAAATATTGAAGTGGTGATATAAAGCTGTCTAAGGTACTATTTAAAGATCTAGCCCTTTGAAGAACTACTAATACCTATAAAGCTTACACTTTCTACATAGCATTTTTTTGTGTTTCAGTATTTCATATAGTGATTTAAAATGCTAGTTCTTAGAATCTAATAAATGGTGTTTGACTGATCGAAATATAAATCAAGTACTTAAATGCAATACAGGTTTTTATACTAGATACTAGGTCCTTTTTATTAAGCATTAAAATAAAATTCCCCCCTGGAGTAACGATCTCTTGTAATCCACTAGCCCTGATTTGACTGTTAGTTACAGAAACATCAGTCAGACATCATTACTGTGTGAAGAGAAATGACTTCTTGTTTAAAGAGAAAAAAAAGCACTTTGTTAACCTGGAAATTGTCAAAGGGTATTTTAGAAAAAAAA
Organism: Hemibagrus wyckioides; assembly: GCF_019097595.1. NCBI lineage: Eukaryota > Metazoa > Chordata > Actinopteri > Siluriformes > Bagridae > Hemibagrus > Hemibagrus wyckioides. The sequence goes on along the minus strand of NC_080733.1, from coordinate 2,588,400 downwards.
TTAATTTGCTTTAAGCTGCTTTTGTAGAGTTGTTTTTTTTTTTTAATTATTATTATTATTATTATTATTATTTTTAGATTAATTTTTTTTCTCCCCTTCCCAGATTACGCTAATGTATGAAGCTTTTTGTGTGTACTGTGAAACATATAGTAGACTTATTTCACATTTCTTAAATCACAATATAGTATATAGTTAGTATAAACATACGATAGTGCGAAACTGTAGTTACTACTTTTCATTGTTACTTACATTTTTACAATCAATAAGTGACAATATTGAATGCATTCTAGGCATAACCAGCAGCTCGAATATCAGTAAGGCACATACTGTATGCTAAAGCATTTAGTCTTTTATTTTTATTTTTTCCTCTCTCTGTCTTTTAGTGATTATTCAGTACTGCATTATGTAGTTGTATAAGGAGCACATGTTCTGAAGTCCTCAAAGATGTGTTTGGGGACTTTCAGCCTTTCAGATATGTTTATATCTGACACTAGGCCACTCACTCTCAAGTGCCTTGCTTATTCGAATACTTCAGCGTTGGTGAGGAGTTTTAGGTTTGCGGCTAGTCAGTGCTTTATGTATTTCTCATTACTCTTTCAGCGTATATATGTATACTGGCCCAGTTCAAGTGTTTCCTTTCTCAAAAGATCGAATCATGTGTCCTTGCTTACGCTCGGGACAGTTAGCTTACTTTTTTTTGGTCCCCATTCCTTCTCTATGAGCAATGGTGCTTTTTGGGTGCAGCTTCAGTATATCATTAAATAAAAATGTCAAATCATCTTTGATTTCAATATTTAGGAATATATACGAATCAGGAAATAAACATGTATTTCTTTGATTACAAATTTAAAAAAGAAAAACTGGCTTTCTTTTTACGTTGTTTTGTAATGTTTTGAATTGTAGTGCTCTTTAGTGTTTACAGATAAAAAAAAAATCTATGGTGTTTAACTTTATTATATAATTTTTTTTCTTTCCAAATTTGAGAGTGTAATGTGCTTTGGTTAATCTAATTGAATGACCTACTACTGTGTTAGATAGTTTTCTTTCTTTTTTTTTTTAGTGGTCCTTTATTATTACAGCAATGAAACGGTGTATTCAGTAGCCAGATGCACGGGTTTCTTTGACCTTTGGGATAAATGGTTTACTTCTAAAGGGATTGTGATTTATGATAAACGCAGCCTGGACCTGCACAGGTTATTTCCAATTTAAAAGGAAAGTGTGTGTATGAATTTGTCCTTTTTTTTCTTTCTTTCTTTCTTTTCCCTCTTTCTCTTTTTCGGTGTTTAATATCAGGCGTGTTGCTCAAGAGCAGATCAATTGGCTTGAGATGCCGTAGAGGAAAAAAAACAACAATCGTCATGTATGTTAGTCATGTTAACCTCTGAAACTTTAGATCACATTGCCATAAGTGTGTGTGTGTGTGTGTGTGTGTGTGTGTTAGGCTGTCGAGCCCAGGTATTGTGTAGGCATGGCAGCCAGCAGCACCGAGGTATTTCTTTACAAAAATCTTTGAAGAAGGTGCCCTAGTGAGGTTAAAGGGGCGTGTCATTTCTGAGCAGCTGACACAGATCTGTGGTGTTAAGGATCACACTTTAGTATTGTGTCCAGTGTTCAACACTTTAAGATTATTTCATTCGAAATTTTTTTTGTTGTTGGATGTTTGATTAGGGAGTGTATTTTCTCATTAGGTTCCTGGACCACAGCATAGATTTTTAGATTAAAATGAATGAATAAATAAATAAATGATGCAATTGCTGCATCTGGAATGTGGCAGGCTATGTACAGGAAAAAAAAAAAAAAAATCAGACGTCTATTCAACCGAACCAAAGTGGTATTGTAGTTTCCTTTTTTTTTTTTTTCTTTCCATCCTTGAAACCTTCAGCTTGGTGATGATAATAATAATTTCCGATTATCACAGCCTTTCGTTTTTAATTAGACAAAAACTATGCCAACTGCTTTTGCTGACGATATTAATAGATTTGTTTTGTTTGTAGTTTTACCAAAGACCTTTACTGTATTTCTCCCCCCTTTTTATTATTTCTATGGAAATGTTTTCAGTTGGATTAGATTTGCGATGAGCCGAATGTTATTTACACTGCTGTGTGGGTTTAATGATCTCCGGACGGACTCGGTGTAGATGTAAAGGATCTGTGTGGTTCTTTTTCATTCCTGTATTCGGATGGAATCTGTAGTGAAGGAATCGCCATAGACATGAATCAAATTTCTGTTAATAATCTTACATGGCCATACGGATTAGTGCTTATTTAAAGTATATACAATTTCTTTCTTTCCTTTTTTTTACGCTAATAGTACTTTATAGTAAAATTATTAAGCCAGTTTTGAAATATTAGTGATTGTGCACTACTTGTATGCTGTCAAAAACCTTGTAAAAGAGTGTGTTTGGACTGTAGGGTGCTTTCTTTAGTTTCCATTTGACTGGTGTTTGTTCAACTTGTTTTAAAAGAAAAATAATTTTACTTAACAATAACAACAACAAAAAAAGACATGATGCACGTTTTACAACAAAGTCTTATTTAGGTTTGAATTTATTCTTGTACCGTGTCCAAATTGTCATGATTTATCAAGGTGTGTTAATCTGAAGTGGGCTCTCGAGCTCTCCTATACTGTAATGGCTGATGCAGACAGTAGGTTGTGTTGATCAGAGGACTGTAGAGCTTAAAATCCTGGCCTTGAAATGCATTTAATTTGATATACCCTTTTTTTTTTTCTTTTCTTCTTCTTGCATGTGGTAAATGATTAAAGACTCCTCGTTCTGTGTATGTAGTAATGTATTGTAGATGGTAAGAGTCTCTGTGTCCTGCACTAAAGCGAAATTTGTGTAAATCTCTCCTGAACAAATGTGTGCCTTTGTATAAAAATCTATTTGTAGTATTTGATTGATCAAGTGTCTATTTGTCATATATAAAAATGAGCCAAATTGTTGTGCCTTGGGACATTTCTCCATGGATTCCTCCACGTGAAGGCGTCCTGCTGTAGTTTTACACGTTTTGTTTTTAATGGTATTAATGATTACTCTCATGCCTTCATCCTTCAGGAAGGTGTGGCTCTAAGCTTCCTTCCCAGATGAGTGTTGCATACGGCTTGCACGAGCACTTAAAAGCATGTCGTCAGTACGTACCATGTATTGCGTTAGATTTAAATCGAACTATAATCAAGTCAAGTACGACTCGCCTGAGCTGAATCTATGACTTTTGTAGGTCAGTACATTGCTGCATTTTTTCCCTGTAACTTTGTATATGGGTTTGATTTGTGAATGAAAGTGTAAACTAGATTCCCAGTGACTTCACCCACAGTATTCATTTAATTCTCCCTTAATTTCACAGCCCAATGTCTGTGTCAGCCATCGATTAGTAATCAGTGTTGAAATAATAATAAAGGATTTCTGTTCATGGTACACGGAAATGAATGGCCAGGCAACTGTTATTAAAGAAAAGCACCAAGTAGAAAAGTTCTTTAGAACAATGTAAATTACCTGTAATGGAGTTGTACCATAACACACTGCAGTGGAATAATCTTTTCTCTTTTTTTTTGTGTGTGAATTGTTTTCCTTATTTTTTTTTTTTTGTTTGTTTGTTTGTTTATTTTCTATTAATCTGATTATCGAACCTGAAGATTTATGCAATCTTGTGTGTGTGTATATATATATACATATGTCTGAATCTGGATAAATTTACCAGTCTAGCTAGGAAAATTTAAAAAAAGAAGTAATACTTTATTATTATAGACGTTGGTAGGAAACAGACAGAAAAATATATATATAAATAAATAAAACCCAGGATTGGAATGTTCTGATTGATCTAATGTTGAAACCCTGAATATTGAATGTAATTAAATCTAAAGCCTACTCCAGTCCAGAGTTAAAATGGGTGACTGGAGCGAACCCTGGACAGCAGTGGATCGATGATGTAGCACTAGTTGTATGAATTGCGATACATGACAAATAAATTTTTAAGTTAAACACAACTGCAGTTTTTCAAGTTTGTGTATCTATCAGCAGAAAATGATGAGATGGGAATAAGAGATGTATTTTTCTCAGGGGTTTACAGTGTAACTATAGAGTAAAGACGTGTCCGGTTCTCCGGTGGAAGCTGCGGCTGCAGATTTATTTGCTCAAAAGGTCCAAACTGGTGACCTTTTACAATGAAGAAACATATCTCTTATTTTGGTACAGTATGCATCGAGATATAGAAACAGCTTATATTCGAATTAGTCTTTAACTATATATATATATATCATATACAGGTTTGCTGTATTATTTGGTGTATGTGAGATCAGTACAAAACCACAAACCGCATTTACTGGGAGTTTTAATTTATGGAGATTTCTTCATGGAATAGTTGAGTGTATTGATGGAGTTTAAAGATCAAAATGGGATTTTCTTCACTAAAAATTAGGTAAGACGACATTATTATTATTATTATTACTATTATTATTATTATTTATAATGCGTAAAAGGTTTATTCATAGTGTATCATATAAAATTGTTAACATTTATGTACACTACAGCAGTTATGCAATGGTTTACAAAATCCATGGAATTATTTTTATCATATTGGGAATTAAAAAATAATTTTTGATCTTATCCTTGTGTATGTGTGTTGAATTCTTCTTTTGTTTGATTTCTTACATTTGTACACCTTTACTGCTAGGTGGTTGTGTGAGGGTTTTGTTTCTCTAATTTTTTAATTCAGGTCAATTTCTTGTCATTCAAAACTTTACACCGAAAGATGCAAAGCTGAATGAAATTATTAAGCATCTGATTCACAAGAAAAAGACGACAAAAACAGGTAATAAATAACTAACATGGTAAACTCAAGAATGAGTGACACCTTGAAGGACTGATGGAGTGGTTGAACTGATGTATATTAAAAGGGAATCTTTTAATATACATCAAACAGGGAGGAAGCTCTTTAAAGAACTATTTCAGACATCTAAAATCTACATCAAACAGGAAGGAAGCTCTTTCCTGCATAAATTTAGCAATAAGAAAGACTTGGACGTGGAGGCGTCGGCTATCTAGACCTCTACTTGTTTCTGTCACGTCTTCCTTTAGTGATTTTAGTCCAATTTCCTTTAGCTACTAAAATGAATCTACAGCAAATCCTCATAAAGCCACAGACTGTATTAAGCGTTTGTAATATAGCGTCATAAACACCTTAAAAACACTTGAACTTGAACCTTTTGCAAAAAATAAAATAAAATATGAATTCATCACACTTAACTGCAGGATCAGTCAGGGAACAGTGACACTTAAGTGATGTAGCTTATGTTGGCGCGATGCTGTGGTGACTGTCCGGAGAGAGAGCATCAAACAGGTAGCACAGTAACTTCACTGCCTGAGGTGCAGAAAAAACAGGAAGATATTCAGTAGATTGTCACAGGAAGTCTGGAGGACTGCAGCAGTGTGCGAGTGAGTGAGAAGTGAGCAAGTCGTTTCTTACCTCCGGTTCAGAACAAGGGTACAGAAGCATCTTCCTTACTTTCTCAAAGTCTGGCCTATCCCGACAAATCCTGAAACACACAATCAGCTGTGTTCATTGTCCTCTCAATACAGACGTCCCTATTAAAGTGTCTGGAGATCGGCTCAAATCCATGAATCTGCTCTTATTAAGGTCGTCACAAATTGACCCCCAGTTCCATTAATAGTGAACTAAGTATCTGAAATTGACTAATAAAGAGGGTTAATCCATACAGAGGATTGATAAAACGTTCTCATTAGAACACCTAAGCGTTAGTGAGAAAATCATGTGAGTAAGTAAATAAACAGACAAAATACACAATAGTAGAGAAGTGAGATTTGGAGTAATGTTGAGGAAGCTTGGTCACTACTGGCATATTTCTGCAGTTTAGTGGTTTTACAACTGGTTTTAGTTCAGTTTAAATCGGTCCTCAGTTTCATTTCCTAAAAGTAATTTCATCATTCACCCTAGAAACACGTTACACAATCAGCTGCAGAATTATTGGCACCCTTACTAAAGAGATCGATTTATTTATTTATTTTCACATCACGCACTGGCAGTATGAGAGAAATTATCCTGAAATTGATGCAAATTTAGCTTCACAATGCAGCTTTTTATAACCTTCACCCATTTTGTGTCAACATATTTTATTTGCATGTTCTTTAATCTTCCCCGTATTGATGTGTTGACCTGAAACTTGGCCTCTGTGTCATGCAGTATTTATACCCCGATGAAACAGGAAGTCAGAGATGATCGCTAAAGAGTTCCTAAACATTCAGGCCAAATTTATGCTTATAAATTATTAATGCTTTCTACAATGTAATCAGGAACATTCTTTTTATATTTTGTTTAGTTAAAATTTTTTACATATATATATTTACATGGACTGTAATATGAAGCTAATGAAAACCAGAAAAGACATTTTCTATAATATGTTTTATAAATATTTAGTGAGTGTGACAATAATTCTGGAGCCGTCTGTGCTACATCTTCGTTTCTACCTTTCAATAATGAAGTTAAAGCACGTCACGATGTTGTCCATTTGCAGAGCAAGAACAAGACACGGTCCCTCACACAGCAGAGGCTCCTGGTGAGAGTACAGCCATTTTATGATGATGAATGTTGACGTAATGATTGTAACAGTAAAGATTAAGGACTTACTTTGGTGGGCATCAGTAACACAGATAAGTGAGTTATTTGGGTTGGGTCTAGTGAGCAGAGTCTCCCGGCCACCACGTGGCAGCCTGAGCTCAGCAGTCGCTGCAGCAGATCCAGGTGAAGAGGTGGGCGACTCAGCTGGAGCAGACGCCAGGGCATAATGAGGCACGTGGTCTGGCAGAGAGCAGTGCACACTGAACACCCTGCTACAACCCAAACACAAACAAACACTGGCTCATTCTGGTACACAAAGTTCTAACGTGGCGTCAGCAAAAACTCAGAGTAGTACACAAGCGTTTTTAAGCTTTCTGGAATAAAAACAAGAAGGTAAAATAAAAATGAATGCTTTACATCTGATCACTTCTGACTGGAAGAGCTTGTTTCTGGCTTTTAAGTGAGTGATGGTATGAGACTTTTCCCGTTCTGAACTAGCCACTGGATCCGATCTCAAACAGGGTATCTGCAGTCAAAGAACAGGGATTAATAACCAAATTCTCGTATCTGGACAAAACAGATGATTAAAATTCTCAGTAACCCTTGCTACACAAGCTTCCTCTACCTGCTCGTGCTTCATGTTTAATGTTTCTGTGCAGCATAAACCTTCTGAGAACGTCATCTTTACATCCTGCACAGCCTGCTGATAAGAAACTGATCCTGAAACAGAAAAAAGCAAGAGAATATAGTGTCAAAATGCACAGGTGATTATGTTAAAAAGCTATCACAAATCTGTCAGGCCAGAGCAATGCGGAATCTAGCATTAATTAACCGAACCAGAAACGAACAAGATTAGTGATAATCTAGCACCACAGTGTAACTCAAAAGTGCTCAAAAGGTGAAAAGTAAATGTTGTAAAGACGAAACTGATAATCTTCCACACTGTATGGAAGAAATGCACTTACTGCCTCTAAGTCAAGCGTATCTCTCCATCCATAGATAAGACAGAAGTGATAAGACATAGATAACAGAAATAATTCCTAGTTATTTTCATGTCAAACTGTTATGAAGAGAAACACATCAGTAGAGTGATTAAAATCTTTTACCCCAATCCAGCAGACTTTCACTAATTTCCTCCTTGTACTAGAATCCGTTTCTACACATTTTCATAAACAAATATTACTGAAAGCAATCAGACCACTATGAAGTTAAACAGCTATATGTCTAAATCTTTAATCCATTTATCAAAGCACTCAACAAGAAATCTGACCTTAACCATTATCAGTTATTAAAATATACTGCTGCTGAGCTCACACTTACACAAAAATCCCATTCATGAAATATTTCTGTTGGGGTTTAGATCCCATCACAGTACATGAAACAGAGCTGAGTGAGTCTTAAACGATCTATTGCTGCCCTGTGGTCAGAAATGTCCCCTTTTTCATATGTCACATGTTTAATTGATGGTGTAATTGTATTTAAAGAAGCAGTGAAATGCACGTACAGTACTTCCCCTTCACAGGTCACGGTGAAAGGAGCTTCTATATTTCACAGAAGGCTATGTTAGCAGGCACTTGATGCTCTCAGTAAGGACACAAGGATTTGGTGAATACATGTGATGGGAACGGTCAGACATAGAGCAATCCTTAGGTGGGTGTTGGACTCAAGGATAGGTCTACTACTGTTTTTACTGGATAGTATCTCAAGACACAGCCAAGGTATCCACTATTGGGTGCTGGAGGTGACACCCTGTTAAATTATGATGTTCTTTTGTCACCATCTGTAGTGGACATCTGACATTGAGATCTTACCTCAATGTCAGATGTCATTGAGATCTTGGTGGACGGGTTTAACCACACTATATGGTTTGTGGATACCTGACCATCACACCCATAAGTGCTTCTTCTCCAAACTGTTGCCACAAAGTTGGAAGCACACAATTTCCCTTTACTGGGTCTAAGAGACTCGAACCCTGTTCCAGCATGACAATGCCCCTGTACACAAAGCACAGAGCTCCATGAAGACATGGTGTAGAGGTTAAGGTTGGAGTGGAAGAACTGGAGTGTCCTGCACTGAGCCCTGACTCTGACTCAACCCCACTGAACACCTTTGGGATGAACTGGAACAGCGACTGAACCCCAGACCTCCTCACTCCTACAATGATCACTAATCCCCACAGTCACTCACCAACATCTAGTGGAAAACCTCTCATATACATATATTCACTAGCTTGTGGCTTAACATACGCTATTTTTTGCCCAAAAAGGCAGATAACCTTAAAATTTCAACATCTCAGTGTGTCTTGGGGAAAGCCAAAAGCACCACCCTTTTAAATATCACAGTCAGCTGGCTGCTGGAGTGAGCAGAGGCACTAGAAACATCTTGATCATTTCACCAAAGGACTGATTGGATATTGTTCATTAATACATATATTGACTATTCATTGTTTACTCTCGATGTGCATGAGTCCAAATCAGTCACCCTCCTGGAATAATCCTTGTGAATTTCTGCCACTCTACACAGGGACCTTATGTTACCAAGATTCATATGCCTAGAGATATAAGGGGTTTGGATTTGACATACAATTATAAATATCCACACATATGTGTTACAGCACTTAAACCTAATAATGTGAATAAATAGCAATTTCTGTAAAAACTACTACCATAGATGCCGTTATGCAGTCTGTCAGTGCCATAGCTGGCCCTCCAGAAGTAGAGATCTTTAGTTCGTGCTTGAACTGGATCCTCAGGGCCCAACAGCTCCAGAAGCTTGTGAACAGCATTCACCCTCTGTAGGCACAATGCCAGAACAGGTCCTGATGTCAGGTACTTCAGTTCCGAGTCTGTCTCCGAAGGGTCACACAGATGTTTTCCACTGATTAAATCCTACACCAAAATGGACACAACAATCACTTAAAAAAAAAAAAAATCATATTTTTAGTGAATGTTATTTCATTCCTTGTTTCAAATATAAGAATAAGGAGGAAGCCATTGACCTGATGTTCTGATCCGTTTATCAGTGTGTTTGCCACCTCGCAGTTGAGTACAAGTATGCGTAAGCCCACTAAGGTGAAGCTGTTTTGCTGAATCTTGCTGAGAATTTTGCCCAAGTAATGACTCCAGACACCAGGCTTAAACAGAGCCAAAGTGAGAAGAGGCTGCGGTCCTACAGAGCACAGCAGCGTGAATTAATGAGGCAGCCAAGAAAATATTCTCCTTCTGAATAAGACTCACCTTCTGTCATGTAGCTGAATATTGACTGACTTGCAGAGCCTGGATTTAGAGAGATATTGTCAGATCATATTGTGTATGAACGACTAAAAGAATAGCATTTTTTTACTTCTGTAATCATGAGGCATACCTGTGCTTGGAGGTGGCAGGTATTTAAACATAATTCTGCTGCTGTGATCTAGAAAAAAAAGTTGTTGTTGTTTATTTGGATCATCAGTTTCTCCATCCACTTTATAGTTTGTCAGCTGCATGTTCACCTGGGATCATCTGGGCCTCAGTAAAGAAAAGGGCGGCTTGTCTGAAGGCTGTTTCAGGGGTGGTGGACATCAGCATGCTCAGATCTCCAGGGCAGTCTTGTGGTAAAAGTCTTTGCATGTTGCTGAACGCCTGTGGCCTTCTAATGGCACAGACCAGGGCCGGAGAGGATAGCAGACTTACCACACTGCTGTGCCACTGGCGCTCACTGACCTCGAAAGGGCTCAGCTCCTGTGCCTGCTGCCAGGACAGTGTGGGCAGCCATTTCAGAGCCAACAACTCAAATCTGTCCTCACCCACTCCTCCTGGGTGAAAGAACATTTGGAGTTGTTCAAGGCCAAATTAAAAATGCCCAGAAGGACAGTCTGTGTCAAATAACAACACAGAGTAACAACCAAATGTGCAACATAAAAATGACTGCAAACAACTGAACCTATTGCATATTAATGTAGAGTAAGCCATGGAACCTACTAACTGTGACTAGAGAACTATGAAACATGGGAAATGGAGCATATTTTTTAATAAATCTTTTATGAATTTGTAGGTATGCTGTAAGGTGCTTGTTCTGAAAGGCCCTTAAATGTGACTTATCTTCTGTCTTTATCTCCATTTAATCATATTTTGTGTCAGGAATCCTTGGGGTCTTTACACCAAGACCATTTCTGTAAAGGAAACTTGACCAAAAATTCAAATACAAAGACAATTGACTGCTATTTTTGTCAAGATGGAACAGTTACTCCAGGACCACTATGCTCCATGAACTATGATATAATCAGTATCTGCAAACCTGCTTGATTTCCCCTGAGGACCTGGTGAAGCAGACTCATGCCCTTCTCCATGATGTTGTGACCAGTCAGTGTGAGAATCACAGTCTGCTCTGCCTCACTGCATGAAGGATATCTGTGCTTTGAAAGGACCACAGGGCTGAAGTCTGGTACTGTCCACATGTGGTCTCCTACAGCAATATCAATACTTTCTCGATTAGTTTGTCACCATGGATGAACAAAAGTACACAAATGAAGACACTAGTAAACTTCTGTACCAAGAAAGTTGAAGAGGTCTTCTGTATAGGGTAGAGCATGAAAGCAGAGATGTGATTTGAGGTGAACGTTGCCCGGTAGTCTGGTATGGAGCAGTTCCACTAAGCCTTGTAAAGCCAGCTCGTTCATCAAACCTTCGAAAAGAGGACGTAAGGGGTGTCAAATTTCTCTTGCAGTTTCACAAACTCAACAGACACTGAAGTAATTTAATCTATATGCCCACTCCTGATTTTCTCTATTTCTGCATATTTGTTTCTCTAAACGTTTTCAGATCCTCATTACGTATGTAATACAATGCAATACAGGACAGATTTTAAATTAAGTTTATTATCACTGAAGGAAAACGGTTATGCAACACCTATATCACTCATGTGAAAAAGTAATTGTCCCCTAAACCTAATAATCATTTGTGCCACATTTAGCTGCAAACAAATGCTTCCAATAAGTGAAGATCTCAGAGGCATTTTTTGTCTTGCTGCATAACCCAATTGAGCTTCAGATCACAGAACGATGCCTGGACATGATGACTGTACCCTCAGGATATTCTGGCAGAGAGCAGCATTAATCCAATCACACTATTTTAACCCAGTCTATTTCTAAAGATTGGATGATAAATAAAATGAAGTGATTGTGTCTAAACAGTATTTTGTGGGCTGATGGGGGCGTGATGGAGGCGTGGCATAGTTGAGCGCTGTTCAGGAATGGAGGGCGGAGTCCAGGAGATGGGACAAGTAATTCTACGAATGAATACACCTGTGAATAATTAACTTGTGGCTTTTGATCAATGTGTGTGTGTGTGTGTGTGTGTGTGTGTGTGTGTGTGTGTGTGTGCGCGTGTGTGTTGCAGGACAGGAGGGAGTGCATGGAATGAGCTAACTACAGAAAAAAAGCTTCAGTAACATGTTGGTTTGTGTTTGTGTGGTTTGTGTCGTTTCATAAGCGAGGTGTTGAAATGTGCCCTGGTAAACATGGAGAGAAAATAAAAGTCAATTCATGCTCCTCAGAGCCTGCCTCCTGTGTCCTACCAACATTCCTACCAAGGGTTTCATGTTCAGGTTGTCTTTGTCTTATATTAAAATCAGTTTGAATAATTAAGTGTGAAAAAATAGAAGAAATCAAAAAAGGGGCAAATACTTCTTTGTTGCTGAGCTCGGCTTGTATGTCTGTGATTAAAGCTTTTTCTCTCTTGGTGATTCTGTTTCTGCCTCCTGACTCTCATCTCCTCAGATGTGTACAGAAACATGCAGGTTCACACACACATTCACACACACACATTCACACCCACACACACATTCACACACACACAACTGCAATTTTCAAACTGGTTTACTATTTTGCTGGTTTGTTTTTTTTCCCCTCATGGCCAGATTTTTTTTTTTGTCCAATCAAAAAATAGTCTGAAAAAGTTTAGAAAACAGAGCAGAACTTGATCAAATATCTAGAATAAATGACCCTTCTGTGTAATAAGGTGTGTAGAAGACGTGAGCTACACCTGTAGGCAGGTTGGCAGAGTGGCGGAGTGCATTCTCTCTCCTCAGCAACAGCACCAGGCAGTGAGAGAAGGCTTCAAGCTGAGCTTCATCTATCTTCACCATAGGGGCACGACAGAACGTCAACATCTAAACAACCGCAGAGAAGGATCATGACAAACAAAATATCCATCATGGGCTGTGGCTCTGAGGTTTACATATCTAAGAGTGTGTGTGCTGCAGGATTCAGAACTGATCACCTGCTCGGTGTTGAGGCCCAGGGCTGAGGCTCGCGTACTGGATATCTGAACTCTCTGCAGCCCCATCAGCTGGAAGCCTCTCTTCGCACATGACGCGAGGACATAGCTGTAACAACACGTGGGAACCACTGGAGACACGAGCAGAAACACATCCGCTGCCCAGCCAGAGAAAAGGAAGAGTTAGACTACACACTAATAACATACACTACACACTTATAACACACACTACACACTAATAACACACACTACACACTTATAACACACACTACACACTTATAACACACACTACACACTAATAACACACACTACACACTAATAACACACACTACACACTAATAACACACACTACACACTAATAACACACACTACACACTAATAACACACACTACAAACAAAGAAGACTACACATTAAAAAAGATACTACTACAAACTGTACCATTCCTGGGGTGGTTCCATTAAGGATACATCTTTTGTACTTTCATACTTTGCATTTAAAAATAATTTACTGTACTCATTAAAATTCTAATGCTCTAAAAGATGCACCATATGTACCTTTCAAGCATTCATGATACCAGCCAGAGACAAGGAGAAGTACTTTAACTTCACAGAGCACAGGAGGAGAAAGCTCACCTTATGCACTGTATATATGACACCAGGTTTGGAGTTGCTGTTGTTTTGTTCATAAGCAAAACAGGGAGAATATCTAGTGTAACACCTACTTCAGTAGTATTGCAACAGCGTACTCTATGGGTACTTCTACCTCTGTTTTTTCCAATGTTTGATATTTAATAAAATCCCTTTATTAAATCTGTGTCATGAAGATGGAGGTGTTGGTGTTTATGCATGTGTGGCTTGAGCAGAAATACATTTTTTACAGTGTTACCATGTTGCACTGCTGTAAATAAATAACATTTCATAATGTACCTTTTGTTGTGGCACAAAGCATTGAAGGTGTAGAAACTGTGTCTCCTCTCTCACTACAACACTGAACTCTGTAAGAAACATGCTTATTAAGTATTTCAGAGTTACATATGACCTTTTGAATCGTGGTGAGAGTAATGATAATTCTTACTGGGCAGTCATCCCGGGATCATTATTTGGCAGTCTCCCACCAAACCACACACACAAACCAGAGTGAACCAGACTGGCCAGGCGTGGGGAGTGGAACAGAGCACTCTCTGGGCAGGGGCAGTGGAGGGCATTAACAGATGCTGGGTCAGTCTTGCGTGCCAGCATGGGGTCTGAGGGCCCGGTGATCTCTTGCCACACAGACCTGGCATAAGGACCACGGATAGCCATGATAAGCACTGGCTGCTGGGAAAACCACCTCTGCACACTTATTCCAAGCCCTGAAAAAAATATAAGGGGGTTGTTATTATGTTAATTTCCATTGTTACTAAAAGAAAATCTTCATGGAAAATGACATGAGCACTATAATGAAATAAAATCCATAAATACATTCAGATAATAAACATCTAAAAAACTTTCTGATCACTATTTGTTGTTAATTTGTCAATAAAAACCCTAAATAAGGATTAATCTCTCAAAGGAATGAACTCTCAAGCTTTTTTTATTGATAAAGAACAGAAATATTTGAGTGATGTAATAATAGTGTTAGCATCCAGCAGTGGTATGATATGAACAATATGACACTGCTGACATTTCAACAGATGATGTCAGAAAAGGGTGAAATGTCCAGTTTGTTCTGGGTCAGAAGAACATGAAGAACCTTAAGATTTGAACAGCAATGTTGCTGATGACAAGAAATTGCTTGTGTGTTATTAATTCTCTTAATAAAGCAGCCTTTATTTCTGAGATGTTCTAGACAGTCGGTCTAACATGATCACAGTATATTAACATGATAACAATATATTAACATTGTTTGACTGCTTTCACCTGCACAGTGAGCTAGGAGTTCTGTAGAAGGGTAGGTGAAGCGGAGGCCACACACATCCTGGCCTGAGCTAAACAGAAGCTGAAGTGTATAGTGTGTTGCCAGTGGGTTATTAAACATTGCCTGGTACACCAAAGCCAACACTACCTGAAACCAAGAGACACATTTGCACTTATTCCTGGACATCTTTGTACCACAAATGCTATTAAGACTTCACTGACTCCATTCTCACCTCGGTGTGAGGCTGCTGAGAAGTTGTGGCCTCTGCCCACTGACATATTTGTTCTTGAATGTCGAGTGTCTGCCAGTAGAAGCCAGGATTTGTTCCAAACACCTTCTTGACAGCCTGCAACACAGCAGAGAATCAACTATTAGTAATCTTTTAGTTCAAATATTAGATGTAATGATTCTGAATAAATCTTGTTTGGTTTGGTTGGTTTAGTTAAGTTAGACTGACCTCTTTCTCAGGGTTAATTGACACAAAGCAGTCAAGCTTTGAAGAGGGCAAAGAGACTAGTGCAGGATGAGCTTGCTGTTCCAGTAAGTGGTTAAGCTCTGGCAGCCAGGATGAAACGGCCCTCAGCTGAGTTTGGGCCAGAAATCTTGAGACTCGTTGACGGAATGATGTCCAGCCCCTCTTCATGTTCTTCCACTGTATATATAACAAATAAAAAGCTCTGATAAAGTTATCTTACTCAGAAGTACTGCAAGAAAAAAATATATATACTCATAAACTGGAAATGGGAAAATCCCCCAGCTGGGGGATTCAACACTGGATTAATGAACTAGTGTCCTATAGTACTCCTAAAAATAGTGTGCAAAACCCCACAAACTTTGTATACCTACTTTTTATAATTGTTTTTTTATTTTGTTTTTTTATTTTTTATTTGCTTGTTTCTGGACTTTATGATTTAATTCAATTCAATTCAATTTATTTGTATAGCGCTTTTAACAATGGACACTGTCTCAAAGCAGCTTTACTGCAGTATAGAAACATAGAGAAAAAAATGATAAAGTGTAGTGTGGGAGGTTTTTATTTATTAATTAATTTTTGAAGTGTATTTTCGTATTTTTGTTAATTGTTATGATAGAAAATAAGAATTGTGTTCATATTTTTCGTTCATGTTTTTGCATATATCATACCTGTATTTTCCCAATAAACACATCTAAAAAAATCCAACTTGAACGAATCAGAACTCGAGAAAAGACTGAGAACTGGGTTTGTAATTCTCACCCGGGATTTTGTGCCTGAAGGCCTGGTTTCTTTAAGAGGTACAGCGCAGATGTACAGTACTAAGGAATCATTCTTCCAGATCTGCTGCAGCCCAGTGACCCAAAATGGAGCTGTAGTTGTTACACTGTCCTCTGCGCTAGGTTTAGCCTGCCAAACATCAATACCAGATTAGACTATTTGCCCAATCAAAGTTTTCTCAATGTTCCTAATTTAATCACAATCAGGCATACCAATGACATGAACCACGCTATCAGCGTATTATAAACATGAGATCCGAGTGACGTCGACTCCACTGTCCGTGTCTTTCCTTCCGCTCGTCCTGCCACCACACCAGGGCTCGAGAGGGGCACCATTAAAACCAAACTCTCTCTGATTTTAATGGAGGAAGGCAGAGTGCTAACGGATGGAAGATATGATCCATCCTGAGCAAGAAGGACAAAGACAGATGTAGACAGAAGACAGAAATCCCTTAATGACATAATTTATGTAATGAATGTAAGTGATCCATTTCAGCAAACATATTACCTACTGTAATGTTTATGAAGCACAAAATTCCCAGCAGCTGAAGAAACACATTTTGTATTCAACTCACCGTATCATACAGAACGTCAGTCATCTCAGCAGCACTCTGCTTTCTGTTTGCAGACTGTTGTGGCCTGAAGCTGAGTAGATACTTCAGATACTGTTGGCGCTGCGCTCTGTTCTTCTGACGCTCCTTCAGGAGGTGGTCACTGCAGAAATCACAAGCAGAACTCATCAGCGTCAGGAAAGCATACAGTTTCTTTAAAAAGAGCTTTTATTAAACCTAACTGCTGTTAGTCTGCTCTGTAAAATGACAAAGGCACCAATTTCTCTTAAAAAGCTTGCAAATCATTAGTCACAACCTTAATTAGGGCTAGGTTAAAGAAATTCATAAAGATTTTTTATTAAGGGAAAATTAATTTATAAAATATCTGTGCACCTCCCATTCTTTGGAGGCTGAACTGCAGCGTTTAGTGTTTTATCTGTTAAAGCAACAGACTCATCACATGCGTCTGTAATGGGGGTTGGTCCACTCAGCTGTTTCTTAGCCGGTGCGTTTACACGTCTGTGCCAAGCTTCCACTTCTCCAGAGATCATTTCCTGTGCAGGCTTGGCCGAATCTTCAGGGGTTTTCCTTTTAACAGAGCTTTCTGGCCTGTTTCGGTTTGCCTCTTTTATTTTTTGGAGTAATAAACTCTTCCCAGAACGCATCCTAAAACCACAAAAAGGTTAGCTTTATCATATTAAAATAATTACAGTAACACTGTCAGAGATCCTGAAATAAATGTACTATAGCTAAACATAAACTTTAAGGCAGAGCCATGAGAGTGTCCTTCTCTAAGCAATTTCCTGTTAGATCATTTGTGCCAAATTGCAAATACAGCATCCAAAATGGAAAACAGTAACTTTTACCAGTATGTAGAATAGACAGCAGGCAAAGTACACAGTATATAATAACTGTATACACAGATTTTTGCCCTATGTGACTATACACATCATAACAGCATCAAACTAAACAAAGCATTTGTTTACAGTGAGGAAGGACAATCACAGGAGAGAGCACTGAGATCGGCATTGTCTCTCTACCAGGATCCTGCTGTCCGGTTTGTCATAGATTTGATCAATTGGATAAAAGTTTAAGACCTGGGCACTTTGAAAATAAATCAATTAAAAAACAATGAGTTCTGTGGCAGCACCCGAGGAGCAATTTTAACCTGAAATAGAGCTCTAAAGTGATAAGTAAGTTTCGACTTACAATCCAAAAGCTATCAATTTACAAATACAGATGCCTCCCATTTTGGTGCACAAAAGAATCCAATCAAAATATCAAAAAAGCTCTCTCTCTCTCTATTAACTCTATGATATTAACTTTATGAGGAAAACAAACCTTTTTTTCATTTCTGCCACTGTATGTTTGTCTTGTACTCTCTCAGTGGATGGGACTTGTTTTGGTAGATCCTGCTGTGTGTGTGTGGAAGTGTTATGATTAACTGTTGATGTTGTCTGATGCCCCGTGTTGCGCAAATCAATATGTACAGTGGGAGGATCCTCATTTTGCAGAATAAATCTTTTTGAAATGCCATTACAATCATCTGTCTGTCTGACAGACATTCTAGAAAATAAATGGAAAAAACATTAAATAAATAATAATAATAATAATAATAATAATAATAATAATAATAATAATAATAATTTGTACAGTGATTCAGAATAATGTGTTAATACAGACCAAATTGTGCATAAGCATGATTAATAACCTTCTTGTTTTATATGGAGTACCTGGTGGTTGTAGGACTTTTCTTAGATACACTGATTGTCTCTGTACCCTTACATGTCTGTCTCCTGCAGAAAGCAGCCAACTGCTCCATTATGTCAACTTCTTGTCTTTTCTTGCTTTCTATAAGACAAATGAAATACTGTGACTACTGTGTGTATTGACCTACTGTATTTGTGTGAACAGAACTTGGTTGATACAGCAAAAAAGAGGAACAGCCTGAAATCAAACCTGTATATTTTATCGACTGATCCAGTTCTTCTTCTGTAGTGGGATGTTTGTGATGTCCATGTTGTTTAAGAGACTGCAGAACCAGATCCAGATCCCAGCTGTCTAGAGGCTGTTAAGAGAAACAACATTACTAGAGTTACAGCTTTACAGGCTTCTCTTAAGATGCTGACAAATTAACAATAAAATTTTAATAGACTCACTTTTAAAGACAAAACAGGGTAGGATTGTGTGTGTATCTGTTCTTTCTTTTCTACAGCTTGGGTCTTACAGACGTCTACAGATGTCTGGAGAAATCTTTCACTTTTCAGTTTTGTACACTGTGATAATGAGCATCCTTCAGCAGCTGTCATGGCTGAGTTGCTCTGTTTCTCGTGGTGCAGAGTAAAAGTAAGTGATTTTGGATGGTCCTCAGATTTACTGGTGAGGTTTCGTGCTTCCGGGGAGTTGATTGTAGACGTTTCAGATTTAAGACCTGTAGCAACTTCAGCTGGAAGCTGTCTATGATCTACAGGGAGGTGAGGGGTAACAGCATCTTCATGGATGTTTAAGCCGTTATCAGTGAATGGCTGAGTTACTGGTTCGAGGAAATCCTGTTTAGAAAAAAAAAAACATCAAAACGCAACAGGATATATTCACACAATCAACACACACACACACACACACACCTCATTATTTCCCAGTTCTTCTATTGACATGTCGTCCAGGTTAATCTCCGTCCCCTCAGGCAACCTGAAGAGAGACGGTCTCTGATAAATAGAGATTTCTTCTTCATTATCAGACTGCAGATTGAAGAAAGGGTACGTGATAAGTTTGCACACGTTTTTATACAATTAATATCCTACAGTATGTATATATATATATATATATATATATATATATATACACTACAAGTCAAAAGTTTGGACACACGTTTTAATTCAATGTTTTTTGTTTAGGGATTTATTTTCTACATTCTAGAACAATACTGGAGATTTCAAAACTTGCAAGAACAGTATTGTCAAGTGTATTTGCAAAACCCATCAAGCACCATGATGAAACTGGCTCACATGAAGACCATCCCAGTAAAGCAAGACCAAAACTGACCTCTGCTGCAGAGGAGAAGTTCATTTAGAGTTACCAGCCTCAGAAATCACCAATTAACAGCACCTCAGATTAGAGGCGTTATGAAGGCTTTACAGAGCATCAGTAGCAGACATATCTCAATATCAACTGTTCAAAGGACATTATTGTGTATTCCGGCCGCCTTCAGCATTGTTTTACACTGTAGAGAGAAATAAACATCAGGAAACACCATGGAATTAGAAGGTGTGTAAAAACTTTTGACTGGTAGTGTATATATATAAATATACTCACATTTTATGAATCAACAATTATATACAACCAAACTGGCATGATACAGTATATCAGCAGGTTTACGCAAAAAAAGCCGAACATTCAGTAGAGAATATGTTTTATGTATAAGTATATCTTTAAAAAAATATTTTATAGGTAATCTACCAGCATTTTAAACATACTTTAAAAACATAAATAGTACCTTGTCAAGTCCAACACAATCACAGTCAGCTATATTAGGTGAAATAGATAGTTCAATTGTGTTCAATTAATAGAGAATTATCACGACTTTTACTTACCGAGGATGATGAATCAAAATCAGGGGAGGGTATCTGAGATTTCAAGCTGTCAAAAAACAATCTGTTCTGCATTTTTATAGGTATTTTATCTTATACAGTATGTTGTATGTAACAGAGAGCTAGGTAAGTGAGACTAGCCTGTGGCGCTGCTTTGCTGTTACCTAGGAGATAAGGAGCGCTACTGAGCACGCGAGTTCACGCGCAGAGCCGTGTCTGTTAAATATCAGACATTCCCTTCACAATCCGGTTTCTGTTTCTTATCCGCTATTTCTCAATACACTATAGTACTAAATTAGTAATAGGCATATTCTCACAACAAATTGGACAAAGAACCGACTACAGTCGAATATATTTCATTTGATATAAATCCCTAAACTTAATATTTCAGAAATGGCGGTCATTGGCAGTAAGGGATCGTCTAGAAAGTGCAAGACGTGAACAACTATGTAAAATTCTGCTTAGACTACTGACCGCTCAGGATATCTCTTGTTTTGGAGTATCAGTACAGCTGCAGTATTAATATAGTAATGAGGCATATAAAACGTCCCAGTCATTAAAGGACCATCTACAAAGCGCACAGACAACTGTGTAAAATTCTACCTTGGCTATAAACCCTTAGTTTTGCAGGATATCTGATGTCTTGTTTTATGAGTGAAAAGATGTACACTATATTGAGAAGTCTGCCTTTACATGCACATGAGTGTAATATGGAGTTGTCCCGCCCCTTTGCAGCTATAACAGCTTCAACTCTTCTGTGAAGGCTTTCCACAAGGTTTAGTATGTTTATGGGAATTTTTGACCATTCCACTAGAAGCGCATTTGTGAGGTCAGGCACTGATGTTGGATGAGAAGACCTGGTTCACAGTCTCCGCTCTAATTCATCCCAAAGGTGTTCTGTGGG
This sequence comes from Hemibagrus wyckioides, assembly GCF_019097595.1. Taxonomy (NCBI): domain Eukaryota; kingdom Metazoa; phylum Chordata; class Actinopteri; order Siluriformes; family Bagridae; genus Hemibagrus; species Hemibagrus wyckioides. The sequence goes on along the minus strand of NC_080733.1, from coordinate 2,567,384 downwards.
GTTGAGGTCAGGACTCTGTGCAGGACAGTCAAGTTCCTCCACACCAAACTCACTCATCCATGTCTTTATGGTCCTTGCTTTGGTCACTGGTGTACAGTCATGTTGGAACAGGAAGGGGTCATCCCCAAACTGTTCCCACAAAGTTGGGAGCATGAAATTGTCTAAAATGTCTTGGTATGAAGCTGAAGCATTAAGAGTTCCTTTCACTGGAACTGAGGGACCGAGCCCAACCCCTGAAAAACATCACTTATTTTCAATGATTTGGAGGGAATTTTGGCAATATAGTGTACTTTTTTAATTAGGCCTACTGATCAGTTAGTAAAAATGAATAGTCAGGCAGCCTCTTATATAAAATATATTATTAATGCTTATATAGACTCTTATATAGACTATTTTACACTAAATTACCTTATTAAGTGTGTAGTCTCTTATCTTCATACCTCAACTATATATCCAGCTCCTACCCCACCAGCCCCGCCCACCTCAGGTCTGCTGTGAATTTTGGTGTTGTTGGTCTAAAAAGAAAATGTTGAGACGTAGGCACCACAGGCTGTTTCAATATCAGATATCTGGAGTAAGCTTCAGGCTTCCACATGATTGATTCATAAGGCACGGATTCAATATTTGAAGATACCAGTGAATCTGCTACAATACAGTTCACTGTAATAGCCTCGGGGAACAGGATGTGTGTGTGTGTGTGTGTGTGTGTTGTTGAAGTTGAGGGTTTGTAGCCTCTGTGTTTGCCAGGAGTTTGTGGATGAAGGCAATGTGACACCTGTTTGTCCTTTTTCTAAAAGAATTGATTTAAGATACATTTTGGTTGATAAAATAGATTTATGATCAGTTATAATTGATCATGAATTGTTGCCTCTGTTCATTTAAATAAATGCTTTAATCTGATTGTCATAATCCTAAGCCTCTGTCAGTGATCAGTTGTTCATAATTTTAAGAAGATAGACTTCTTGTTAAAACTAGACTGAATTGCAGACAATTGCACTTTTTTGATGAAATAGTACACACTGATGGGAAGTGGTAGCTCAGTGGGTTGTAATCAGAAGGTTGTGAGTTCATGTCCCGAAAAGGGTGTGTGGCATTGTAAGTTACAGAAGAAAATGATCTATAATGACACTCTCTGGTGTCACCTGGATGAGGTTCCCTTTTAAATTTGATTCCTCTGAAATTTTCATCTTCATATCGTCATATCGACATTTCTGTAAAGCTGCTTTGTGCTTTTACCAGGAATTTATGATTCTCTTGGTGTTTACTGGTTTCTGTGAAGTGCATGTATGCATGTTTGTAATACCATAGAGCCCAGTGCAACATGTCTGAATAAGTGAAACAATAGGATCTTAACAAACCTTTTTTGACTTTCATATGAAGATCTATATGTTTTTAAATCCCTGTTTTAAACGACTTTTCTCTAATCCAGTGCATGTATGTTGGTCTCTAGCTGTTGCGTGTTAATATTTATTTAGAGCTACCAAACCAAACACAATCTGTTTATTCTAAAAGATGGCTGACTCAGTGAAGATTCTTATGACTCTCAGACTCGAATGAACTCATGAAGTTTCTTAAAATATGAACTTATGAACAAAAACGTCTCATTTGTCCTTGATTAAATATAAATTTAATGAAAAGTGTTATTTATTATCAACTAACAGGAAAGCAATAACAACTAACAGGAAAGCAAGTATTGTGATACTTATAATATTCTGGTATCAAAATATTAGGATCCATAATCAAGTCACTGGTAAGATATTTTCATTGAAATCCAGGCCAAGACCAAACCAAAGACATACGGTATTGACATAGATGGTCATTGTTGATTAAATGAAGTGCATTCTGAGCAAAATGTGTTTCTATAAATTACAGTGGATTCATGAAATGTGGCTAAACATCGAAACTTCGTGATACAAGCGATGACACTACAGTTACAAATACAGAAATATTGAACGTTTACAATTAAATAATAATTTGTCATGCTTGTAGAAGCTAGGCTGAAGACTTTTAGCAAAACTGTTCACTGCTGACATCTCGCAGGTCCAGTCCAGCAAGACTGGGTGGGCTGGTGCATGTGATGTTGTTATAGATTGTGATAAGCGTATGGGGCTCTTCACCCTCTGCCAAGGTCTCCACCTGCCGTGGAATCACATATGGCTTCTGCAAGCTGAAATCCTTGAAAGCTTTTGCACTACAGTCACATTTCCACTTATTACCTGATAGCCAGAGTTGCTCTAAGCCATCTGGAATAGAAGGTGGAAGTGTGGTCAGCAAATTATCCTTCAGATTGAGGTAGCGCAGAAGCGGCAGCATATGTAATGTTGCATTAAGTAGAACTTCCAGCTTATTTCCGGAGAGGTCGAGCCAAGATAGGTGCTGCAATGGTAGAAGTACTTCTGCAGGAACATGGCGGAGGAAATTGTTGGATAACAGAAGGTAATCAAGATTCTTTAATCCGTAGAAGGTGTGGGACGACAGTGATGCCAGCTTGTTGTATCTTAGGTCAAGCTGCTGCAGGCCTTGGAGCTCCAAAAAACTTTGGCGCTCCACCATTGAGATGTTGTTGTGTTGTAGGAAAAGTCGTCGTAGGCCTGTCAGACCGGCAAAACCTTGGGTGGATATTTTGGTCAAACAGCCTTTGTCAAGATGAATGCTGTGTAGCTTCGACAGGCCTTTAAAAACTTGGTCTGGAAGATTGCGGAAACAGCTACCAGTGAGCTTGATCACGGCCAAGTGGCTAAGGCCCATGAAGCTACCTGCTCGTGCCTCTTGAAGCCGATTGTATTCCAAGTTAAGCACCTCAAGATGGCTCAGTCCTTCAAAAACTCTCTCTCCCAGGGCTCTAATCTGATTGTGGCATAGACAAAGCTCTTCAAGATACTGCAGATCACGGAATGTACCTGGCTTTAGGCTGCTTATTGAGTTGTTTGACAGGCGAAGCACATGTAGACTGTGTAGACCAATGAATGTTTCATCATGGACCATGGATAGACGATTTCTACTTAGATCCAACCATCTTAAAGACTTCAAGCCCATAAATGCTCTAGGTGCTACGGTCACGATTTGATTTTGGGCAAGGTAAAGCTTTTGCAGCTTTGCAAGTTTCAGAAACACATTGGCCTTGATAACTCTTAGATAGTTTCCACTTAGGTCCAACTCCTTTAGCTCTGCAAGACCCTGGAATAGCTGAGGCTGTAGATAAGCCAAGCGATTCCCAGCAAGCACCAACTCCCGTAAACTATGCAGGTCATGAAATCCCGTCTCGGGAAGAACCGAAAGGGAGTTCCAGCCAAGGTTCAGAAGCCACATATAAGAGAGACCTGCAAATAACCTTTCATCTATACGGGACAGTTGATTGTTGTGGAGACTGAGGGAAGCAAGGCCAGGGGTGTTTTGAAAAATGGTAGCAGGTAATGAGCGGAGATTGTTCCGCTCCAGGTGTAGGTGAGCGAGAGTATGGAGGCCTCTGAACACCTGAGAGTCGAGGCTTGACAGATGGCCACTCTGTAGATTCAAGAAGTCCAAACTGCTCAGATTTTTGAACGTATCAGCCAAAAGGGAAGTGAACAGGTTTCCATCTAGCCATAAAGTACGTGCAGATGTAGGGATGTCAGTAGGAGTCTGTGTAAGGTTTCGTGCACTGCAGTAGACGATGAGCTCTGAAGTATAGTCATCAATAAGACAGGAGCAGCTCTTTGAGCAGGCAATCGAATCCTCCATGGGCCTTGCTTCCTCTGTGGTAGCATCTGCCCACCCCAGCGATGTTCCCAGTGCCAATAACACCAGCAAAGACAACTGCATCCCTTTTTACAGAAAAAGAAAAACTGTCAACATTATAGATTTTCATTTCATAAAGTAGAATCCATTCAGGCCAGAGATGAAACCCAGTCTAGCCTTGACTTTCTACTCAACCATTTAATTCGTTATCTCTGTCTTGATCAACATCTAAACTAAAGGATGAAAAAAAAAAAACATTTGAGCTTTCAATATTCTGCTTTTTTACCTGTTTTTCAGTAGTCTTGGGAGTCCAGCAAGCTTTCACTGGAAGTGTGACATGTGTGTGTGAAAAGACAAGGCTGTTTCTGCCCCTTTTGAGGCAGAGACATAAAATTAACCCTTTCCTGTCTTCTCTGACTGCTGTATTTTTGTTAGGTTGTTGATTGTAAATATTGACCATCTGTCCTAGAATAATGATTACCAGAATGATCAGAGTAATGGCTAGTTTTTTTTTTTTTGGACAGAATCTGCAGCATTTACATGTGCAATAAATTTGAAAATAATATTCCTGTGTCTAAGCTAAGCATGGTTAAGTTTTTACACTCAGAGCAGTGATAATAGATATAGATAATAATCTATAATTTGTACATTATTTAAAATAAAAAAAAAATAAAAAAAAATTAATACAGATCTGTGAATTCTTTATTTGTCATTTGTAATTACAGTATTTGCTAGTGCATGATACTGATTTAAAGCTATGGGTGTTTGGATAGTACAGAAAAACAAGGCTACAATGCTACAGATTTTAATGGCAGTACTTTTCCCTTTTAAATGGCTTCAGTAAAGCCTGAATCTAACACTCTTCAGTCTGCAAACAAATAAAAACCGTGGTTTCACTTTGATCGCATTTTTCATCCACTTGGACATGTTCCAAAAGATAGCAAAATTTGGATAGGGATGTTTACATTTCAGCAAATAGATGTGAACTTTGGAACGGCAAGAAAGACAAGATATTCCTTTAATGTTCAGTGATTTGCACTTTTGTGAAACATTTATAAAGCTCAGTATAAGGATATTCAAATAAATAAAAGTCTTTTAACTAAATTCAGCTACATAATTTGGAAATTCCTCTGTTATATACTGTCATGAAAACAATCATTTATAAATAGCAATTATACATTTCTGAATTTGACCTGTTTCTAACAACAAAAGGAAAGAAAAATTACACTTAGTCACCTACCAAGTGTTGCTGTAGGCACTGTAACATAAAGTCAGCAGTAGAGGGCGATGTAGACTTTTCACTACATGGACGTGAACAGCTCTAAGAGCACTGAGAGAAAAGAGGCAGTAGAGGGCAGTAGAGGGCAGTGCACGCTTTTATATTCACTGTCTCACTGACTTTAATCAGTAAGATTGTGATTTTTCCTGCTCTGGTCATGGAGATGTGTGAGCAGCATGAATCCAGTCTCTCCCTCTGCACATGGTTTTTCATTCTTTATTGAATTCCAGTATGGTGTCAAATCTATTTACTCTTCTTACTCCTCTTACTCCTTCTGATCACTGGACTGGTGCCATATTCATTATGAACAAGGAAAAGTGACTATGTTATTTGTTCCTGAAATGTCTGTTATTTTTTGACCACAGCTGTGTGGCTCCTCAGCTGTTTAACTTCCTTCATGCACTAACACTAGATGCTTTTACAGCTGACTTTAAGTGCATGTTTGCCTGATATTATTTTGGGTCCCATTTTATGGCTCTTGCCTGTCTAAACTTTGCCGAGACATCTCAAGAACTCATAGTTTCTTCTCAGTGGCATGTGCAACCTGTTAAGAGTACTGACTGCCATTGTTTCATGGTGGTCTGTCAAGGATGTTTATGCAGTTGCCTGACACTGTTATGAGTCTTCACCAGCATGCTATTGCCATCTGCAGAAAACACTGCTGTGGAAAGACCTGTGTATGTCCTTTCTGACTGAACGACTGAACGATGTGTCCCATTCCGAGTGCAAATATTCTCCATGTGGAATCTGTGCTGAGTGAGTGTCCAAAATATTCCTTACACAACCTCAGTCACTGCTCGTCACAAACACACCTCTGGAGCATCCTGTTAAAAGGGTCATATACAGTAAATATAAACAACGTCCTTCCATCCATAATGTCTGTTAGCATGTAGAAAATTTTGTAAAATCGAAAAATTCCATTAGTATAATTTACAATAGTTTGGGTTCTGTCTTTCATCTAGGAAGCTCAGATCTTTCAGTGTCTATAACACAATACTGGAGATCTTCTACCAGTCTGTGGTGGCACATGCCATTTACTGGTCTGCTGGGGGGGCAGCATCAGCACCAGGGATGCCAGCAGGATCAACAAGCTACTTTGCAAGGCTGGATCTATCATTGGAAACAAGCTGGAGATGTTTGAGTCAGTGAGGAACAGGAGGTCACTGAACAATCTGCTCTCCATCATGGACAATCTGTCTATCTATCTATCTGATATTGAATGTCATACTGTATTACTATGTACTGTGACTGTTTTCACTTCTCATTTAATTGCTATAGTCTCCTCAGTACACCAGTTCCTTTTGTGTGGGGACTGAAAGTAACCTAACAGAATAACACCACAATGTTTACTGATAAACTCAGTGACTTTTTGAGGATGGTTTCATTCAACATTGAGAGGTAAAGATGTAGTGCCCCCAACATCCTATAGGCTCTCTCTCTGACAGAAACACTGGGTATTAAATTAAAGAAGCTTCCTCTTTTTAATTGATTTATTATTATTATTATTATTATTATTATTATTATTATTATTATTATTATTATTATTATTATTACTATTATTATTATTATTATTATTTATATACATATTTATTTATTTAAGTTAATATTAGAAATTTCCAACATGTATTTTGTGTGCTAATAATTTTAAAAGTTACTGGGAGACACATTCAGACATGCCTCATGCATGCACGATATTTCAGTCTTTTTCTGTTCACTGCTCTTGTGTAATTCAGCAGTAAAATGGAGAAAAACTTGGAAACTTGATGAATGTTTTGCCTCTGACATGCAAATGAGCAATTAAGGGCCTTGCTTAGGGGCCCAGCAATAGCAGCTAGGTGGATCTGGGATTTGAACTCACAACCTTCCAATCAGTGGTCCAACAAATTACCAAGTAAGCTACCTTTTTCCTTAATTTTTTCTTCTTATTGATTCTAATTTTTATGAAACAAACAAAAATGCTTATTGTGTATGGTTGTGAATGTGATAAATACAATTGTAATTAAATTTGGAAAAAAAAAGTTTGTGAACCCCCGCTTTAGTGGCTCTGCTATGACTTGTGAATGTCATACATGTGAATGTTATTTGTTTACAGATTTTGGTTAATGTGTTGTTTACCATATCTGTGCAAATATGTTAAAAAAAACCCTCCATAAATAAAAACCATATAGTCACGTACATGGTGGAATACCGCATGTATTCATAAAACAAATCATTCAAAAAGTAATCTAGCTATTTGAGGCTTACAAATAGAAAGCAATACCAGAGACACTGTCCAGAGAGAAACATAACAATAGAAAATCCCTCCATTCTCCAAAAGCACTAGTAATTGCAGCAATTTTTATCTCTAATCTTGAAACATCTTTTAAACGACTCTTTATGTTTGCTCTTCAGTGTAGCTCTCATCAAATAAGCCCATTTAAATCAGAATCTTATTACGACTTGAAAAGCAGGTCACATTTCACAACGCACCTCTATTACAGTCATACTGCTGCTTTGGTGACATAAAAATAATTCAGGTGACTTCAAATAAAGGAGCACAATTGCTACTAACAATAAAGCCCTGTTTTTTTGTGCACTTCAAGTCGACAAATCTTTGCTATTTGAGGAAAATCAGACATTTCTCCTTACCAGGTGTCTTATTTATCACTGTTTTCCTCTAGCTGCCTCAGTAGATTAAGCTGTTGGTTCAACTACAGAGCAGTTATGTGTGAATTTTTGGATTGCCATTTTGTAAACTTACAGTTATTCTTCATATTCCATTCAAAAATATAATTCATGGCATATTTATTCAGATACAATGGATATTTCTGTATTATATCAACACCCCCCTGTTAAAATGGCAGGTTTTCTATGTGGAAAAAATAAATAAAACAAATATAAATCACATAAGAACTTTTCTTTAAAACATGAAAATTAAGTGGAAAAAACATAAAATCAGAATGTTTTAGAGAAAAAAGGGAAAATATTTTTATTGACCTAGTTATTTTGTGTGGTGTATACACATCGCTAAACTAATATTATATTAAGCACATATTAATTTTATTACACCGCTCTATCACCTCAGACTCACCAAGTCTATCACCTTGATCTGCCAGTATTTTTCTACTCTTTCTAGTAAGAACATTTTAGATCCATTGAACTGTAAAGGCATCCTGTTTCTGGTCAACCCACAGATTTGAAGTATTTAGTCTGTCTAGCTGATTCAGAAACACTGATTCTGAGTGTGGAAAAAGTTCAACACAATTTATCTTGGTTTCATTTTTTACATCATGAAATCCAGCCATTTTAACAGAGGTGTGCAGCAGTTATCCCTTGTATTTTATTATTTTATATTTTATGTATTTAGATATTTCAATATATAAATATAACATTGCAGTAATTTATATAAGAAGCTTTGAAGAACACAAATGTTAGATTTTAATCATTACCACTATAACAACAAATGGTAACTAAAAGTGATCTTCAGGGGTATACTGGACTGTGTCTGGATCCTTCAGTCTCTATTGCGGAAATCAGAAAGAAGATGGCAACCTTCTTTTTGGTCAGTTCTTTTCAACTCATGTTACTCTTTAGTTCTTAGCTGATTTTGTTACAGTAATAAAAGTGCTCCTGTACTGTGTGTCAGGCTGAGATCAGGCTGTGTCAGGGTCCATGTGCGTAATATAGAGATAGTGTTCTGACTCATTTAATAAAATCTTTTTCATAAGCATTATACCATACACCATACCACTAATGAGATATAATATAATAGACTGGGATGATCAGAGGCTTGGGCAAGTGATTTTCATAAGAAAGCGCTGATTAAAGTGCTCATTTGCAGAGAATGAAGCTGACTGCATCTGAAACTTCACAGTCTTTCTGAAGAGCCTCTGAGAAACAGCCTCCTCAACAGCCCACTTTCAGTATGCTTCATTCAAGAAAGAAGACTTTCATCATCATCATCATCATCATCACCATCATCGTTACAACAGTAACATTGGTCTTTTTCTTCTTCTTACCACTATTATTATTATTATTATTATTATTATATGCATGTCAAATTCATCTAATCACAACTGCACTATAGCATGCTGTCAAACAATAATCAAGACATGGAGATCTGGGAAAATTGAAGGCCAAGTCAACACCTAAAACTCTGTCATGTTCGTTAAACCGTTCCTGAAACAATGTTTACTGTGTATCAGGGAGCATCATCCTGCTGAAAGAGGACATTAGGGAACAGCGTTAGCATGAAGAAGTGAACTCGGTGTGTAACAGTATTTAGGTAGGTGCAATGTGTAAGACATCCACATGATTGATCAGACCAGGCCTCCTTCTCCCATTGCTCCATGGTCCAGTTCTGATGCTCAGGTGTACACTCTACAGCTCCACAGGCAGCAAGCTGTGATGCTCTGTGTGATCTGACTCCTTTCCTTTCATAGCCAGCAGTCACTTTTTTAGCAGTATGTTCTACAGAGGCTCTTCTGTGGGATCAAACCAAATGAGCCTTCACTCCCATGAGTCTTGGACATCCGGGATCCTGTCACCAGTTGACCAGTTGTCATTACTGAATCCAGAAACACCAGTTGTTAGGTAGTAACCCCTGAATACTGTGAAGACCTGCCATTTTAAACTGCATAACTTGGACACCTGTCAGCGGGGCATTGGGCCACCTTGTGCTTGGGGCTGCCACAGTATAAACTCAACCCCTCTGGCATTCTGTCTCATTTAACTTGATTTGACCCAGCTGTAAAGGCTCAGAGGTCTGGGGCTCAGGGTCAGGAGGGATGTGTGTGATGGACAGGTTGATCAATCTGTTGAAAGACACCTGATCATCCTGGCATGCAAGCTCCACGAGAATGTCAGTGTTGAGCCCTGGATGGTGTGTGGCTAAAGCTTCTCGCTCATTCCAGCCACTGCCTGCTTCCAGTGTATGGAAGTGCAAATTGTACTGCATCAGAGCAAGCAGTCTCTTCTTGCCCCCAGGAGAATGGTCAAATACTCTCTGAAAGAGTTGCAAAAAGTTCAGGCGCTCACCTCCCTGGTACCAGGCCAGTACCTTTATTGATGCAAACTGATGAACTTGGGCTATTAGTGCACTCCAGAACCCCCTCTTGGCTCACAAAATCAAGTGAGCATTGCAGCATGAATCCCACGTAATCGACAGGATCGCCAGCATACTTATCCGGGCGTGTGAAGGGATGGTTTAGGGGTTTGCTGGTACTGGTGTCTGTGGAGCTGGTGTGTTGGCTCAGAGCTCTGCCATCTGTGCAGTGAGATGATCAATTTGATGCCGTTGCTCTCTGAAGATGTGACCCTGTGCAGTTAATGCTGGTGTTGGAGTTAGGTGTGGATTCTGATGTTGACATTACACCCCTACAGTTCACTTAACAAGTAAAGGCAAAACATTAAACACTAATGACAGTCTAGAGCAAAGGAAGACTAATTGAGATTCTGTTGTTCATCCATCCATCCATCCATCCATTCATTCATTCATGCACTTTTCGTAGTGAAAAGTACTAGTCTGAAACTTTTTCTCCACACTGTACATTACTAAAAGCTCAAATTTACAGCAGAATGATTAAATCTGTTTTGTAGACTATGACTCTGGATGTAAACCTAAATCCATATCTGAATTTCTATAAAGCTGCTTTGTAAAAATGTCCATCATTAAACACACTTTATAAATGAAATTTAATTAAAACTGAATTAAGCTGATTGTAAACTCATATGCAGTAGAGCCAGTAATAATCTGTGCTGAGAATGTGTTTTTCTTTTGTTGTTGTTGCTTTTTAGCCTCAAAGTGTTTGCTCACACAGGCTGAAGTCTGGACTTTTTAATTGCTGACTTTTCTTTGGCTCTTTCTCACATGGCAGGTGAACAAAATCATGCATATTTCTTGTCATGCTCAGGTTTCTTTAAGCACCAAATGCATCTTTATGGGGGAAAAAAGATGAATAAACAAAGGCATAGTCCTTAAATTTGTCTTCATCTGACAGTGAAAGTACACTAGGAAAGTACTAGGATTGTTTTGTTCTCTGTTTTTTTTTTTTATTAAATGTGGTGTAGTATATTATAACTGTATGTTATGATGAGTATCCTTGGAAACAAAATCTTTGGGTGTCCTTGTGACATTTTCAGGCTTGCTCATTAGTGATAAATACAATTAAATTTAAATACACATCTAATATTAATCTTGAACTTTTTGTTCTATATATCTTATGTTCTGTAAAGCTGCTTCACGCACAATTACCTGACCCATGCAATTGTGAGCATCTATAGTGGACAAATCCTCCCCAGACCACCAGAGGGCACCATCGCTCACAATTTTTCATTTCTTTATTGTTCTTCTGCTCTGCTCTGTACCGCCTCTAATTAGTTGATATTTAACCATAATATCTGTGTCTACCCTGCTTAGTTGCCAAGCATTATGATGTTTTATTTGCACCATGAGTAGCTTTGCTTCCATGTTGAGTTTTCTTTGTCTTGTCTTAATCTAGTCCTTATTTTTTGCTTCTTTTTCTATATGTTGTTTGTTTATTAGTCGTTTTACCCATTTAAAACCTCTGCACTTGCATCTGACTCCCTGGATTTTAAAAGTATTCATAACTCGAACCCTTCCCCTAGTCCAAATATTAGATATTCATAACACTTTAAACATGTTTGCTGAAGCAAATACTTACATATTTAAATTCATAGGACAGATCTAAATCTCTTGAGGCTCATAAGATGTTTAGTTAACTGTAGCTAATTACGGCGCCTCTTTCCACAGAAAATAGAGACTCTGATTTATAGGAAAAGTTCACAGTTTCTTTACTTTAGAAGTGTAAAATGCATAAGCAACAAGTATTCTGGCAAGCCTTTATGACATTAGTTAATAAAGAGGATATGTAGATATGTACCTGATTTGGGGGCATCTGTATTGTCTGCTACTTCAACTTCAAAACACAGAGAAATCCACAACACACATGCTTATTTAAGACCCACAGGCCAGCAGTGTAGGAGAAATGAATGGGATATAGAGGACAGATTTGGATTCATGCACAAGAGGTTTATTTCCAGAAAACAAAAACAGAAAATACTCGTAAAAAAATCAACAACCGAAGAAAAACAGAACACAGGCCAAGTGTCATTCATGCATGGGAAACCTACAGTGATATAAATGGCTCAGAAATAACACGAATATTCAGCAAGGCTTCCCACCTGGCCTGGTGTCCATCTGCTTTATATGCAGGAAGTGAATTAAACAAATGAGAAAGAGTTCCTAAAACTCACGAGAGAGTGCCCTTGGATGCCATGATGGTGAAATGGCCCTTACAGATGTGACAGAATCCGTGACTGAACAGCTCCTGAAATCTGCCTCAAAAGGTGTGATCTGAGTTTTTTAGTGAAACTCTTTGATCAGCGAATGATCAAGAATGTCCTTTGCTGGGTCCCAAGATCTCTTTTCTGCCCCATCACATTCCATCAAGTAGAACATGATGTGGCCCTGACACATGAAGCCAAGAAGCATGCAGTCATTAATATAGGTGTCACTTTGATCTCCAGTGGAAGTAGAGGCTCAGTTCTAGGCACCTGGTTTGAGCAGAAGAGGCAGCAGGTTTTAATAGTAGATAGTAGATTTATCCTTAGGTTTGTGTAGGTATCCAGTTGTAGGTGAAGATCTGCATCTGCCACCGAGGCAATGTCATGTTGAAGATGGACATCTGATGGTTCTCCTGAATAAGGGAAGAGTGAAGACAAGTAACCCAACACATTGGAATGGAATAAGAACTATAGAAGAGTGGGTATAAAAATTTTGGGCATTTCCCCCCACAGGAAGTAGCGACTCCAGCCATTCTGATTGTTGGTACATTAGGGTCTCAGAAACCTCCTGATCTCCTGATTCAGTTGCTCAAATTGTGTTTGGTAACCTGATGACACTGATGTTAAGGTGTGAAAAAATAGCATGCTGATCCCTGGATGTGAACTAGACTACTTGATCTAAGACACTGTTGAACATGATTTTGGCAGCCTCTTTAGCTTGTGGAGTGGCGACAATTCAATTCAATTCAATTTATTTGAACAGAGCTTTTAACAATGCACATTGTCTCAAAGCAACTTTAGAATAAAAATTATGAAGTTTAAAGTGAAGTTAATGTTTATAGTTAACATTTATCCCTAATGAGCAAGCCTGAGGTGATGGTGGTGAGGAAAAACTTCGATATGATATGAGGAAAAATTTTGAGAGGGACCAGGCTCTGAAGAGAACCTCATCCTCATTTGGGTGACACTGGACAGTAAATAATGTAAATAAAGTCCTTTCTTTAACTAGTTTATAGATACAAGGATTTGTGCAACCAAGAGCTCTTGAAGAACTAATAGGTCAGCATAATTACTGAGGTCATTATAGACTTAACACTAATTCCTTCCTGCCAAGGAAGTCTTTGAATGTTCACTGATGAAGATCTAAGCACAAAGCTGACCGAAGCACCGGCAGTTCAAAGATGGTGTGATAGTCTTCAACAACATGGCGACATGCCTTAGAGAAACGATTGACACTAAGTGAGTTGGAGAGGTCAGTGATGTACTCTGTGGCTTTATAGGAACATGGGTAGAGGTACAAGGAGAGTAATTGAAAGTTGTTGTGGAGCATGAAACTGAGCACAGGCAGCATAATCTATACCACACTTTTCAACATCAGACAACATAAAGTGGCTCTAGAACTGGCTCTAGAACTGGCTCTAGAACTGGCTTTTCCTTTAAGCAACTAAACTGTTGATTTATAGGATGCCTGGATAACCAGGGAGAGGTTGAACCATGAAAACACCAACTCCTGCATATCTGTGGTATGTAAACTTGCACTTTTCCACTCTTCCATGATGTTCCACTGCATGAGGATAATATCAGGGAGTGTTTTTGTGTGAGTGAATTTGTGTTAAAGGGATTGTGCATCTATCTTTGACCCAGAATTTTTGACCCTGAACCAAGTTAAGTGATATTAAAGTAAATGAATAGAGGGCCCACCCTGGCTTGACATGGATTCAGTTGTTTTGCAAACTGTATTTATTCAAGACTTCAGTGAGCAGTGAGTAAGAGGAAAGGATCTTTAGATCCCTCGAGTCAGTGTTGATATTCCTCTAGTGTAGCCTTAATTGGCAAGTGTTCCCAATTCCCATATCATAGGTCTGTTCAGCGGTGCTTTACTTCCTTGGGAAGTAGGCACAGGGGAGAAGCTTCACAGTATGGCTGCTGTGCCCTTTTCAAAGGCATCTACCTCAACTACCATGGGAGAGAAGGGTTGGGATAATGTAGAAGACTGTATTCATGAATCATTCTTTGGACATTCACAAAACTTGCATGGCTTCTTCAAGCCATTTTTTTTACTTTGGGCTTGCATTGGCAAAATTCTAAAAAAAAAAAAAAAAAAAAACTTCCAGAGCTTTCTTACGGTGTTGTCTGTATAATTTAACTCAAGATTGATGTGTTAGAAGCAGGTGTAAGGATTTGAGCAAGTTTGATGAAGGTCCAAATTGTGATGGCTAGACCACTGGATCAGAGCATCTCCAAAACTGCAGCTCTTGTGGGGTGTTCCCGGTCTGCAGTGGTCAGTATCTACCAAAAGTGGTCCAAGGAAGGAACAGGTGGTGAACCAGCGACAGGGTCATGGGTGGTCAAGGCTCATTGATGCACATGGGGAGTGAAGGCTGGGCCGTGTGATCTGATCCAACAGACGAGCTACTGTTGATGAAATTGCTGAAGAAGGTAATGCTGGTTCTGATAGAAAGGGGTCAGAATACACAGTGCAGGACGGGCAATGTATAAGTCCATGACTAGATATCTAGACTTATCTGGCTTATTTGACAGCAGTCAGATAATATATTTCAGATAAGGTGTCAGATAGACACCTATCTATTTCAGATAGACAATGTCTTGTATGATGTTTTGACGGTGTATCAGATCATTTCATACACAGTCTAAGATATTCTGCCTCCATTAGTAACAGCTGGCTATTAGTATAATTATTATAATATCCCTCTGTGTCACAAACAGGTTGCTTAGTCCCACTAATTTTCCCTGTGGAAACCCAATTTTCATTTGGTCTCATATGGTGTTCCCGCTGTGTAAATAGGTTCATATATTTCTCTTGTTTGTTTTTTTTGAGACATATTCTGTAATCTCCACCTGATTGGGTCACTTTATAGGAGTTTATCAGCTTGTACTTCAAGCTCTTTGTTTTTCTCCCGGCTGTTTTACAGCCTTTGCCGTCAATTGTATATCCTAGATGCATTGCCACAGTTCAAACACAAACATCCCTTCCTCCAGCTGCGATTAGTTGAAGATTAAAAATATTACTATCGCAAAACATACATGCTCCTGAATGTCAAATGCAGTTTGATAAAAAAAGTAGTCATATTACTGTAGCCATCTATCCGCTCCTGAATGTAAAACATAATGATTTACAAATAATTTTAGAAATATTCATATTCTTGTGTACTGAATGTGAACGAGTGAAATATGCAGTGTTTTATATACACTGGATTCATGTTAAAAAAAAGGAGAAAAGCATAAACAGGAAAAATACTGAATTTTTCACATTTATAAATTAGAAGAATGTAAAAATTACCACAAAGACACAGGAGAAATGGCACACAGTTGAGAGTTTGTTATTTAAATATTTTCCTTTACACAGTCCCTATCTTGTACGTATTTGTTGTACTTAGAATTTGGGTAAAGTAGCCAATTGATGTAGAGTAATTAATGCTGAAGTGAGGTGACATGAATTAAGGTGGATCTGTAATTCGAGGTTGTGAGAAACAGGAGAAATCTGGCTTTGTGTTTGGAGCTGAAAGGGCTTCGCAGGTGGAAACTCAAGCACAGTGAAGTGCTGCTGCATAAATATTGCATTCATGATGAGTTTGTTTTCATGACTCATAATTTTCTGTATTAATTCTAAGGTGGAATTGAAATGAAATTTAAGTAAAAATATTAGACCCAAAAATGCGTCATTATGTTTGGAAGTGATGCATAATTGAGTCGTCTGTCAGTCTGCTCATGAAGTTTTATCATTTATCATGTTTAAGGACAAAGTGGACTTTTCAAAGATTCATGGACCTCTTTTCATAACAAGCGCCCAAGGAGGTATTTCTTTAAGTGTAAACGAAATTGTCCATAACAGCCTGAAGCGCTCTTTTGCATGTAATGGATTTTGTACTGCTTTTCATTTATATATACAGTAGTTCTCACTGCGTGCCCCGAATGTACAAGAGGAATAAGTGGCCGTGTTAAGGAACCGACCCGTGTCTGTGCTGTTGCAGAGAGATCTACAAGGAGTTTTGGTGAATCGTTGGCATTAACTCTTTTTGGAAGTGTAGATCTTTACTGCTATAGTATTACTATAATACCTGATAAGACTAATTTAAATATCGTAACTACATAGATGCAGTCCTCCTTTCTCTCCCGACATTTGTACTATTTTAGTTTGCCGGGTGTGTGTGTGTGTGTGTGTGTGTGTGTCACCAGCAGGTGACAGGTGTCATAACTTAATGCTGGATCCAAACTCTGCATGCTCCTCCCAGCACCCATCTGTTTGGGGATGAGCCCAGAAGAACAGGGTTATAAAGCACAGATGACTAAATGGGTCACAATGCTCACAGAGCAGGCAGGAGCATGATACAGCTCGCCTATATTTGGATGTGTGAGGCACAACTCCTCAGAATTACTAGCGTCCTTCAAGAATATGAAAATGATAAGAAAAATGACACAAAGTATTGATTTAAACCTTTTCTATTCAAATAGTAGTAGAAAGTGAGCAGTCTTTTCCTGAATATTTTTTTTTTTAAATTGATTGATTGATTAATTAATAATTTTTTTTTCCAGTAATCAGTTTTTGGGGGATTTCAGAACTTGTCTCAAGAAGACTGGGAGTGAGTGAAAACAAGTGAAGAACATGCAAAATTCCCCAAAGACAGTAACTAAGCTCTGGAACAAACAGGATCAAATATAAGGGTGTCTCTTGTAAAGTCCATTTTTCTTGTATCACCAAGCCTAAAGAGCTTTCAAAACAAAGGAGCTCTTGACCTGAACAAGTCTGGTAATGGATCCATCCATCCATCCATCCATCCACCTATCCATCCATCTATCCATCCATCCATCTACTGCATTTCATATCAAAAGATCACATTTATTTTATTCTTGCCATCTGTAAAATAACAAGATTTGATTAGGTTGGGCTGGATGGATAACAAAAAAAAACTTTTCAGGAAGCAAACCCACACTGCTAAATGTTTTGTTAAATATCTGATGCTTTGCCACCAGTGAGCCAAAGGATCTCGTAAAGTTTAAGTATCATGTTATTTTAGTTTTTGTTTTTTTTGTAGAGACTTGACCTTAACATGCCTAGACTTGCTCACTGAAAAATCAGCACTGGTCACTCCAACTTTGACGAATTATGTCTTCATGGATCTCTGTGCTATGTGTACAGGGGCATTGTCATACTGGAGCAGGGTTTGAGTCTCTTAGTTGCAGTGAAAGGAAACTGTAAAGCTACAGCATACAGAGATGTTATAAACAATTGTCTGCTTTTAACAGTGTGGCACCAGTTTGGGGAAGAATCACATACGAGTGTGATAGTCAGGGGTGCCAATACTTTTGGTATATAATGTATGTATATGTAAACTCACATGAAATTGAGTTTTCTTTCTAGTGTCTGGATTTATAGCCTATGTTGACCTGTGATCTGATTTGTCGATCACAATAAAGTCCACAAGCACAAACCTAAGTATATACAAACGCTTGAAATGAAGTGTCCATGATCTCTCAACAAGTGTTTCCAACCTTCCTATACTGACAGATCATTAGCTCCAAACTTTTCCTCTTGTGGATTGAATGAAGTATTTAAAGTTGTTTTTTTTTTTTAAATGTCTGTGACATATTTGTGGGAATAAGATCTCAGCAGTGTGTGAAGTTCACATCTATAAAAATATAAGAGGAGCTGTGAATGTGTTGAGCTGTCACAGTGGTGAATGTGCTGTTCTGCAAAAAAGAGAGACTTTTGATTCCAAGAAAGTGTCGTCTACACTAATTAACCACTTTCTTAATCCTTATACCATAAGAGACAAACTAAATGCATATAGCAAGAAATAGATTTAAATAACGAAACTAAATATTAATAATGATGACTGATTTTTTGAATATAGGTGATAATTCCTGCCCAAGATGTCTGAACCTAAGAAGCTTTTCACATGTGCTTTTTTTTTACTGCTGTTATTCGATTAATTTTAAAAGAAATTTCTTTTCTACTTACAAACAATTAGCATGTAAAGGGAGATAAGTCCTGTGTATTATTGTGTGGTCCGGTATCCCATCAGGATATTACCAAACCCCAGCAATGACTTCAGTACATGTTCTCCAGATGTTCTGAAGGAAACCACCCTGGCAACCTGGAATGAAAGAAAAAATAAATGAAGGGCTACTGGGTCATTCAGATGGATAAGAATGACCTGGTCAAAAGTTTGTACTCTGAAAAAAGGAACAAATGGTCTTTGGACTCCACCTGATCCTCTGCCCTGGCAGCCTGCTGCTCAGAACTTTTCTTCCACTGTTATTAGAAAATGTAAAATTTAAGACTGTGTGTTTATGAGCCAAGCTTCTTAATTTAATAACATGAATAATTACTTTCTATGTATCCCCCAGTGTACATATGAAAAATAAATGGAAGCTATAATGTAACAGGTTTTCTGAAACCTCATTTCCTCTAAAATATTGGAGAATTAATATTGACCTTGCCCCCATCTTGTCACAAATTACTGGTCAACTGTTTAGTAATATATGCTTTGCTATATTTTCTGTCTATCTTGTCATTATAGGCAGATAAAACTGTAATTAACTGGACATGAGAACATGTTTTAATTGTATAATTAGCTGTAATATGCTGCTACACTGGATGTGAGTCATTTATCACCTTCAGTTTCAATATTTCTTTATCAAAGTGATAAAATAATGAGTACATGTTAAGTGACTCAAGCTTTTATACTACGCTGCACTTCTTCCAACACACTGCACAGCCTTTGTGGTTGCTGACAGCGCGTGATGTTCTATTAACACCTGTGGAAGGACCGGGAACAAGATCAGCAACAAGCTTCACATCAATCATTTTCTACATTCAGTCAGTTACAGAGAAGTTCAGGTTTGCCATGGAATATAGAGACTCAGTGGACATGAAGATCAGCAAGGGTTTGATCAGCACAAGTTTAGGTGGAAATGAGCAGCAATTACATCAGTAACCATGGAGAAGAGGGCACTGAAATCGAAGGACATTGTCAGGAGTCAGAGGGTTGGAGGGGAAGGGATGGGGGAAGGCCAACCCAAGGGAGAGAAGAGCTATGGTCCTTTGCAGAGGTGAGACACTTAAAGATGGAGGGTATCTTGAAGATGTTTGTGCACGAGGATGACCAACTAGGAGCCCTTCAGAATACCTTTCCTGCTACAGATAATCTAAGACCAGCCCTGGCCGTACTTTTCATAGCTCTGAAGAAAGCTTTCCCAGAATTCCCAGATGAGATCCTGGCCATGGCTGTCAGGAGGCAGCTGCAAAAGAAAAGGCTCACACACCTTTACAGTAGAGCTGCTCACTTAGTCTAGAATCTGATATCAACCATAGGTTTACAAGAAAAGAGAGAAGAACTACAGCATGTGAGCATACTGGGAGAGAAGAAAGCTGAGAGTTAAGGAGAGATGAGCAATGCCTTGATCTGAACATGTAGAACAGTGTTAGTGACCATACATAACAGAGAGAGAGAAGTGTTGTGACTTGAGCATACACAAAGCTATTTCTGAGCGCGAAACAGTGAATTAAGTGTTCAGAGAAGCTGCTGTGAGCGAGGGTATGTCTTTTCTGTTCAGCAATGACAGATGTTCATGTTTTGCTATTTTTCACTCTCAGGGCTACACTTTGCAGGCAGGTCAAGGTGAATTTTGAGACTTTGGGAAAGGAAATAAGCCACACAGTCCCACTGCTGTGATTGATCACTTTGAGCTAATCCCATTTCTTTCAGAAACAGACCTTGATCTCATATAATATACAATTCCCCAAACCAGCCATGTGTCTTGTTTAATATAATTGAATACCTACTCTAATCCAGTAGTATGATGCATCATTCACACCATCTCATATCAGCAACTGTGGCATCTAAGTAGGGGCTTTAAATGGCTTGTCTTTATATTTGTCCTGATCCTGTGATCTAATATACTATTGTGTCTCACACTGATAGCAGCATCTGTAATGTATTGCTAATGGTTGGCCATTGAATAGGGCCAGAATGGAGAGCAATTATCTGTATATTGTATAACCCACGTTAGCTCAACTTTTTTTTAACCTTTTTAACTAAAAAAGGCTGGGCATCACCTGAGAACATCAACCCCTGGCCAAGGCAACAACCACTATCTCAGCATGGAGGTTTGTAAAGCATAGCGTATGCAAATGAGGCAAGAATGTACAACTTCCTAGTATAATAAACTGCTTGCCAGACCACAGAACACCAAATTAATGTATGACTGATGATTGCTTTCAGTACAAAAATACTTTCAAGGATGAGTTCATAAATGTGTCAAAGTGCACCATTAAGATCTAAATACACTACACAGTCAGTATAGCCTCACTGAATTTAACCACTGGGAGACTTCAGGAACAAAATCATAGTCCTATTTAAATTGAAGTGTATTACAATAAGAGTTTTCTTATGAACAGATAAGAAGAGTCAAATGAGGAAACAGAAGCTAAACTGATCTACATGTGATCGAACATGTGGATATTTACCACAAGACAAGACTGGAGACTGGGGAAGCACCAAACTTATACTTGGGACCAGAAACATACTGAAGTTATATTTTATTGTATTTTTCACTTTTATTTTGTATTACAAATAAATGTGATTATAACACATCCCCATGCTGTTTCACACTTGGCAAAAGAATGTTGAGGAATATTCTGTATTGTATATTCAGAGATATGATATCAGAAACAAAAAAACTGGTAGATCCCTATCTGAAAAAGACTTATTCATTCATTCATTCATTCATTCATTCATACAATCATTCATTCATTCATTCATTCATTCATTCATACAATCATTCATTCATTCATTCATTCATTCATTCATTCATTCATTCATTCATACAATCATTCATTCATTCATTCATTCAATCATTCATTCATTCATTCATTCATTCATTCATTCATTCATTCATTCATACAATCATTCATTCATTCATTCATTCATTCATTCATTCATTCATTCATTCATACAATCATTCATTCATTCATTCATTCATTCATTCATTCATACAATCATTCATTCATTCATTCATTCATTCATACAATCATTCATTCATTCATTCATTCATTCATTCATTCATTCATTCATTCATACAATCATTCATTCATTCATTCATTCATACAATCATTCATTCATTCATTCATTCATACAATCATTCATTCATTCATTCATTCATTCATTCAATCATTCATTCATTCATACATCCATCCATCCATTCAGTTTCAGTAATCACTTTATCCTCCACTCCAGAGTCTATCCCAGGAACACTCCCAGGAGTAAACCCTATAAGGGATAAGCAGTGTTCTTTGCTGGATAATCCTTTGATCAGAAACCCACTCAACCTTTTTCCTAATGCCACAAAGCCCATAAAATCCATATCATAACAAACTTCCTAGTCTTATGCAGTCAGTTGCAAAGTATCTTTACCAAGGCCTGTATTGAGTTACATGAGACTAGTGAGGAGTTTATACCCAAATTTGGCACATTGTTATTCAGACCTCAGACATAACAACAGAGATATGGGCTACTCAGAGAGTTTTCCAACAGCAGAGGTGTGTCACAGTTTGTGTAATTCTGACCTTGGACTTATTTTTCTTGCACAATGTCAGCTCGAGCATGGAGCAGAATTAGGTCCAGCACCATTGTCTGACATGTGATGTAACTACTATATATATATATATATATATATAACACTGACATTTATGTTTTATACATTATAAATACATTCTATACAAAACTCATATGCACTTTGAGGCCAATATTAAATTCAAATATATGATATTATATATCATATTGTCCCATGTTTTTCATATGGAGAAAAGCATCATAATTCAAGACATTGCTATTTCATCTCCAATGAAATATTTTACAAGCAACACTTTAGGGGAGATTTAAGCAGATCAGGTGAATGCTTATTCAGCTTATGCTTAATTGTAATTTTACAGTAAATTAAGAAAAACATCATTATTATTTCAACAAATCAAATCGAAGGAGCAAAGTAAAAGCATGACAAACAAAACTGCATGATCTTAATATGCTGGTTGAAAAGCAGCTGCTTAACCACCTCTGGATATAAGTAACTTAGGCTTAAGAATATGCTTCACATGCTTAAGTCTGTTATGATCTCCTGAAATGGATGGTTAGACAATGTACAAAGACAGCTATGTGTTATATATGTTTCATCCATTACAGATATGAATTTTTTGCACTTTAACCCGCTAATGCTTCATTTAAATGTGCTAAAGTACTGAAAACAACCAAAACAATGAGAAATGTGTCACTGTCCAATTACTTACAACCTGTACCATATGTAGTGTGTGCAGCAGTAATGGGGCCACAGACTGTGCTCTGACCACACATCAGCTCTAACAAAGATTAGGAATATTGCAGTTTGACATTTGAGTATCATTAGTAGGCTTGAATCTTGAGAGCGACAGTAAAAATTAGGGTCATCTGGGATTTCTGATGCTTATGGGGGGTGAGATGGCCATTTTAATGGCCTGTGGGTGGCAACCAAATGTCTCTTTAGGAATAAATATCCTTTAAATTGTAGAAAATCCACTGGGCAGTGGTGCTGCTAAATTAATGGCTAGTAAACTGTTAGAAAAGCAAGCATCAGAACTCAAAGCTGCAACATGGTCAGTTTTATTTTTTAGAGGGAATTATACCAAACACAGAACTGTAAAGTTCCTTAGACTGCATATGAAAAGGTTTCTGGTTAGGACAATTTCAAAGCTGTCAGTTATTTTAATAGCATGAATAGCATATATGGAATATTCATAAGCTTTTGTTGCAATCCGGTGTAAGCAGATTATGTCCTGTGAAACAGAGTATAATAAAAAAGACAGCACAGATGTTGCGTGATTGTGTTTCCAACTTTCTTTTGCATTTGAGCGAAAATACCCACAAACATGCTGAAGGCACTCAGAACTTACAAAATCACAGAATCACACCGTCTCCTGCTAACATCCTCTTTTAACACCTTGTATATGTTTCTTTCATTTCAAACAAAAGTCCAGTTTTTTTGCAACTTATCAAAATCCATTGTACAACCTTCGGAATGAATTTGAACACTGACTGTACACCAAAGTTTTCTCACCCTGAGTCATTGATGATAATCACAGGAATGGAGGTTGGTAGTGGCAATCTAAGCCATAGTTATTTGCTCATCCGCCCTGCTCCTTTCCTAGGTAGCCTGCACATGTACTAAGATCATTTCTATACAATTTTGTACATATTTGTCAATGTCAGTGGGGTGTCTGTAACTTGCCTGTTCCAAGGTTTGTCTTTCAGGTCTGTATTTTACATTGAAAATCTGCTTGTACTCCAACCCAAGGAAGTCAAGAGATGGTTGTCAGTGCTTACCATGTAACTCAGGGGGTTGTTATACATCTGCAGTAAAGCCCCAATGAATGTCTAAAATGCTGAACCAGGAGAATCCACCAAGGGTATCTATGAGATCCTGTATGTGGGTCAAAAGATGTCTGTCTGGGACTGCTTTTAGATTTATGCTGACAGTAGTCAAGACAAAGGGGTGGGGGGGTTGTTCTTTGTTACAGACACACACAATAGGAGCTGAGAAGGAACAAATCGATCTCACTATCCATCTATCACTTCTCCAGAAGTTCCTGGACATACCCTTTACCCACCTTTAATTGTGGTCTTGGTTGTTGTTGTTGTTGTCCTTTGGCTGCTCCTTTTCCACAGATCATCTGATATGCATATACGATTTTGGCATAGGTGTTATGCAGGATGCCCTTCCTTACACAACCCTCCCATTTTATCCAGGCTAGGGACTGGCACTGAGAGTTAACCCCTCAGTGGCTTGGTTTGTTCCCCCTGCCCAGAGGCCACCATTGGACCACTGGGGAAAATAGTGGTCTTGATACTGATGAATTTTACATGAACTAGAGAATGTTTCTTTTAGGCTTATGGAGATCTGTAGTCCTGGATTTCACTCCACATCATTACCAACCTTTATAAAACTGCTCTTCAGGTTTCGAGAATATTAGGCAGGAAAGAACACACAAAGAATACAAAGAATCTGACAGACAGGAACAACTGGTTCCTAACAACTTGGCCAAATCTCAGTCGCCCCTGTATTAAAGCAGTGTATGGGATTGATACAGTCTTACTGAGTGAGTTGCAGAAGGTACATATCAAACACTCTGGTTGTTGCTGAAAAGGATGAACTTAGAGCTTGGATTTGTAATAAAAAGGGAAGGCATAGGTATTTCCTGCCTGTAATATTGCTGTAATAAAATATAAATATTATTATTAAAGCTCAGGTTTGTAACCTGTATGTTAAGCTCCTTGCTGTTGAACTTTGGCCATGTTAGATGCAACAGGAGTCTCACATGCTGTTGTTTTGTCATGTTTGTCCTGCAATCTGCTGACGCAGGACCAACAACAGAGCAAAGACATTCTGTGGTTGGTAAAGCAGTGACAGATCATCCCAGTGCATTCTCTAGAGGTTTTAATCATGTATCTTTCTCCTCAAGACTCACATTTCATGCTATATGTAATCTGTAGCATAACATACAATAGGTTCTGTTATATACCAGTGCTAGGAAGCATACAAGTCCCTTCTGTTCACAATTTAGCCATCCAATCCCTGCATACAAACCTGTTGTTTACTTGCTTCCTGTCAACATCAGGACAATGAAGTAATGTACAAAGAGAGGCTCTGCTGGACTCATGGCAACTAACTTTAATCTACTTTATGTGTCATATGGGGAAGACGCTGTACATCAACTACGTCTCATTCTTTGTGGAAAACGTGAAGACCATAAAGACAGTATATTAGAGTCACTGTAGGCTTTTACAGAGAAGAGGACGCTAGCATAACTGGAGATTATTATGGTTTTTTATTAAATGGTTCTTCATATCCTCTTCATAACGTTTTTTCCAGGAGCACATTTAACCCTAATAACTGTAATATTACAGTCCAAGGAAGCACTATTCAGGCATCTGCTTTCATACAAGTTTTAGGAAATAGCTTAATTGTTTCATCTGATTTAAGTGGGGTTATACTGTTAAATGAACTATCATCCCAATTTGGCACATATAGTACATTGGCTAAACTATACTATACCTATTGCTATAATTTATTGAGCTGCAAGTTATGTTTCAGCCTTAATAACCGGGACATCTTTATGGATGATGTTTGCTGTTCAGGTTAATTCTAATAAAAATCGGAGTGATTGTCCTGTCTACCCTCCGTTTATTTAAATGTATGCAAATTGGTTTCCTGAAGGAAGGCAAGTTTCTTCAAATGTGACAGCCCTTTACTGTGACTGACAGGATGGTTAAGAGATTTAACATTTCGACTTGTAATGTTATCTGACAGCTATATACAGCATATAGTTGTATATTTACAGCTGTATATGAGTACTTGGGAACCTCGCTTTAACAGTCTATTCATCCAGAATACTTTGCATCCATGGTGAAAAAAATAAATAAAAGAGAGAATTACTGAACTGAAATGGAAAAGGGTAATTTTAGTCAGGTTTCCACACAGAATATAGTGAATGGCAAGGTCAGCTACAAATCTTGGCATTGCCTGTCTTCTTTTGAATATCAGTAACTCTCAGCAATTAAAAAGAA
The DNA here is from genome assembly GCF_019097595.1 of Hemibagrus wyckioides. Taxonomy (NCBI): domain Eukaryota; kingdom Metazoa; phylum Chordata; class Actinopteri; order Siluriformes; family Bagridae; genus Hemibagrus; species Hemibagrus wyckioides. Next base: position 2,541,488 of record NC_080733.1, on the reverse strand, counting down.
AATAAGAATTATCTTTCCGGGTCAGGTAAACACGCATGACAGTTCTGTTATATAACATACAACTTCACATACACTATAGCCTTTGCTGAGTCTCTGAACTCCTCTGTTCCATTGTAGGAAACACAAAGCCTAGCTATGTGAAGAATGCAGCAGTGATGCCCTCAGGATATGACCTCTTCAATTCAGTGGCTGCAGATCTGGCACGTGCTACTCTACAGTGTTATTGTAGTCTGGGGATATGAAGATTAGCCTCCTTGAGTAGCCTCCTTTAAATATCCAAGTTGTCTGAGATGTAGAGCATAATCAAAACCTCCTTATTAGTCCTCTACAACATTACTTTTTTCTCTAGGCCAGCCATCATGGATTGAAGCTTGTGTATATAATTTGCAGATACAACATTGCATCAGACCAGGCTTGCCTTTCCATGACAGACTTTTTTTAAATGCATTAAACCAGGAAGAAAAGTGTTTACATCTGTTCTTTTGACAACTTGCAGCTTGATTTTTTATACTTTCCAACTAGTCAACTGAATTTAGTTCTGACCTGAGAAGTATGGAGATTTTTCAGTTTTCAGAGAGAAAAGAGAATCTCGGCCTTCATAACTACAACCTATTCTATTGCTTGCTCACTCTCACCTGCCATCATGTGCCAACTGTGCATATTTAACAATAACAAAATTAGCAAAACACATAAGGATTAGTGCCCTATACTTAGCACCTTGAATCCACAATGTTAGTTCCTATTTAAGAAGGTGAGAGAAAGCATGCATGAGGACCTTTTATAGGCTTTTAAAATATAAAACAACAGCATTAGATGCTCTAAGGGGCCTCTAGAGATGCTCAGAGAGAAATACAGAGTCATCTTCAGAAACAGTAAATACAAAGAAATGTGGCAGTTACCCATAGACATAGTTTATGAGGAACCTGTAAGTATTTTTTCCTCCATGATCTGTCAAAATAGAGTACCCCTAACATATAACAGCATGGTCCTCCAGGCAAACAGGCAACTCCTTTGTCGCCATAAAGTTCATGTTTGGTATGTGGGCCATTAAAGGTGCCGAGAGTGCTGCCTGTTAAAGTGTTTTTGTATTGTGAAATGTTGTGCTTACCGTGTAACCTACTGTTTTTGTGCTTCTGTGGTGTGTCACTTGGCTACATTAAACATGTAGTGCTAGGCATAACTAGGACAAATAAAATTCTTTAAAATTCACAAAGGGGAAGTTTGTGTGGGCTAAAGATCTCTTGGCTCACTATGTGTAGTGTGGTTCAGAGTGTGGTTCAGAGACTGGGCAAACATGGTATCCATGGGAGATTTGCAGGATGAAAACCCACTGCTAAACAAAAGGAATATAAAGGCCCATCCCACATTTGTCATAAAATAACCAACCCTGTTGACTCTCAAGCCTTTTGGGATAATGTTCAGTGGACTGAATTCGGCAATTCATCTGAAACAATTTCTATGACAAAAATGTAATGTATAGTCAGGAGGGGGCAAATACTTTTTCAAGGAGCTGTATACATGTATCATACATATGAGCAATACATTAGTCATGACAATTTTATAACCTTCTGGGAGAAAAGCCATATGTCATTTTATTACCTGAATTAAGGTTTCTTAGTTTCTATGGTCACCTAATTGGTGTCTGGGCTTTATAGATAATTGGGGTAGGTTTGAGTAAGTCTGACCTTTTAGGGTGGGACAGTATCTGTCCCACTTGGGAAGGTGCTGCGCTTAGTTTTTGTAACATATCTCATAGTCTTAGCACAGGTCCATTAAATTAGTGACAATCCAGTGCTGAGGACAGGCAACAGACAAACAGACAACAGGCTAAACCAACCAGCTGTACATAATCTTACCAAAATGATATTATGCACATCATGCACCCTCAATCAAAAGCATAGATCTCTTACATCTAAAGTGTTTATTGTAGCTGAATTGTTACTCAAGAATTAATGAGCTTTTTTAAACAAAGTATGTGGTTTATATGAAATTAGTATGTAGCATTAGTAATTAATCCTCCAGCTTTTATACATTTACAGCATTTAGCAAATGCCCTTATCCAGAGCAACTTACATTTGTATTATTTATACAACTGAGCAATTAAGCGTCAAGGGCCATGCTCAGGGGCCCAGCAGTGGCATCTTGGTGGACCTGGGATTTAAACTTTAAGGATGCAGCTCTGTATATACACCATCCTCATTTAACTGGTAGACGAGGAGTCAGGACAGACATTTATAATGATATCCTAGTTTACTCAGAAATCTGCATATAAACTCATTTTACTGCAAAAAAAAGAAAGTATTAGTTCTTCCCCATCAGTTTTATATATTATTTCCTACTATAACATTACAGAAAACAAAATATAAAATTATTAAAATGATATCTAGACATTTTTACTCTTATCAAGCTTGGAGTAGACCAAATAACTTTGCTAATTTTACCTATTTCTATTTAAAAACAAAGAAGATGCTATCTTTTTTATATCTAGAGATACTCTCTCTGCCAGTCTCTCTGATCTGTTCTTTTGTGCTGTTTCAGCAGTGTGAAAGCTCTGCAAAGCAAACCCAACAATCTGTCGTCACTAGTTGCGAGATCATCTCACCCCATCAGATCACTTAAAATGTGGCTGATGCATCAGAAAAAGCCTGCGAAGCTTTTTTTTTCTAATCTAAAAGCAGTTTCATCCCGAAAACATTAAGACTGTACTTGTTGGTGTCATCTTAAGTGATAAATATATTTAAAGGAAGTGTTATACAAAATGCCAACAGCCTTTAGTTCCTGGTGTCTAGACATCAGATATCAGTTCACCCGCATACACACTACCAAGCCTCACAGCTGAGAGGTGTTTTCTTTATTTAATTAGAGGATTATGTAATAAAACATTTTCATGACAGGTAAAAAAAAACTTAGCAGGCTTTTGCAAAATAAGTGAGTCTAAATCTAAAGTGGCATCCATGGTTTGTCACCTGATAAAGTGTACCTTCGTGACAGTGTGAAATATCTCTTCACTAGCTGTGCTGTAAGGCAGATGAATCTCTGTGGCAAAACAATTGACTTCTGAAGATTCCCTTGGAACTGCTTCTATTTATTTCCACACATTTCTTCATGCTGACGAAAGTGCATACTTGACACCTATATTTTTGCCCCATTGTCAGCAAATTCACAGCTCTATATATTGTTCCATTATTAACAGTCTGAATCCAGTGCACTGTGTTGGTTATTGTTTCTTTTGTAGTCTTTTGTGGAGTTTTATTAATAGGCCTTAATTTGCTAACATTTTGATCTCTGTCTCTTTCTAAATGTGTCAAGTACACAGAAGGCATTTAAAGGTTTAATAACCATCTTCTGACACATACTGGTGTTTAGTCAGTGACAGTGATAGTGAGGTTAAGAGGGTGACTTCTGCAGACCACAGATTGACTGGTGCCCAGTAAACATTAGCTTCTTTTGCATGGTTCTTGCATGGTAGAAAACAATATCGAGTGCCTTCCAGAATTATTGGCACCCTTCAAGTAAATAACCAGAAGAGACCTGCATCCTTATAATAACTGGACAGTAAATAATGTACATTTAAGTAATGTCATTTCTTCAACTGTTTAACGTTCATTATAGGCGTAACACTAATTCTTTCTTGGCCGAAGTCTTCAAATGTACACTGATATCATAAAGCTAACAAACTGCAACAGCAAGTCAAGCAAGTAGCAAACAGCAAGATAGTCTCCAAGTAGTTCAATCCACAGCAGTCCTCTAGGTCATAGGCTGTCCAAACAGATCTATCCCCAGCAGCAGTGAGCACCACCAAGCAACGAGACTCCAACCAAAAGTTGGAGTTATTCATGTACCTGTAATATTCAGGATTAAACACTGAAATCTAGACCTGAGACATAACTCCAGACTGTTATTCAGTAATTGCACAACAGTTTACATAATGAAAGGCATGTGATTCTGACCATTAATTTTTTTCGTGTGCTATAATGGTATGAGTGTGGAGCAGCATTAATTCCAGTACCACCATCAGTTTGCTAAAATTTATGTTTTGATCTGAAAAATATACTGATGAATCATTGAACATCACAAGGGTAGTGCAAATCTTTCCCCTTGGCCTTACTGATGCGTGTTGCAGTTCCCAAGTTGGCTTATAAGACACATTCATAAGTCTATGGAAGTGCACTTGATCAGCCGTGATACAGACCCCCTGGGGCAGGTAGCAGCTGATTTATGCTGCTCTTACTGTGGAGGAAAGTCAGGGCCATAAGTGACTAATCCCTGATTGGATGACCCAGGAAGTGGGGGAGACCCTATTAACCTGGGGATATTCTTACGGGATTGTCTAATTTATCAGTTGTGAGGTGAAACCCTCAGATACACTTTAGACCAAGTGAGAGTTATTGATGGGCAAATAGTATAGCCAGTATCCCACTCTTAGCCATATTATAGTAGTAAAGCTAGTCTTTATCGAGGTATGTAGGACACTTATACAAATAAACGTTGCCAGTTGCTGTGGCAAATGAGCATCATAATTCTGTGGCATGACATTTAGGACAGAATCAGACCCAAATCCGCTGAATAGCCTGTTTCATTTGGGCAGGAATTTATGAAGGTGGTGTGCAGCAATGCCACAAATGTCAGCTGGGTATTCCTCCGACCCCCCAAAAGTGCCATTGCATCCCTCTACCATCTACAAACAAATGGATTGTTTGATGAATTTAATCGAATGCTTAAAAACATGAATTGGGATCAGCGGCTCGAACCCCCTGTTATTTGCAGTCTTAAAGGTCCCACACAGGTTATACCTATTAAGCCCCATGACATCTAAGATGTCAAGGAAAATTGGGAGGAGGAACGTTCATGAAGCAAAAATGAAATTCAGTATGTTATTGCCCTGAGAACAAAATGCCACACATTGGGTCAACCATCACAGGAGAATAAGCTCCAGGCTCATAAATGTGTGTCCCGGCTGTATATCGGGGCACTCAGCTGCGTGTGCTCATATTATTACCCATGTCAAGTTTTAAATTACTCACAAAGTGGCAAGGGCACATTGAGGTCACGTGGTAAGTTGGGGTCGTTGATTATGAGATGTGTGTGTGTGAATTTAAAAGCTCAGTTTATGTTCAATTATTTCATATTTATAACTTACTTACCACAGCTTGTATACTTACAACCTAATAATCACAAAGCAGGTACAATTTAACTCTTTGGATAGAAGTTAACATTATGTGCTGATGTCAAGTTATTGGCTGCATTTATTCATGTCTATAATTGCATGTATAAGCATATGTATTATCTGCTATAAGGGCAACTAAAAGCATACATATACAAGCACATCCATGTAAGTGAAATCTTTCAAAAGAATTTTTTTAATAAACCCACGATCCTCCCATAAGGCAGTTCATAGCCACGAGGAGCTTAGAAAAGTGGATGGTGCTACACTTTGATATTTAAGAGGCCCTTCAGCAAGGCTTTATCAGACTCTTTACACCCACCTCCTTCCTTCTCTTCTGGTCAAGTTTTCAATGCTTTTACAGTAAGATTTTGTTTTCTTCAAACCCAATTTAAGACTGAGCAAAAACAAAACCAAGAAACTCTAAACAGTATATAAATTCACTGTATGTGTATAAATGTATATTTTAATTTGATAAAAAGTTGATCTTAGTACCACTTGGGGGAAATATCTATATTTATAGCTATGTCATGTCTGCAAATGCTTTATGAGTTTTAAGCGTATATATATCTCAAATATCTATTTTAGCTTTATATGTAGTCAGAATATACTAATAAAAATATGAAGCCATGATTTCTGCACAAAAAACAAACTGCTCCCTCAGGCAACTGGATGTCCTCTGTCTCCCAGAACACAAAAAACATCTATATAATGATATATTCAAAAGCATGTTGTTTTGTGTTCTGAGAGACAGAGGACACCGAGTTGCCTAAGGGAGCAGAGCACTTCTGATTCTGTTTATTTCTACACCAGGATATTTGTTTCAAATGTATACCCAAAAAGCTGAGCAAAAAAAAAACCTGTTGCATTTGAGAGAATTGTAAGTGCAGATCAGCAAATCCGCAGATCTGACATTCACAAATGATCATAAAAAGTGTGTATGGAGGGATATCGTTCAGCTGTGTGAACCAGTGCCAAAAGATTTGTGTCTGATATTTAGAGAGAGCTGCACATGGATCCTCAACCTTGTAATAGAGTTCTGACATTTAGAGATCAGCAAATACTAAAACATTACTCAGATTCAGTAGATAATGTGTTCTAATAAAAGACTTAGGACTATTTATTTTTATTTATTAATTATCGGTGTTATTTATTAGTTTGATAAAGAGGAATGATGAGAATAATCCAGTGTCATACAGTGATGTTTATGTACACAGCTGCTTATGACAAATTAGATAAAGAATTGGAAATGATGCACGTTTAATTCATATTCTTCCTATAGAGCGTGTTTACTCTTGTTAATTAATACATTAACTAATAAACATGTACTAACGTGCTTAAGGTGGTCGTTATTTATTCACGCAAGAATTCATCAGACTCATGTCGTAGTTAAAGTTGGAGCTTTATTAGTTCCTGATTAGTTCATACTTTACCTCATCATTACCTCATCATTACCTCATCCTTACCTCATCATTAGTTCACACTGAAGTAAGTATTAATTCAGGTGTTATTTCATGCTTTGACTTCTTCTGTAATGCTCATTATGCCATTCTTAATATTATGCTTGAAATTTTTTTTTCACATATTATTGCCACCTGATTGCCTGACATGCTCATGTGAGCATTTTAATAAGGTTTTGAATTTTTGTATGAAGGGAATTTTTTGTGGAAGGTTTTTTAATGATGTGGAAAACTGAAATGAAAAATCTTAGTTTAAAATGAAATGAAAAATGAAGTTAACAGTGGTACACAAGCATTTCTGATTTTATAGTGCTGTCTCTTCATAGTCCATACAGACTGGTGCACTGGGCACAAGGCAACGTATTTCTGCTGGGATCCAAAAAATCATTTCATGCATTTAAAAAATATTAACTTGTACATTCATTGTGCAGGTATTTCATCATTCTGAAATGGTAATTGTCCATTAATAATATTAAAACAAAAATCTTTACTGAATATCATCCAGACGCTCTTGATGCTTTTAAAAGACCCCCAGTCTGACCCCCAGTCTGACTCACAGCAGCACTGCCTCATAGCATCAGAGTAGATTCTGATGTCTAGCAAACTTTTCTGATCTTCTGAGAAAATCTGATGAAATCTTATTTGATGTCTAGTGTTATATGTAATAAACAGCAGTTCTATGAGTTGTGAAAGACATTGTTGTGTTGAAACAGTTGTATTAAATGTTTTAACTGAATTGTATTGATTCGTACTGAAACTCGGTCACATTAGATAGAAAACTGGAAGCTATCCAGAAAGTTCCAGTACAGATCACTCCCACTACCAGTTTAAATCCAAGACAACGTCATTGTGTTACATGTCTAATAGCATTGGCAAAAGTTCTGATGTGTTAACTCTATTTTCTGTGTATGATGTTTTTTCTTGTGCGAATCTAAAATCATGGACGATGACATTCATGGCACTTTCTTGACACCAAAGTTTATTTTTTTAAATAACATCAGCCCTTCTTATATCACTGTTTAAAAGTGGACCATGTCAACCAGCATGATTATTGTCAAATAGCTAGAATGGAGAAGTACATATTTTTACATATCCAATATATTAAATTAATCAATAGTAACCTATTGATTACTGAGTATTCTGTAATAGTGAGCATGCCTGTCAGGGGTGTGGGAAAAGATAACGTCAGAATCTTACTTAGATTCACGTAGAAGTATCCTGGCAAATATCTACTCAAGGTAAAATGAAAAGTTGCTACTTTTAAATGTTTTAAATTATTAAGACACACACACACACACACACACACACCCTGCTGCACAGCGTTGGGAGATTAGATTCTCCACCATGCCTAGTGAGTGTAATCAATTTGGTGGTAGTGCAGCCTCGACTGCAACCTGGAAAATGGACTTAGTAGGAATGAGGATCATAGTAGAAAATAATTCAGTCTCACACTGAGTTTAAAGAGAGCCTTTTTATATTAGCCATAGCTCCTGGCACTGGGTAAACGAGTCCTCTGATGCTTGCTCCCATTTGAGAAAATGTGAAAAGGTTTAACCAGAGGCCTCTGCAAACAGTTTATATGCTTCAAATTAGGCACCTGCTGGTACAAAGGCTTTTCATGAGCACTTATTGTGTGTGAACTGATGGGGATTTGTGTAACTGTAATTGCACAAACTAAAGAAACAACACACACGTGACAAACGTGGCCTAATGGCCAGTCTGAAATCGTCTTTACATTGCTGGATTTTAAAAAGAAAGGTGTTAGTATTAGTATACAATGATATATGTAGCTGTTTGTTATGGAATAACAAATAACATCTTTTCTAGAGCTAATTATTTTAGAATATGTAGGCCTCGATCTATATAGGATTTGTCTGTGGGTTTAAATTACATGACACACCCACAAGAAAAAATGGCTATTAGTGACTGACTAATATAAAAAAATTGTCTTTGATAAGCTTCCCATTGAGAATCAACCTGGCAGACAACAGAACGACCAGAGATAGTGTAAATGAAACATATTCTCACTGCTAGTACAGAACAAGAAATCGCTCACAATCACCCAGCTTCAGTAGTTGTCATGATTACAGTAGATCCAGAGCCCATCCTGAGAACACTGGGTATGGAGGCAGGAGTACACCTGCACCTGTATTCACAAACTTAATCACACCTAGGGGCAGAAAACCCAGAGAGAACTCATGCAAACACAAGGAGAAAATAGATAGTAACCCAAGTCCTTGAACCAGGAGTCTGGTGTGTAAATTGTTGTGACTTTGTCAACCTGAATATCTGCTCCACACATTCACAAGACCTGCCCTAACTGCAGCATACTGCCTTTAAGCAACAGGATGTGAAGATACCGTCTGTTCATCATCTTACACAAGCACTGCACAGCCACAACACAAAGTGAAGCCAACAGCAGATATGGATGCAGACAAGCCTGACAACAAAAACACACTGAATATTGGATTTTAAAGCACGAGCACAGCACAGCAGCATCACATCATGATTTCACTATAGACTAGGATTTTAGGTTTACTTGGCAAAAGTAAAAAATGGATCTTTTACACAATACGGCTGGACAGGTGCTTAATCGATGCTGCGATGCATCCGTCCATGTGAGTGGTTTTGCTATGCCACAATACCCCAATCTGTTTGATGAGCTTCTATCCACGTTTCAGAGTGGCATGAGCAGAAACCCTAGAACTGAGAGCAATTCCTCTGGTAAAGAGGCCAGATGCCTCATTAGTACAGACTAGTGAAGGCTTTGTGTGTAATACCAAATATAGTAGAGCTAATATACTGGTTTGTAAAGCATGTGATACACTGGCTAGTGCAAGTTGTACTGCTGAAACTGTGGCACATTTGCTACTGGCCCTTAAGGAAACACTGCCCACATTAAGAAGGCACAAAAACCTTAGATACAGGACTTCAAGCTATGGGAGTCATGGCAACAGAATGCAGCAAATCACTGGATCTATTAACACAGACAAAGGAACATGTTTGTTTGGCTCAAATGCCATTTGCAGAGCCTGGTTAAATACATTGTAGAAGCTGGGGTTGGTATCTGGACATGTTTTCGCTGCACAGGCCTTGGAAGTGTTAATTGCTTCCTTCTAACTAAGTTGAGAGAAAAACACCTGACGCAACAGATCATGCTTAGGTACTCACATGCAACGGCACAATATCCCAACAGAGCTGGGTTTGAAGGACTGTAATAGAGAAGGAGTTATATGGGACGCAGCAGGGATCACCGTATGTCAGCTCTGAAATCACTCAGATGCTGGTGGGATGTTTTCTCCTCTGCAAACAGAATATAGAATATTGACAACAACAGACCAGTGATTACTGAGCTCACTGTCACACAGGGCATCATTTACTGTTTCACTGTCACATACTGTCATATACATGGGTCCACAAAGCAGAAGTGCAAGACTGAAGTCACTATAGAGGTATACTGGCTCTAAAAATGAAGTTATCACCAAAAAGAATACACAGAGCAGAAATACTTGACGCTTTTGTCAACAAGAAGCTTTTTTTTCTGAATATACCCTATAAGTGTATGTGGCAGTATTGAGTGAACACACGGGACATGTTGACAGCAGACCCTACCTGTCATGCTGTAGCCTAACCTATCTACACTTAAGTTCTGTGGCCAGTGAAGGCTCTCAAATGCTAGGTTGAACTCACTGACCAAATTTTGGAAGAACGATAAAGGGGCTCTGCAGTCCAAAGACAAGTGAAGGGAGTGATTTCACAGGCATACAGAAAGGCAGGTCAGGAAGTACCTTCTTCCATCTAGCACTTGCAGACTTTTAAGAAGTTACATGGAGCAACATGGAGCTCATCATCAGCACCTTCACCAGACTGAATGTTTACAGACTGAATGATGCTCTGTGGTGCATTTGAGACATCCTCATCTTCAGTAGAATTTTAGGAGTATCCTACTTAACCTCAACATACTGCAATATCAGCACCATGAGTTGGTCCCACCCTCACAGATCAGCATCATTGAACATTGAGAGATTATCAGTTTGAGAGATGAGCATTAAGATTAAGTTATGTACAATGCACTATTTATAGGTGCTGTCTGTTATTGTCTGGCATCATCAAGATGTGTTATGCTTCCTCATAAAAACTTTGATACACTTCAGTGCAAACCTCACTGTCTGGGTGGAACAAAATGAGGTAGAATAGAAGGTAGATCCTTGTTTCTTCCAATCAGTGGATAAATGCCAGAGTGACCTGGGTCAGTAGGGTTGTTGAGAATGGCCAGAGGATAAGCATGATCTAGCAGGGGGTTTTACAGGCTATACATGTGAGGTTAAATTCATGACTTTGCTATTAGTACACATCAATGAAATGAGAAAAAAGGGGAATTGCCACTAGCTCTGATGGAGCTAGTCCTCTACTTTGGTTGCATATGTAACCTTCTGATAAACTGGTTCAGGAGGTCTCTCAGCCAGTCTGAGCATTTCTTTGTTGTGTTAATAAGTGGTTTGTTCAGCCAGTTCCCTCAGGCACAGGACTGTACTGCAATATGCAGGAAGAGCGCTTATTGCAACTTTGGGTTTCATGGGAAAATGTAATTTCCCATAACACCCTGGATACCACACGTTCTTTCACAGTCTCTGGGTCCTAGCTGGCCACAGACAATAGTACAGTATAACCTCCAGAACCCTTGTGCTTTGATTTCACTTTCTTTAATGAATTATTGAGATGCTGGTTGTGGAGCATCTGAAAAGACTTATCATGACCCTGCAGTGGGCAGCTGCATATCAATCACCGAGTCTTACTAATGTATTGTACAGGAGGAGGAAAGTCTCCCTTTGTATCTTTGTGAAATCCATTTCAGCGCCTTTGGGTGTCAACAAGGACTGAGCTATGGAGGGATTTCTACAGTGAAATGACTTTCCACAAGCAGGAACAAGCGGTTCTGAGTGTTTAGTTAAGGCTTTCTGAAGTCTTTCTGAATTAAAAGACCTAATCAGAAGGCAGTCAAATGCAAGCCAGAGCCCTAAAACATTTCACAACAGAGATCATAAACTTCAAGACTTTATAATATTTTACATTATCACTGTAATGCGATGCTTATGTAATGAATGCTTTCTGCAAATAGGCCTGCAGGCTTCTTGCAGCATTTAGTATTCTTATTATTATTATAGTTCCTAAAATAAAGTTTATTCCCAAATATAGCCCTGGATTTATTAAAAATTGTGCACATCAGTATGTTGTATTTATGAAATGAGCTGGATGCATAACACAGAAGTGCTAGGTCAGATTATTTATTAAACTCTGGGCACATTTTCCTTACAGTGGAGCAGACTGAACTAACCCAAACACAGGCATTACTTTATTAATTAGATCAATTTAAAACAGAATTGGATTTGTTCAAATGAATTCAAATTAAAAGTACCGATATGGCTCATATCTCATGACTTCATTAGATCATTCATACACTTAACTCTGGCATACAGGTGAAAGTCATATTCCTCATTTAAAATATTGATATGGTCCATCGTTTCAGTAGGCTCCTAGATGTTTATTTCAATGCCTGACGTGTGCTTTTTTAATTTTTCTGTTTTAATTATTTATTTGTTTATTTTTACACAATAATATATAATTTGACAGCAAAGGGGGAAAAAACTCCTTCTTCCTTTTTCAGTCCACATTTTCTATCTGTAATTTCAGGTTTAAAGGCATTTTAAAGGCAGTATTCTAAACACTATTGAAAACACCGGTCTCAGAAAGCTTTAATCAAGAAAAATCTGGCAACCTAAGAGTAATTACAAGCAGCTAAATTGCATAATCTGATTGGGAATCTAGAAAATATACTTTTGTTAGTTTTCTGCAGCGGATAGCGTGTTTGTGTTCGGTCCCCAGGCAAAGCCAGATTGGATACTAAATGCTGTTTTTCACATAGCGAAACAATGATCATTGTTCTAAGGCGTGTAATGACTTCATGCCCTGAATTAGAAATGCTTAAACCTGTTTTATGTTTCTTTCGTCTGGAGAGTCCACTGTTTTCAGCGGAGACCTGCATTGTTAAGAGCCGTTTGAACCTGGTTGAAGTAAACACAAAGCTGACAGCTTCCATAAACTACTGCAGCTTTGGGGCCAGTGTGTGTTAACATGATGAGTAGCTTTTAAAGACTGGACTGTATTATCCTTATGGCGCCAGATGAGAATAAGAGCTCCCACAGGAAATCTTCATCTGTAGCATTATGAATAATTATGACACAGGAGACTTCCTCACTTGGAAAGGAGCAGGACACATACAAGTGCAAATACTTGGATGTGTCTTGCTTGACAGTAATTACACGACAAATCAACCAATTAGTAACCGTCTGCAGCCTCCCGGGGGTTTTCATTGCTTTTACTGTAGAGGGAGTGTGAAGTGGTGTGGACAGCTGAGGGAATACTGATCCAGCAACATTACTGCAGGAGAAAATCACTCCAAAATGTTCAAAAGAATATAACAAAATCCAGATCGTAACACAGTTAGATAACACACCCACAGATGTGAGGGGTGAGAGGTGGATTGGTTTGATTGCACATTCTCAAGCACCTCCCCGTTTATCCACTGCCCCTTACGTTTTTTTTAAATGATATTTGTGAAGACATACATTTTGTGAAGGCTACAACTTATTGTTTGGACAATAAACAAATTATTTGAACTGTATGGAGTAGTATGTAGTCACGCTGGATTTATAGTATTGCAATACTGCACAAAATTGCTCATTTATAGCATTTGGCAGACACCCTTATCCAGAACTTACATTTTTAATCTAATTTTTTCTCTTTTAATACAATTGAGCCTTGCTAAGGGGCCCAGCAGTGGCATCTTGGTGGACAACGTTCTGATCAGTCCAGCAGTGGCATCTTGGTGGACAACGTTCTGATCAGTCCAGCAGTGGCATCTTGGTGGACAACGTTCTGATCAGTCCAGCAGTGGCATCTTGGTGGACAACGTTCTGATCAGTCCAGCAGTGGTATCTTGGTGGACAATGTTCTGATCAGTCCAGCAGTGGTATCTTGGTGGACAACGTTCTGATCAGTCCAGCAGTGGCATCTTGGTGGACAACGTTCTGATCAGTCCAGCAGTGGCATCTTGGTGGACAATGTTCTGATCAGTCCAGCAGTGGCATCTTGGTGGACAATGTTCTGATCAGTCCAGCAGTGGCATCTTGGTGGACAACGTTCTGATCAGTCCAGCAGTGGCATCTTGGTGGACAACGTTCTGATCAGTCCAGCAGTGGTATCTTGGTGGACAACGTTCTGATCAGTCCAGCAGTGGTATCTTGGTGGACAACGTTCTGATCAGTCCAGCAGTGGCATCTTGGTGGACAACGTTCTGATCAGTCCAGCAGTGGCATCTTGGTGGACAACGTTCTGATCAGTCCAGCAGTGGCATCTTGGTGGACAATGTTCTGATCAGTCCAGCAGTGGCATCTTGGTGGACAACGTTCTGATCAGTCCAGCAGTGGTATCTTGGTGGACAACGTTCTGATCAGTCCAGCAGTGGCATCTTGGTGGACAACGTTCTGATCAGTCCAGCAGTGGTATCTTGGTGGACAATGTTCTGATCAGTCCAGCAGTGGCATCTTGGTGGACAACGTTCTGATCAGTCCAGCAGTGGTATCTTGGTGGACAATGTTCTGATCAGTCCAGCAGTGGCATCTTGGTGGACAACGTTCTGATCAGTCCAGCAGTGGCATCTTGGTGGACAATGTTCTGATCAGTCCAGCAGTGGCATCTTGGTGGACAACGTTCTGATCAGTCCAGCAGTGGCATCTTGGTGGACAACGTTCTGATCAGTCCAGCAGTGGCATCTTGGTGGACAACGTTCTGATCAGTCCAACACCTTAACCATTAAACATCCCTCATGCTGCGCAGCGGAGCAGCGGGCTGGGTGACCTAAAAGTCTTTTTTTTTAAATATAAATATGCTTTTACCATATAGGAAACAGAAGAAGCTTAGTGTTTCACTGAGACAAGGTACACATTTGGGTGTAGAATAACAAAAGTGTGTTATTGTCTCTGAATGAGGTCCTGAATGAGCTTAATGTATTTTGAAATTCATTTTGTCTCTATTTATTATAATCACACCTAAATATAACTTTAAACTGTCTAAACATGATGGAAACCGGCTATTATCTCTTACGAGGTGCCGTAGAACCAGTCGCCGTTGGTGTTGTTGTGCTCACACTAAACCACAACTGCTGCTATTCAGTCTCCTGATATATAGTACAATGGTTGTCAGAATTAGGAGTTTGCCTTCCTTTTAGTAGGCCAGACAGAGGTGAAGGGATGAAGTATTATATAGGCCAATGTCTGCACTGACTTTAAAGCTGCATGTGTGTCCCAGTTCCTAGCAGTAGTAGCTCAGTGGAGTCTGCCGTTTATAGAGTAACCCGTCCGTCCTGGGAATGAAGGTAATGGAAAATCTGACACTCTGCTTAGCTCCAAACATAATAAATGATATGCACATATTCCTCTGATATTGAGAACCAACCAAATTGCATAGCATGCAGATTGCTTTTCACTTGTCAGCTGGATTAAAATGTAAGAGTTAAGATATATTTTTAATACCAGGATTAAATCTACCATGTACTGTATGTGCTGGGCATCGCACTGTGTTCTAGCAATATAGATCTATTATTTAAAAAGAAAAGAGATCCAAAATAAAAACCACTGTTGTAACCATGCCTCTGTACTGCGGGAACACAGAAATGTTTTCCAATTTCTGATTATTGAGAGAATGACTGCCGGACCATTTTTAGGTCAGGTTTATAAAGACATGCTCAGCTGCTGAAAGAGGCTGACACCATTGTGGCTGCCATCTTTAGTGATGCAAGCTGACCCATTTATGATCATCCTATTAAGCTCTACTTAACTGAAAAATATCTGGTTTTAGATTAAATCAATTACTTTTGTATTCAGGAGTTACACAGTTTTCCTGCCAAATAAATAAATGACTGTCCAACTGGCAAGAGAAAAGCATTCACATCCCACAATCATTATTGATCCCACTCATCTGTGTCTAATAAAATCCAAACTAGCATGTTTAATGTTTGTATCTTTATTTACAAGCAGGTCAGCAACCCTGAAGAGTCACTAAACACAACATTTAGTCTAATGACTAGCAAAAATGTGTGAATGTATCACTGCAAATGTCAAGAGATGTGCAAAAACTCTACAAGGAACCGCAAAGTATTACAAAAATACAGCATTTCTTAAAAGTCTTAAAATGCCCTGACCATTTAAATTAATGAGCTGGTTATCATTAGTATCTGAACCTAGTATCTGTACCTGGCTTGAATAATAACCATTCATCTTCCATAGCCATTTTTTGAAGCCTGCTCCTATTTACTACACTGGGTCTGTTATTTGCTTTACGATTAAATGTTTCTTTAAAAAATCAGGTTGTCTTCTGTTTCTGTTCTGTTTCTCCTTTTTTCTATTCTATAGTTAGGATGGTGCATTTCTGGCCTGCTGTGCTGAAGAATTTAACCTCTGCCAACTTTAGAGACAGAGAGAGAGAGAGAGAGAGAGAGAGTTCCCATATGCTACTCTGTGCCTCTGAGGAGCAGAATGACTGAGGCCTGTTCAGTGGAGTTAATGAAAGACGCCAGACACTCCATAATTGAAAGTTTAATCATGAAAGACCTCCGGGCTGATGGGTGGAGAGGGGGTAAGGGGATCAGGATGTGCAGGACAAAAAGAAGGCAAGAAAAGAAAACAAGCACAATCAACACGTTCCAGATTATGTGTGCAAGAAAGGTGCTGAGTCACATTCTGTCAGATTTCACATTAAAATTCAAAGGGTCTGCAATCAGTGAAATCAAGTAACACATGACACCTTGTCATTCTTTTCTGCAGTTTATGGATTTAGCTAAAGTCTAGATATATTTACTGATGTTAAAGGACTGATGTAGAGGACATGAACAGAGGTTGGACAATGAAAATGGGGGATTTTGAGCCTTTCCTCTTGCAGAACTCAATCCTCCAAAACACACCAAAAGGCTTCAATAATATTCAGATCTGGTGCATCATGGGAAATGTTCAACTTCACTTCAACGTCACCAGTCCTGCTGTGTTATCATCCCAATACATTGCACCACCTTCAAGATACAATGTTTGAGCCACTGGGTGCACATGATCCTGCAAAATGTTTCGGTAGTGGCAGTGACGCACCAATCTAGCACAAGAAGTGGACCTCGGAAAGCCATGATATTGCAGCTCAAACCATCAGTGATCCACCGGCGTACTGCACTCTGGGTACACAGCAGGCCAGGTGATGAGCTTCTTTGGGGCTTCTCAACATCATAACATCAAAAAAGTGAAATTGGGAATCAACAGAGAAAAATAGATGTTTCATATTGTCCATAACCCAAGATTTCCGTTGCTGGCACAATTGAAACCAAAGTGACACGAGTGACCAAAGCAGCCTGATCATTTTGAGCTTCGACAGTTTTGGTGGAACAGGAGAGTGAAGGTGTGCATTTAATTCTCCAGTGACTCAGAGAGTTTCCTCTTGCATGGACAGTTGGATATGATTTGTCCTTCATGGTGGTATGCTGACATTACCCTGGATACCGTGGCTCTCTATACACCACAAATACTTGCTGTGCCGGTCACAGATGTGCCAGCGAGACACGCACCAACAATTTGTCCTCTTTTGAACTCTGATATGTCACCCATTACATTTTGTGAATTGCAATATTTTATGTACATACTGTATGATTGACTTGTCTTTTTTTGGCATTTCGAATTTCTAGCTCTGAAATGAAGAAAACTTCTGTGGAAGTTCCTGTTCTTTCAAGGGCACTTGTAGGCCAGCTGTGCCAAAATAACTCGATCCAGATTAACAGCATTTAGGAGCCTGCGATGTTCACAGTGAGCCAGTGTTTTCACACAGTCCGTCCGCACCCGGTGCTGTGCGCTGTCGAAACACTGTCACACTCAACAGAGTGACCCTGAAACAGAGCCATTTAACACCTGGCACACTCACAACTCCTCACAGAGAGACGGAGGGTAGAAAGTGTACTTTATATGAGTTTACATCATGCTTTAGCACCAAAAACTTGGAAATATTCTGTCCAGGACAAATAATTACTTCGCTAAAAGATGAATGCCCAAGAAATATTTGTTCAAGGAGAAAAATATGCTTTGGTACCGGAGATCAGTTCTGATTAGACCTCAAAAGTGAGAGAATATCTGACTAGTTGTGTTCACATACTCAGCTACTGTGTATTATTTAAGGCAAATTTCTGTTTTGATTCAGCTGGAAGTCGTCTCATCTGATCAAGTCTGGTATCTGGTGTAACTTTTACAGCAGGTAGGAATTGCCTTGCCTGGGCATCAAGGTTGAAATGTTTTACAGATTCTTGCTTGTTTTAATAATGAGTAATATTATAATCACAACCTAATTTTGATAATCAAAGCATCTGAGCCATGAGAAAACATAAAACCTCTTCAGAACCACACTTCTATTGCCCAAAGCCTCATATAGTGTATTATCCAGTTAAATCTTCTGTCTCTGTACTGAATTAACCCACTTCATTCGTTTAGAGAACAGAGCTCAGGCTTTTCTGTTGCCTGACGCTGATGTTCATATGCTGAGCTACATTGCAGCTCTCCTGCTGGGGATTTGTCACATTTGCTGCTTTGGCAGCTTCTCAGATCCCTGCCATGATGGGTTTACATAATGTCTCTTCCAGGATCTGCCTTAAATGATCTTTCTTTTAAATGATGGCTGCTAATTTGTGCTATAATCCTTGATCCCTTATTCCAGCAAAGGCTAGTTTTGCTGAACACTTTTGAGACATGGCAAAATGTATGGAAATATTTTCCAGACAATTTCCAAAGCTAATTGCAAATTGTATTTGCATTTACATGTTATTTTTGTGGAATATCTGCCAAATTTTTAATTATTACCCTGTCATATCAAAATAGCAATAGCAATTACCCCATTTACTATTTCATTTCCTCAGCGCCCAAATTCAAATGGAATCTCAAATCCCTTTGCATTTGCATTTCTGATGGCTTGCACAGAAACCTGTTAATCAGTGCTGGGGTGGGAGTTGTACTATGGGACATGTTTGTATTTGGAAACACAAACAGTAAAAGGTGATTTGCATTTTCATTTGAATTATGTCAGGATTTATGCGTCCACAAATACAATTTGCAATTAGTTTTGAAAATAGACTGGAAATAATCTCATAAAAATGATTTTTGTGAATTGAATGTTACTCTTCTTTGTCACTATGGTTCTATGAATGCTGGCATAAGCGCTGAAAATGATTCAGTACCTGAATGTGTACATGTATACGCATGCTGAGACCTTACTCCCATAAGGAGTCCATAAATATTCACCCCATTGAACATTTCCTCAGTTTGTGGGGTTACAATTTGGAAATAGATTTAATGACACTGAGTCTGAACAAGGTAGCCAGCAATAATGAAGAAAAAAACGTTTAAAATATTTTTGCAGGACAAAAAAATACTACATACATGGGCATGTGCCAATTTATACTGATTTTTAAAACATAAATGCTTTGGTCAGTATCATTATTACAGTGGTTTAAATTAGTCTGAGTTTGTATATTTTTGGGGGCAGTAGAACATGATGTTCAACAAGGTGTTGGACTATTGATTGGGAAGGGTGTGAGTTCAAATCCCAGGTACACCAAGCTGCCACTGCTGGGCCCCTGAGCAAGGCCCTTAACCCTGAATTACTCAGTTCTATAAAATGAGATGAAATGTACGTCACTCTGGATAAGGACGTCTGCCAGATGCCGTAAATGTAATTCAGTTCAATTTATTTGTATAGCACTTTTAGCAATGGACATTGTCTCAAGCAGCTACAGAAATATATAGAAACAGAATAAAGTTTAAAATTAAATGAATGAATGCTGAAGAATGCTGAGAATGTTGAGAATGCTGATGATACTGACAGAGCAGAGTTTTTTGTTGTTGATGTTTTTTAGTGTTTTTTACAATTTTAGTGTCTTTTAGTGTTTTTTAGTGTTTTTAGTGTTTTTTGCCAACAGAAGACCTGATCAGAACGTGTGAATGAGGGCTGAATGGCAGGAATCCCAACTCTAGCCCCAATACTGTATCCAACTCATATAGCCGGCTCAACAGCCAACAGCACAGAGTACACTGTACAAGGACCTACTGGAGCTCGGAAGGGTTAGGGTGATAGACAGATAGAATCACTGAACACTACTACTACTAGCACATGTCCACTGTTTGACTAGATGGTGGAGGATGAAAAAAATTCAGAAAGGGAAAATCCAGAGAAGTAAGAGTCACTAGTGAGAGCTCACTCACAGACAGCTAATAAATGAGCTAATAATGCTAGCAATGTTCAACAGGGGACTCCTTATTGAGATCCACACTGTACTACTGCTTTAAAATAAAATACTAAAAGCCTTCTTTGATGGAGAACAATGGGGAAACACATCACTAAGACCACTTTCCAACTACAGTGAAGGATATCTTAAAGGCCCCAATGTAGTAAATGATATATATTTGTATAGTTTCCTCTGTGCTTTTAATAGACTCTAAACATTTTCTGAAGCTATTTCAAAGAATAGCTCTGATGCTGTTGCCACAGCAACATGAAATCTATAAACTCCCATGCAGTCTCCTAGCAGAGCAGTGTGATTTTTCCCCCTTCCCCATCTCCAAGTGTACTTTGTAGCACTTTCTTAGTGCTTATTGCATTCTCGTTGTCAAAGCCAGAGAAATTCTTTTTTAAAACGTTTTACTTTGTGTTATGTAGGACACACTGTGCTCTCTGTATTGATGCATTTTGCCTTCTGTATAAGAAAGAGTAAAAATATTGTGGATTTGTGGCAGAGCTTCAGTTTTAGAGATGGAAAAATCTTAAAACCCTGGGATTGCCAGAGAATGTAAAAGGCAACACAACAATGACAGATCTTTTGCTACAACATACAGTATACTTTGGATTTTCCATCAGAATCCTTGAAGGTCATATGAAGAGCTCTTTTATCCCATTTAGTTTCCACATTCAAAACATCAGAATTTTTTTGTAGGATTTTTAGCTCCAGCAAAAAAGAAACTATTTTTGCAAGCAGAGCAGACGGTATCCTGTACTATAAAGCCTCCAGTCTGTAAATCTGCACTGACTTGTCAGCTAAAGTGCTATAACAAGTAGCAAGTTTATGGGATAAATCTTGATCAGTGGGGATGTATCACTGACTTGCCTACCCAGCCAAGCTCTTTACACAGAAAGGAAGAGTTATCTGATGAACTGAAGTAACTATCCACGTGTATTGCCATTCTTTATAAGTGACTATGGAGCTCTATTTCTCTTGCATAGAGGACTGTTTTCTGTGGTCATAAAACTGAGCTATTACTGATGACATTGCTGTAAATGAAAAGGGTGAATTATAATTTCATTGATGTGTTTGTACCAGTTCTTTTTTATCATTCTGACTTTTGTGCTTTGATTTGGCTTTTTATTGCAGATATTTTATGCTACAGTTACTTTGCTCATTTTGTAGCCTATAATCCAAGATATATCACTAGAGTTGTGCAAGTAAAAATAAATGATGCGTTATTTAAGTATTCACCGTTTTAGAAGGATGTATTTTTTGGATGCAGATTCTGTAAAACATCTTTGGTGACCTGATTACCTGTATTGTACCTGTTTCCTGTCCAAGTTTTTGTCTCACAAATCACTCATGCTAGATGTACAGATGAAACAGTCAGACCATGATTTCTGTCCTCTCAGCAATGAAATTTTCCTGCTGCTCTTCAGAGCAGCATGACACTTCATGGATCGTGATTCCATCCTGAAGATCAACAAACCCAGGCAAGCACTACAGCACTGTGCCATTGCAATCATGTTCAGATTTGTGTCATCGATGGAGAACCCATAGGAAAAAGAACTGGCATTTGTTACGCAGCAAACCCCTTCAGCTCCAAGTCAGCACTTTTCATCATGAACACATTTCACTCTTTATGACTGTAAACCCCATCATCCTGGGATTCCTCTGGTTGTATCTTTACAATCATGGAGCAATAAGGAAATCATGAAATGGTACCTCCATTGTCATAATTACTGCAGCTCCGTGTCTCATCTTAGCTTCAAGCATCGGTTTGATTTGGTTTCAACCATTGGTTTCAACCTTGATTCCAAGTCTCCTCTAGACAGCTACACAGAATATCATTGCATAGTGAAAGCTAATGCTTTGCCACCTCACAGACCCTGCAACTGCACTACAGTAATGCTACCAAGTACAACACAACCCCATTTTGTTAATTGAACAGCATTATTGAGAAATGTATGTCTAAGAGACACTACAAGTATAAATCTGGCCCACTACCTCCTTGGTGTCTTTAAGATTCTTTTTTGTGAGAAGAAAGTAGAGGAAATTCTTCCATCGATTATCAATGCTCAACCAGATTAGAGTCAAGCAGATATCCTCCCCACTAGTTCCCTTGAGCTAAAATATTTACCAACTTGACTTACATAGTGCTTGTAATCACATCTGGATCAGAGAAGGAGATGAGTGGAAGATGACATTTAGCACCACCTCTGGTCACTGAGTATTAAATCTCCCACAACAATTAAACAGCTTCAAAGATTCCTAGGGTTTCCTGGGGTTCTGCTGAAGGTTCATCAGGGGTTTTACTTCCATCACTTCTCCCCTAACATCCATATCAAAGAAGGAACCCAAGCAGTGAACATGGAATTATTGTAGTAGATGCATTTAATTGTGGAGGTTTGAAAAAAGATCAAATCTCCAAACACTGGCTTTCTACTCTAAGAAGCTTTCCCCAACAGAAACTATCTATGACATAGGGAAGTAAATTTATTGGCAGTGAAATTCACACAAGAGAAGTGGTATCGGTGGCTGGAGGGCCACTAAATCTTCACTAACCACAAAACCTGAAAACTGCCAAGCGCTAAGCCCAGTGGGTCTTGTACTTTGCCTGCTTTAATTTCATGCTTTTATACAGAACCAGCTCTAAGAATACCAAAGCGACTCTTTGTCTCATCTTTACTCCACTGACAACAAAGATCCAAATGCAGAACCCACACTACCCTCCTCCTGCTTTCTGAGAACTATCCTTTGGGACATTGACAGTGAAATAGCATGCACACCAGTAAAAGTCCCCCCTGTGTGCCTAACGGATCGAATGTTTGTGCCACTCAGCTTGAAGAGCAAGCTTATCTTTTGGGCACAGACATCTCCATCCACAGGGCACTCTGGCACACAGAGACCATATAACCTCTTAAAAGCAAAGTACTTGTGGCCCAGCATGAGCACAAATTCTTCTAATCATGCACTGATTGTGCTGAAGCAAAGGTACCACTTACCCTTCAAACAGAAAATCTCATGCCTTTACCCACACTTCAATGACCTTGGTCCCACATCACCCTAGACGCCATTACAGACTTGTTTTGGATGGTGATTATGGTTGTAATTGAGACACTGTATAGGGTCTGGTCTAGCTTCATCAAGAAGCTGGGATTTTTGGTAAACATAATGTCTGGCTACCATCTACAGTCCAAGTGAAACAAGTGGAATGGACAAATCAGGAGATTGGGCGTTTTATAAGTGGTTTCTGCAAAGAGAACCAAGAGGATTGGGCTTAGTTCATCTTATTATCTGACTACATGCAAAACTCTCTCTTTTTTGATGAACCTCAGAGCATCTGAACCCCACAGATTCACCCACACTAAACGAGTGGTTAAGGCAAAGTGAGTAAGTGTGGGAAAATGCACACTTAGAACACCTAGACACCTAGAACTAGTGGCTCTGTATAACAAAGGGTTTGCTGACCAAACATCATAGAAAAACCCCAAATTTTCATCCTGGAGATCACATAAGGCTTCCACACAAGACATGAAAAGAATTACTCAGTACCCAATACTCAGTACTGATGGGGAAATAGACAAACACCTCACTCCACCAACATGTTCACACTCACCTGGCTTTTAATCATACACACCTGTTTCCAGTCACACACTCACATTATATAAACATGTGCTCTCACAAAAACACTTTACTTTAAGACTTTACTGTTAGTGTAAGCTTATCTGACTTACCAAGTTTTAGTTTCAGCTCTTGTTTCAGATGTTATGACCTTGTTGTGTGAAGACACACTAAGAAGGCACCCTCCTGTTTATTTGATCTATTTTTATTGACCTTAAAGCTCTCCTCCTAAGCTTAGGAAATAGTTTTCCTGACATGGGGGTCTTATAAAATGTGACTTGTACCCGAAGATAAATGCTGTGTGCTTTTAGAGACCAGACCAGACCAGATACCATACATACTCCAGAGACATCTATGAAGAAACTATTAATGATCATACCATTACTGCACATCACCTTATATATTCCATTTTTGTGTGTGCACATAATACATTTCCATACTCTTCTCTACAACCTGACTCTTGGCTGGTCTGCCGGTTGCATCCACTGCTGCACAACTCTACCAAGGACACACTTTTTGACAGTTTAGATGACACGACTTCCACCTGCCTCTGTGTGTCATGTCTTTTTCTGAGATGCCTCCTTCCTGTCAAGGCCTAGCATGTAACAGTAATTTTGCCCTCTTCTACCAAACGTTTATTGGAAGCCCACCGGTTTTGACCCGCTACAACAAGAAGATGGTACTGGTGTTCAGTGGATATAGTCTGAGAAATTAGCATCCCCTTCTCAGAAAGCTGCGGGAAGAAAAACTCAACTCTTATTCAGAGTTCTTGGAGCCTGTCATTTTTCAGCTGCCTCAAAGCATTTACATATGACAAGGCATGACATTAAATATGTAAAAGTGCAAGGGGAGAGCTGTGAAAGCTAATCAGTTTTCCAGAGGAGTCCTGCTGGATGTGAACATTCCAGGGTCTGTCAGGATAATTACAGTAATAACTATTAAGTTTTTCTAGGCTATAATTTCAATTAGTGTTACAGGTAACTGAAAACTCCCATCAGGTGACCTGCAATGTAATTCTCTGCTCTATGTTTATGAAGGAGGGATAATGGGTTTGTATATTTGTGTTGTGTATATTTAGAGGCAGTAAGGTTACAACAAATACATTTTTTCTTGGGTTCTATAGTGTACAACTGATCACTCCTTTCGCAGGAGATAAAAAAATAAATATTTTTTTGTGTGTGTGACAATTTATTTAAATAATGAAATAACTTTAGTGACTGTGACAACAAATTTGGATTTACCCCCACAAAGGGCAGGTTTTCATTCCAATCATGCAGGAGCCACACCTGAGTCCACCTCTTTAATCAGCTGATCTTGGCTATTCACTCGACTCAGGTGTGGCTTCTGCTTGGATGGAATGAAATCTTGCATCCACACCAACCCTGTCCAGATCAGACTGGACTCCCTAATTTATCATTTGTTTCATTTCTAAAACAATCTGCTCATCCGTGGGAAATTATTTAGTGTTCAATTAAATGGGAAGTAGTTCAAAGTAGTTCATTAAAAAACAAACTATTTTATTATTTGCATATTTAATACCAGACAGACATTGGGGGCTTTAACGATTTTTTTCTTTGTATATTTTATTGAGGAAATAGAGATGGGTACAGCAAGGGTTAACTGTTCTTATACTGTGCACCTTGCTGAAATGATATTTCATTGGATGATACTGGTACTGTAGCTGGGAAAAGCTGGGAATCTGTGCTGTACAAACTGGTATGAAACATTTGTCAGATATTTAAGTGGTGACTGAGATTGTTAGTGGGTTTGTTAAATGTTCTCATATGCAAATATTAATATGTATGCCTCTGAACATCTTCTTACTGTCTGTATAGTAAACTGTATTTAAAAAAATCTTTGAAAGGATTGATTATGAAGATTAATGAAGATTTTTATACCCAGTACATCTGTATTATAAAAAGCATGTAATCTTTCTGTCTAATTAATTCAAATAAAATCACTGGGAGTAAGTAATTACTTGGTTTGTTCTGTAGAAACAGGTTCCACTTAGAACATCCCAATAGTGTGTGTGTGTGTGTTTTGCAAATCTCAAAATCACATTGCATTAAATCAGTCAAAAGATCATTCCTTTTTTTAGGTGAAAATGATTGCAGTTCAGATTTAGCGGTGTGAATAAGCAAATGTATTTTTTAATTTAATAAATTATTTGTAGGCCCCAGCTGTGTGCATGAGGCTGTTTGCTACTGTGAAATCCATAATGTAATCTAATGTGTGTGTGTGTGTGTGTGTGTGTGTGTTTGTATGTCTGTATATTGTCTGTAATTTTTGTATGAGAGTTTGTAAATCCTGATGTTGGGCTCATTTGAAGGTAATCAATTATCATCAAAATGATATTTTAACTTACTCCCTTAAGTCAGCATAGCATTATAATGCTGTTATAATCATCTCCACTCTTCTCTTCTGTGCAGGTGTTCCACTAGATGTTGGAGTGTGACTGTGGGGATTAGTGATCATTCAGCTACAAGAGCATTAGTGAGATCAGATACTGATGTTGTAAGAGTGAGGGGGTTTGGGGTTCAGTCGGTGTTCCAGTTCATCCCAAAGGTGTTCAGTGGGGTTGAGTCAGAGTCAGGGCTCAGTGCAGGACACTCCAGTTCTTCCACTCCAACCTTAACCTCTACACCATGTCTTCATGGAGCTCTGTGCTTTGTGTACAGGGGTGTTGTCATGCTGGAACAGGGTTCGAGTCTCTTGGCTCCATCAAAGGGAAATTGTAATGTTACAGCACACAGAGACGATCTAGACAAGTGTGTCCTTCACACTTTGTGGCAACAGTTTAAGCAGGAAGCACATTCAGTATGTGTGTGATGGACAGGCGTACACATTTTTTTTTTTTTTACCATATAATATACTACTATAATATTACTATTAATTTTCATTTTGATCTCCTGTGACTGTAATTTACTGTAACTCAGTAACTAGTGTCTAAAGTAGAGAAACTGAATTAGTTTGCTCTTAAATTAAGACCAAACTGAGTATTGTGGTTTTAGCTATATAACTCTGCCAGATTTAAGTAACAGTATTAATGACATATTCCTACATGTTAATCTGTCTGATAGACATTAAGACACTTCTCAAGTGTTCTGCGAAAGCTGCATGTGCTTTGCTGTGCTTTGCCAAAACATACAGATGGTGCTCCCTCCTTTCTAAATTTGTTTCTCAGTTTCATCAGTTGGGGCTCCTTCTTTCCTTGCTTTCTTCTTTTGAGGACACAGAGAAAGTATGTACATCAATGTACATGGAATTACGTAAGAAATCTCAGGGGCCCAAGCACCCAGAACCCTTATCTTTATGTTTTGATCAGAAAAGTAACAAATCTACTCATGTAGGAAAATATAGCAGGGTCATTGTTGAGAATGTTTTTTAATAGAGGATTATTAAAATGTATAAAAGGATGGCACAGTTGTGCATCGTGAGTTTCTTATGTTCTTTCTATGTAGATAAAACATTTTCCTCTTGAATTCTGGAAAGTTATATAGGCAAGTTATTATCTGACTTGTGTGTCCTTAGAGTTGTTGATTGCTACAATTCATCCACCACCTGAGATGTACCAACAGCTAACAATGAATCTCTCAGCCTTTATACACAATGTCAACCTACAAGTCTGTAAAATTACAAGCAACTCTGGATATAAAATAGCTAAGCCTACCATTCTGATAAAGTAGGTAGTAAGCTACTAAGAATGAAGAGCTAACTACATAGTCTGTGATGTTTTTATTTTATTGTGAGCTCAATGCTGTACTTTGGGTTCAGTTTGTTTCTGGTAATATCTAACTGGTTACTATTGGGCATATGTTAAGCAATATCTCATTATATATCGCTATATTTGGGGGTTACCTTGGCATAGGCTTGGCAGTTAGCACGCTTGCCTCATACCTCCACGGTTGGGGGTTAGAGTCCCATCTCTGCCCCTAAATAGTCCGCAGTGTATGAATGAGAGTTTGTGATTGCAATAGACTGGCTTCCTGTCCAGCATGAACCCTGTCTTGTGCCATAAGTCAACTGGGAGGGATAGACTCCAGGTTCCCCATGAACTAGTACTATAAGCTGTGTAGAGAATGGATGGATGGGTGAATCATTGCTTATGATCCAGGAATGACCCTCATAATAGAACCAGATAGATAATCAACAGCAATTTTTTCAATGTGCAAAAAGTTTTGAGTGTCAGTAGTATTGGTTTTTAATGTTTACCAACAAAAAGCATCCATTCCTATGTGAATCTTTCACACTCATAAACATTTTATAAAGCATCCATAGATGATCAATAGTCCTGTTATTCTCCAGACAGGTCTGTGAAAGCTGAGGCATATGCACTTCCATCTGTTCCATACTAAGCAGACATATTGAACTTGGTCATGGACAGAATAGGGTAATAATGTGAAACGTGATCAGTGTACAGTGATATTTTTGTGTTTTGGTTGCACATGTTATGGAAGTTTTTTGCTGAACAACTATATCGGCTTAAGAAGTGTAGCTGGTTTCTCAAGCAGCTGTTTTTTTTGCTTGTCATCCTGCTTGGCAGTCCTGTATCTCTGTCCTGGTTTCATGAAGGGCAACACCTCACACTCCTCTGGACCTTTGTGACCAATCCTGTGATTCCAAGCCAATCTAAAACATCTGCCGGGTTCAACATGTAGTTTTTTTGTCCTGGTCAGGTTTTAGAAACCAACTTTTTGTTGTGTCTTTATCTAAGACAGAACAAACTTCTGGAACAGATCAGCAGACTTGAAACTGATGAGTGCCTGAGTCCTGAAAAGGTTGGAGACTGCTGGCAGAAATGAAGCTTGTATGCCTGTATCACGATCCATTGCTCTGATGTGGTTGTTACCCAATTAAATAAAGTTTTCAGATGTGAAGCATTGCACCAGCAGCTTTGGATGAACTAAATGGGACTCTTTAGCAGTCTGGGGACTACCAGTGCTGGAGGTCTTACAACAATTTTAGCACTGAATAATTAACTGCTGTCAACTAATAAAGCTACAAGTGTGTTGCTTGTATGCACAGCAATCGCAAAAGCTTAAAAAGACAAAATTTCATAACAGCACCTGAACATTTTATCTGGTGAAACCATCAAGGAGGTGATACAAACTTGGCATGTGACTTGTTCATCATCATGTTTGCACTGAACCTGGGCATGGTCCTGTAACCAAATTAGCACTTTAAGTGACAAGGTGCAGTAAAGTGTAAGGATTTTGTTGGCTACTCACTTTGCAAAATCCTCACACTGCTAGGCATCATTGGGTTTGCAAACAAAGTCATCAGGTCCATCACAGAGGCTTCCAAAAGAGGTTTTTGATTGTTTTGGATGAGATGGGATGATCTGTAGTCATATACTGCTGGGACAAGCAACCCCATCTAGGGACTGAGTGAGGTTGTTTGCTGATTATAGATAATGTGGTTCAGTGTACTCAATACCTCAGCATTGATCTGGTGAATACACGTTTCATGCCCAGAATCCAGAGCGATGGCGATGCCAATGCAGTTCGTTTGGCAGATGCAGACCCAGGTTTTGATTCAGTTATGATCCAAAAACCATAGACCAGGAGGTCTGCTGACCATAAACGCTCCTCGATTCGGTCGTAATAATTTGTAACCATTGGTATAGTGGCCTGCAGAGGACAGGGACAATTTTTCCTCCCACTCCTCATCTTGAGAGAGTGAGGAGAGAGTGAGAGCAAGGGAGAGAAGGAGTAGAGAGCTATATCTGTGGTTTGTCACTTAAAGTAAGTAAGTGCTAATTTGGGTGCAGGACCATGCCCAGGATCAGTGATATGTCTTAGCAAACATGGTGATGAACAAGTCTGTACTGGCCACACGCCAAGCTTGCATCCCCTCCTCCTGACTTGACATAAGATCTTCTCATCATAGATTAACAAAGCATGAATTAACAGAACAAGATGCTAATGAGCAAATAAGCAATCACTAGAAATCAGGTTCCTTTCATCATCATTATTATAGTCTCAGATTAATGAAGATCTAAATAAATTTATTTTAATAAAACAAGTAAAATACGCTCAAACATAATAGACTTGAACCTGACAGCTTGATTACAGGAATCACCTCCATAAAACATAAAAGAGTTTTCTGGCAGAACCACTTTACTGGTTTACATGAAGTTTAAACTGGAAAGCCACTTATAATAGAAAATGAAACAAATAAACAGCATCTCAGTCCAACTGTTCTGCTGTAAGCACCACTGTATTGCGTAAATGTGATGAGGTTTCATAGACATATGAAGACAGGAACTTAAAAATTCAAGCCACTTTCATATGTGGCCCTGGTTCAAGTATGTATCTGATGCTTGGTCATTCAATGACTATGAAAAAGGTCAGATCTAAACCCATGTGTGTGTGTTTTTTAATGTCATACTTCACTGCGCATGTTCATATTGTTGCTATGCTCTCTCCCACACATCACTTGACACAGAAATTCCCATAATGGATGCATGAACAGCAAACACTTCTGGGTTTTTTTCCTTTTCACCTTAATCATGAACAACTGCTGGAGCAAATCATTTTTGTGATGCAACTTTATATACTTTAATTGGAACATTAATAAAGGATTGTATCACAAATATGATTTTTTTTTCTGCATTGCACATGCACGTCATTTATTCATATATACTTTGGTTGTCACTTTATTCACCTAAGAGTTGTAGTGAATCTAGAGCCTGGGAACATTGAGTACAAGCAGGAATACACTCTAGAGACCAGTCATGTGCACAAGAAGGTATCCACCAACCCTGACTGTTAGGATGAGCAAAATAAAATGAAAAATAAACTTACTCTACTAGAATATGCTGAACTGGCTCTTGGCTGGTCGTGCTTTTTAACCAAAGGCATGAATTTTAAGATGAATTTTTATGCTGAAAATGGCATACAGACACACAAGGAACTGGATTTCCTTGTTTGTATGTTTTTTAAGTAAGGTGGTATTTCAACCGTATTTCTGTTTCCCTTTCATTCACACTCATACACTCTGTTTTGTCCTCTAGACCCACAATAACAGTATATTTCTCACATGACACTACTGCGATGCTATCATGCACCTGTGGACTAGATCATTAAAGCTAGTGGAAAAATGTCTTTCCTCTTTGAACTTGTATCTTTGTCTATGCAGCTGCCCTAAAGCAAAAGGGTCACTGATGAATTAGGAATCTGAGAGGGCAATAAAACAAGCATGTGTTTGTGTTGAAACTGAATGGAATGTGGTATAGACATACTGTATATCCATGATCCTAAAATTATTTACCCTCCAAATATTTTCCTAAAACTTAAAATGATCAAATGTACAATAATATCAGTATAAACACTGATCAGCCATAACATTAAATCCACCTGCCTAATATGGTGTCGTTCCTCCTTGTGCCACCAGAACAGCTCTGAGGTGTAGAGACATGGACTCCACAAGATCTCTGAAGGTGTGCTGTGGTTTCTGGCACCAAGACGTCAGCAGCAGATCCTTTAAGTCATCTAAGATGTGAGGTGGAGCCTCCATGGATCAGACTTGTTTGTCCAGCACATCCTACAGATGTTCCACAAGTTGTCACCCCACAAGATGTTGGAGAGGCGCTGACCCAGTCGCCTAGACGTCACAAATGGCCTCAGATCCTTACACTTTCACTCCATTTTTTCCTGCTCCCAGCACAATAGCTTCAGCCCTTAATCCAATAGAAATGTTGTGGGCCTAAAAAGCAGTTCATGCAATACACCAAACATCAGTGATTTTGAAAAGTTCTGTAATGAGGAATGGGCCCAGATTCCTCCAACCCCTTGTGCAGGATTAGTAGTTATAGGAAACTTCATTTGAATTATTATTGCTGCTTGAGATGAAATGTTAAGATATTAAATTATGGAATTTTTTTACTCAGTAAAGAAATGTAAAAACTTTTTCATCTTTTGTTTAATTGGGTTCTGTTTATCTGGCTTAGATGAAGATCTGATCACATTGCAGATCAAATTTATGCAACACTTTTAAAGGGCTCTCAAGGGTTTCTAGCAGCACTGTACATACTGTGAGAGGTACTAGATATTTATTATGCCTTATTACACATAAGGCAAAAAATAATTGGACATTAAAAGGCTGTGTCAGATCACCAAAGCAAAAGTTTTAGTGGAGTTTAAACTGTCCTGTTTTCTGATGTATTCTATTCTCTCGTCTGCTCAGATACTGTATCAGCTAGCCATCTTATTGTGATTATGTCATCCATGATGGCATTTTATAACGTAATAATTCTGTTGCCTGAAAGGTCAGTCAAGTCAGGTCTTACATTTGATAAATCTACTCTCAGTCTTGTGACTAAACACTCTGAGGGAGGTCTTGCCTGCTACTACGGTGGTAAATTATCATTGTTTCTAAACAGCTTCGCTCTGACCTTAATTACTAAAGGGCTTTAATCAGCCACCATAATGAGGCCATAGCCTGGGCAGGTGAGCCAGACTTTTGGCAGCTGAAGCAATGCATCACGGGAAAAGCAGAACTGTCCTTGTCGCCAAAGAGGAGGACTTTGAAAATTACAACAGGCAGTCATGCTGTTGATATGCAATTTTACCTTCGTATCTAGGTTAATACTTCAGTGTCTGATGCAAAAAATAGCACTGCTTCAGGACAAAAGTGTTCTTTTACTTAAAAATAGAATAGATTTCACAGCCCATCCAGGCCTTTGATATGGATCAGAGAAGAGAAATGCTGTTATTGACCAATCTTTCCACAGCACACACTTCCGTATACTTTGTGGTAATGACAGGAATCTGTGTGCACAGAGACCACAGTCAGACTCCAGGCAGGATGTCCTGTCCCTAAGGCTTTGCGATGCTACCGAGTTCAAAAAAAAAAAAATCAATTTGCTCGCTCTGTCTGAAGAATTGAAGAATCATCTCACCTTTTGCTCAGATATACTGTACATTACAGCTAATACTTTCTATTTAGAGATGTTGTTTATACAAATTCAATATTCTGCTTCAGTCTGCTCCATTCTGTTTTGGCAAACAAACAAATGCTCATAGATCTTAGAGACCAGAGCAGGATCAGTTTACAGGACAGTAGTATTCCTTGTAGTGGCTCTTCATTTGGAATAAAACAGCCAAAAGACTTCATTGCTTAATTAAGTAATGTCAGTGATAGATAATTAACAGCGAATGAACTCAGAATAAATATAGCAATAGAGGAAGCTGTGTATTCTTCAAACCCTAGCATCAAAGTCTAGTTTTGTATCTTTGAGATACACAAACACCCAGAATTTAACTCTCAAAAGTTTGAGAAGACAGGTTTATTGTAAAGACATATTATAACTGGAACAGTACAACAGGGCTTCATCGTAGCACGTAGAAATGATACATGTATTATTGTAAAAAAAAATAAACAAATAAAATAAAATCAAGGCTGACATCCTGTATAGAACATGTTTGGACCATAAGAAGTCTCATGGTTCTATGATTGTCCAGTTTTTCAATCCAGAACATGTTCAGGACAAAAGAGGAGCGTGATTTATTAAATCATGGTCAAACATTTGTAACAGACATTGATTACATAATAATATTCCATTATAGTACAGCCAAATGACAGAGTCTGGGTCCACTAATTGGTTTGTGTTTGTTTACTGTGTTGCCTACTACTATGTTTTACTCTCAACGCATTTTGTTACTGAACTATTCTTCAAATACCATCACGTTTGATATATAAATTACAAAACAGACAACTAAATCGGACAATTTACGCTGTTTAGCATCCATTAAGCTACTCTGTGATATGTAGTTACTGTATCACTATTCCTTTTTTTTTTAAATCCGTTATTACTATACAGTAATTTTACATATTTATAATTTGCACAGCCCAAGCTATTTGCCGCAACCGTTACCTGAGATATAAAACCGTTTGCTGTCTGTCATCATACAAACTCCATTAGTAATCCACCAAGAATTGGGTCACAGTTCTGGCATTCTGTAGAAATATCAGCCCTTTTGTGCAACATCATAATACAGAGTTGATTGCATTAACATCGTTACTGTTCCTGCTTTTCTGGCCTTAGAAAATAAAATCAGACCTGATTAGCAGATGAGATTTGTCGTATATATGTAATACGCTAACATGTTGGATCCTCTTGGTTGCGAATGGAGACAGTTTGAGCTAATGAATGATAATGAATGCTAAAACAGTCAAACACAACACAATTAATTGTTAATCAGCGTTCCCTTGAGCTGTTTATATGTGACAAACTCTTACTACTCTTCAGCTAATAAGACTTAACCTGATTATTTGGGTTTGAAAGAACTGTAAAATATTTGGATTTTCCCTTTTTCTTTTAATATTAAGAATTCTTTATATGACGCCAAAATTTTTCAGTCTAATTTTCTTTGTTTCTGTTCAAATCATCTATCATTCACAATCTAAAATGTTTTAATAGACACGAAGCGGATTGAGTGAACGTCAAACCAGCAGCCATTATTTCACCTTTTCACAGTCGACGTGGCAGTGACGCAGATTTGAGGGTTGAGCGGCACGACCAACGATGAGCACATGCAGTTAAAGTGTTGGCCAGCCGTGCATCATTTTGGCAGAATAGCCATAATGCAACACATGGCAAATTGCATAAGTGTTGCTTTATATAACATGGGGAAAGATTTGAACATGCGGAACTCATCACATGGTGCTTGTACTCAACCAAATGTGTAAGAACATAATACGTAAATGCAATGAAACATCAAATTTCCTCACAAAGTCATTAACATTTACTTCACTTTGTCTGAATGTACAAAAATAAAACTATGCTTTTCAGATGCAGAATTCAAAAGTGATAAAACTTGTGAGTTTGTGGTACTTTGGGTGAATTTATTTATATTTCAATGAATAGATGGAGACTATACACAATGTAATTACACCTCATATCATACATATAGCATTCATTTAAAAATAAGCACTCCACCTTCTTCTACACTTCTAAGAAGTAAATGTAGTCAGTGATACAAAAGCATCTTTAGACTGAACTACTTCTATCTCTCTGGGTGATAAAGAATATTTAGTCCAAAAATATTAGAGGAAAGACACCAACAATGATATTTAAAAAGACTATGTGAAGATTAATATATATGCAGTTACAAGAACAATCCTATAACAGAAGCATGGCCTAGATATGAGGTAAAACATTATGTTTAGAAGGAGCTTAATAGTTCTACAAAATGAACAGACCCATTCTCTGAGGTGGTCGAGAAAATCC
This sequence comes from Hemibagrus wyckioides, assembly GCF_019097595.1. Lineage (NCBI taxonomy): Eukaryota > Metazoa > Chordata > Actinopteri > Siluriformes > Bagridae > Hemibagrus > Hemibagrus wyckioides. The sequence goes on along the minus strand of NC_080733.1, from coordinate 2,506,653 downwards.
TGAATCCTTTTTTCTAACATCAGCATCAGCAGGAGATTAAATTCCATTCCAGCTGAACACAACACCAACTGCCTGAACGGGGCAAATAAAGTCATGACAGTAACAAAGCCTGGGATGGTGGTGTTTTTGGAACCATTGCTTAAAGAGACTTCATCCTGACATGGGTTTAGACATTACATACAGTACATTATAATTCCAGTAGTGTTTCCACTGGAAGTCTATTTTCCTAGAGATAATTAAATTGTCTGTTATGGTGCTTAACAAAGGAATCTACAGAAGGAACAACAACTTGCAAAGAAATGTGGAAATGTAGCTACCATCTCTACTGACTCTCATCCTAATTGCTTTTATAAATGTCCCTCATGACTTCCAAAAAAAATAAATAAATAAATACACCATGTGACGTTTATTTCTGGAAATTCTACAGTATATTTTTCAGCCATAAGGTACAGAAACAGATGAGAAAGACATAGATGCTAATGAGATACAATAATGAACAGAAATGTTTTAGGGTACTAGACATTGATATTTCATTTTTAACAACAGCATATGGACAAAAACAAGGTATAAAACCCCAGCATTGTACATTTTTAGCATCTTCCTGATTATGGAGACGTACAGCGGCTGAAGATGATTTTATTCAGTTACAGATTTTATATGGCGTTTGGTAACAATCAGCTCAATTATAGCTGTTTTCTATAAGTTTTGTTTTCTCTGTTAGTGGATTGAATGTTATATATTTTAGCACTAGTCTCTAAAATATATAACAATTGTGTAATACAAATGTGTGTCGTTTCATTTTCAGTGGCAACTGTCCAAAATACACATGCGGTGGTTTAAATATACAGATATCAGACTAATATAGAGACTGAATGGAATTAAAGAGAAAACATGAGGAAGGGAAATAAAAAATATAAACTGAATGACACCAAATTCACTTCAGCTGTGCACCGAGAGTGCATATTTCCTCTTGGTTAGAGACAAAGGTAGGGATACTTTCTTTCCATTCATCGCTAATGAAGAGCTATTCCTATATAAAACTTATTGTGTGATACTGAGTGCGTTTTTAATCAAACAGTGTGTGAAAGTTAAAACACTGTAGGACATTATAAACGATAGCTGAAGGAACTTCTGTTCCTTCCACAAGCCCTTTGCCCACCAGTCCATTTCATACAGTGATGAGTATTGATGGGTATTCTAATGATTATTGTAATATAAGTAATATTGCTTTTTTTCCTGTAAATAAAAAGGACCGAAAAGAGAACAGTCACACAACAGTCTCAAATGATTTATTTCCCATATCATGGACTTAGTAATATAAGGTTCTATCTGTGTGGTCTTGAAATTTATATGTACAGGACATCAAGGTTACTTCAGATTTACAGTTTGGGAAGTCTGAGGTGTTTAAAAGAGAGGATATTCTGTAAAAATCCAATGCTGGATGATTTTCTATCTAGCTGTTTCTTTGTAAATAATCTCATAAAATATCTGATATCTGCTAATAAACTCAGACATTTTGCCTATTATAATCATTTATACTTTTTAATAAGTTTTGTTTCTATTAATGTCTTCTCTAAGTTCTAAAATACAAGATATTTAAATTTCTAAAAACTGAAGATGAAGTTTTTAAATTAGATATTTTATTTTTAGTTTCACCTTAAAACAGCAATTTAACGATCTTAAAATATATCAGAACAGACAATAGATAATTTGTTAGATAGTTGCTTAAGCCCTGTTTAAACTGAAGGTTTCAGGTAATTATATTAGGCACAGTACATTGTAGTATACTGTAGTTAGCTAAAATCATTACTACTATGTAATGCTAATATTAGCATTATAGTGCATTAGCATTACAGTGTTAGATTTCCCCCATGCTGGAGACTGTCTAATCTGTCTAACACCAGATTAGCATTAAGTATTACCCAGTGATTAAGTTGTTCTTGTTATTTTGATTCATTTTCAACCACAATGGCAGATAGAAGCTTATAATACTGAGATCATGATATAACTGTTGATATGGAAATCACAGATTAGACTAAGCTTTGTATTAAAGTTGATAACAAGTAATAATTGTGGCACCACCCATCCTACTCTTGCCCTGATAAACATATTTAAAATCTTTTTGAAATTTTATAGTATATAAGCTATATTCAGCTTATTTACAAAACACTATTAGTGCCGATTTCTCACGTTTTTGAGTGGAACTGAACGCTTCTGTAATGTCTCATCACAGTGCACGCAAACACATGTTTACCAAGTCAACATATTCATTTCTTCGCAAAACACATTCTCTATACTTATTGTCTATATTTTTTTCAAAGTGCTACATATTGCTGGAGAACTAAAGCCCCATGACCACACTGTTAGAGTTTCACATATGTCTTGTAGATAGGAGTATGTAGAGTTAATAGATCTTGGATGTGGAGAGAAATTGAAAATTCTGTAGATGCGTACATTTTCATGGTGTGTCTAACAGCTTGTGTAGAATTCAACTGTATTCAAAACAGAAGCACAGCAAAGGGCTCAAACAAACACTACCAATCTACAGAAACCACTGAGATTTGAGCGATGCAAAATAAATTTTGCTGTTGCATTCAGAAATGTGTCACGGCAAATTTTATAACGCCACAAGCACAAGCTATATTCTGATGGTTGCAGCAAGGGGGCGCTATAATCAGCTGAGAGCAGAGGCAGGTTTCTCCCTGTCAAATGTCATGGCAGGCCAGCGGTTTGATGAGAAGTCATATTCACTCATACAAGCGTATATGTGATGCGTCATTGGCTCTGTAATCCAATCAAACACCAATTGAAAATGTCTGGCTAGAACTGTTTTAGTTTTTAGTTCTGACATAAAAATATGTCAAGAGAAAATGTAAACAGCTTCTGAGCCAAGAAAGGGTTGAATGATATCTGTCGCAGGGATGCTGCAAGTGGCTACGGCTATCCTGCAGTTTTGGATACTTGGATGGTCCTTTTATTTTATGATTACTGTGATTTGGTAATTTTACTGGAAAAGTTTTTAAAAATGCACTTTAGAAACGCCACAGTAACGCAAGAAGTCATGTTGAGTATTTACAACAGGAATGTGTGTTAGCAAAAGTTTAGATGGGTGTTGTCATTAGTGTTTGCTTAGATTTGTGGGGGTTTGTTTTTCAGCCCTCGAAGGCGCTTCATAAGAGAATTCAAATTAATTGTCATTTACTGACCACAGCGTTGAGTTGTTTGTTCTGTTTCATCCAGTGCAACCACCAAGCATAACTCCTTGATATTCTCTGGACATGCATGCCAAGATCTTCAACTAAATAACAAAGTGACAAACAGACATAGCATTTGTTTTAAATACCTTCATACCACATCACTACTTCTTCTTTTCTCTACTTATAAGTTTTATATGTTAATATATGTTATTTTGTGCAGCTTGAGACTACTGTTGTAGCCTCCTGTTTTCTTCTTTTGTTCTTCAGCACCATGGTGATTATTACGATTTCATACTTGTTCGAGGAGTTGTGCTGTGATTTGCTAGATATTGCCCCTGCACCGCTGACTGCCTGTCTGTCACTTGGTCACTCTGGGCAACAGGATAGCAGCTTGTGTGTCCAACATTTCCCTCACCGGGGCTATCTGCACTCTGCCCTTCCATGACCTTTTTGGTGTTGAAAGCATCCTCACCTAAGTACCTACTGCCCCTTACCTGTCCATGTCCCTCGGTGCTGGTACCAATAGGGCTGGAGCAGGGCTTCATTCACCTTGGCACCTACTGTTTTTCACTACATTTTTTCTCTACATTCACTTCCTTCCAACCAAATCTAAAGTGGTAGCTCAGTGGTTAAGGTGTTGGACTGATGGAAAGAATGTGTGTTTGAATCTCAGGTCCACCAAGCTGCCACTGCTGGGCCTTAAGGCTTAACCCTCTACTGCTCAGTTGTATAAAAATTAGATAAATTGAAGTCACTCTGGATAAGGAGGTCAACCAAATGGCATAAAGGTAAACCTCTGCTTCTCTATTGAATTCAGCTTTTAAATCTGTGGCTACTGATTCAAGTAGACATACTAAGATCATCCTAATCCTCCATGTACTTAGGATTGGGAATCCAGAAGCCCAACTGCATTTTACTGCAGTTTACTGCATTTGTATCAAACTCATCAGGCCCAAGTTGCGAGCTTTAATCACCAGCTCACACACAGAACAAAAAAACAGAAATGCTGCAAGGTTCTCTTCAAGCATATAAACATCTCAACTTCAGACATAGTTTCATTTTAGACCTGGATCATTTTACGGCTGAAGCCCCACACAATGGTTGAGATCTTCATCCGAGCTTTTCTAAAAGATGAGTATCCAAGCTGTCCCATGGTTCTCAATTAAGCAGCAAGACAATGGGATAAGGCTTTCAAACAAAGGATGAACTGGCAGCTGAACTACGTGACTCAGTAGCCTTCATGGAGTACTGAGCCTTCACCAACTCACAGCTAGAGCTGTCAGGCTATACCAACTTCAGAACCACCACTGACCACCAACCTTCTGCACAATGGGGCATTGGAAATGTTGTCAAGGTCATGCAGAAGATCTGGGAAAACCCTGGCCCAGTACAGATCGACCTATTTGCTAAAACTGAATTGGCTCATTGTCGAATGAGGTTTAGAAGTTCAGCAAGCCAACCACAGAGTCTTACTCATGGCCCCGGAATGGCTAGTAAAACCCTGGTGACCAATGCTTGTCTTGCTAGTTGTTGTGATTGCCTGGCTACTCTCACCCCTGGTTTGTCTGAGATGAATGGGGAGCTGTGGCACCCCAGAGAGTCTTCTGTGCCTGTGGTTTTGGTCCCTGAGAGCTGTGGGCAACTTAATGACTACTGTGTAGCAGTCAAGGGAACTATCCTAAATACTAGAGCACATAGTATGTGGGCCTTGTTTTATATAGAAACGGTTCCAAAAATGTTATGTGCACTGTCAACTGGACCCAGTGGAGTGCACAAGTGCTAGGCTTCTTGGAGGGGTTTCTGGTTATTGGCCATCTATACTAAAACTGGGGGTAATTTTATCTAACCAACTGCACAGCGAATAGCCATGATAGTATTTCTGAAAGCTACTGTAGATGCCTCAATCTAACAGGCTCCACTAAATCCCTGGTGTTGGACCTCTGCCTCATGTAGTGTAATTAGTATTACTGAAGAAAGACTTTTTTTTGCCAGGAGATCACCAGAATAAAAGGAATGGAAGAAGATGATATTTGTTCACCAACAGCCTATAAAATGGCTGACTGCTCAGTCCCTATCAAGATGTGCCATGGTTTGAAGTTATTTTTTTAGGAAACACTACACTACTGTCACTTTGACTTGTTGAAGTTCTAGACATGCATGCACAGGTGCACTATATCCGTAACTACCGCTCTTATTGTTTATAGATAAGAAAACTCTTGTAATTATTTAAAATTTAGTGTGAAGTGGAGTGATATACTGTAAATTGTGAACATCCACAAATCAAGGTTGTAAAGAAGTGGATTCTCAAGTCAAATAGAAAAAATACAGTCTTATCTTAGGAATAGGTCTCGGGAGTGGGTAATGCACATGCATATTTTGGACCATTTTGGTTTCAAATGACACACCCACTTTTTGCCATTCTACCATCATTCATTTATATCCCTCATAATAGCAACAGTGAGCAAATGTGAAAAAAATGTCTTGTGCCCAACTAAAATGGCACCAAATAAGCAAATTACACTTACTTCTGCATGAAATAGAGTCCTATATATTCATTCGTGACAAAACACTGGAATTGCCTTAAAACAGCACAAAGTTTTAGATGCCAAGATTGATAGACAAGCTCCAGGTTTTTCAGATGTACGATGTATCAGTACAGAGGTTTTGGTACACACTGTTCCGAGACAATATCAAAATGAACTAGACAAGATTAAGTAAAAATGAACTGTCCAGCATTATTGGGTTTCTGCCACATTTAAGCCTCAGGTACTCCAACACCTTGCTGTCTGTGTATCCCAGACCTATGCAGCCCTGTATACAGCATTACAGACTTACTGAGCAGAGTGCCACCATTCCCATAATGCACTGCAGATGAGTGTAACTGCATTACAATTTTATACTCTGCTGGACAATTTGTTTGTTTGTGTCATAAGCTTATAACTATACTGTTAAATTGCATTATAATGCAGACATTACAGTAACTGAAACAAAGAGAGTACAGATTATAAAATATACTGCTGTTTGCTCCAGAATGAGTTCTACACCATCCTTTTTCATGCACAGTCATTCCTGAAAAGAAAGAAAGTACAGATCCTACACATGGGGCCCAGGCAGATGCTCAGATGCAGCTCTGTCAATGCCAGGCCATAAGAAATCAAAAATCTCAGACGTCCTGAACTCTTTCTCTCCCTCTTTGATTGCTCTAGTCTGGCTCAGGTCAGCTGGCTGTGTCATCCCTTTCACACAGTCACCTCAGTCTTGCTGTTGGTGATGAAGTATGGGTGAGGAGGCAGGTAAGGCTGGCTTGGTGAGCTCAGCTCATTGACCTGCTCCAGTAGCGTGCTGTGCTTTTTAGGGGCATATGTGTGGCGACGCCCAAGAGCATCTGATCCCTCCCGGCTCCTCAGCATACCTGGGACGGAAATGGTGTTGGAGCTATAGGGCAGTGGATGTGAGCCCGACACCTTAACGCTCTTTGCCTTGTGTCCATTTTGTTTTTGGCAAGGCAGCTCTGGGCTATAAGGGTTGGTCGGCTCAGGCTCCAGTTGCACCGGGTGCAGGGGTAGCGTGCCTTTGGTCGTCAATTCCGCCCCGTGTCTCCGATTTGTGTAAAAGTTCTCGTTAGCTTTCTCAGCTGAAAACACAAGCAGAAACAAATAATGGATGTTCAAAGTGAGCCAATAAAATCTGCAAATCTGCAAAACTGTGAGGTTATTTTGTGGCAAACATGCTGTAGTTTGCTTTTCTCCAATGAGGACTTAATTGGAGCCAGCTCTACACACATTAAACTCAGTCCCTCTGAGAAATATAGTCATAACAAGAAGGCTAAGGAAAATATTTTATGTACATAGTTACAAGCAGAAGGAGTAGCTATGGGAAAATAATGACTTAATGTGGCAAGTGGCGTATGTTAGCTTTTTAAGGTATCTAAATGGTCTGAGATTTATGTTTAATTATACATTTGACTGCAGAATGTTTCTAGTTATTTTCATGCATCCATAAATAGCATCTATTCATTAATTGTAGTTTATCCTGGTAAAGGTCACAGTGGAACCAATATCCATTCCAGGCACACTGGGCGTGAGGTCGAAAGAAACCAGAAAACCCTGGGGAAACCCACAAGGAACGAATATGCAAAGCTCAGCACAGACAGTAATGGATGAAACCCTTGGAGATGGTAACATTCTTTCGGGTAATCATAAAACAGTGTTAAACCCATATGAATTTTGTTGATCTAAATTTGTTGATGCGGTTATAGCAAGCATTTTTCTTTGATCATTTTTGTTCTTTCAGTTTTTTTAGCCCATCCCCAGTGAGCCAGGGTGAGATATAAGTTTCCCACCTTTCACACACTGCTATCACCTCGATACTGTCTTCAGCTCTAATTGGAATGGCATATATGTGCATGAAGTGTGTACGATATCTCAGACTGCTTAATTAAATATCCTTCAAGTGACCTTTCTAACCCTTACACCTTCTTGAGTCCTTGCTTGCTTGGAACTAACATTTAGCTTCAGGCAGATCAGCATGCAAAACAAGGCAGGCAGCAGAGACAGGAGGGTCACCTGGGAGAACAAGGCTCATTCATGTACATCAATACCCACAGATTAGCAAATATCAGTGGCTCCGAGCACTATGTCTCAGTCAGCAATGGGCCAAACATTTTATTTCTCTTTAGACTGCCGCCTTCTCTGACTTGTTTCCTCAACAATCCATCTGAAGAGGCAGCACTTAATGGATTACCTGGAGGAAAACCTTGGGTGCGATTGACTGTGTTGGAAAGATATCCGCCGTTATGAATTTTGCTTCTTCTGCCAGCATCTGTCCTGAAATTCAGACAGTTGTCTGCCAACTAACATCTTTTAATGAGCTGGACCTTGATGCAGATTAATTTATTTTATATTAAACATCCATATTAAATGTTCTCCGAAAACTCACCATCATAGATTTTATTGCGGGTTTAATATCTGATCTATATATTTTTTTAATATTAGGCAAATTTCCTTTAAACAAACTAAAATGTGTATTTATTCATTTATTTTAAATTCTACATACACCTTCAACAAAACAAAATACAGAATAAGAGTATCAATAAAGCATCTTTCTCTCTTATACAACTGCAACAAACTACTACTTCTATGATTAGATACCTTGTTGACTATTTCTTCTGATAATTGAATAATCTCTTGGTGAAATTAACTGAAATAAATTCCTCTATTTCGTTAGTAACTAAATCTCAATGTTGTGTGTGAATTAGGTATTGATAATTTTTTTTTGTTGCTCATTAAGTAAATGGCACATAACCTACGAAAATCAGATGAATTTCAATTACTGATGATCATAACTTGTCCATTTTAATCAATAAGGTATAAATAATAAAAAACAATCCTGACTCTTAGATCATACTTACTATTTATGTTGGTAATAGAATTTAGCTAACATATTTATCAGAAGAAAAACAATAGGAAAAAAAATAAACTTGAAATTTCTGACCAAACTTGTGTACTCTGTCCTACATCTTTTAACAAGCTTCCCAGCTACAGCAAATGCTTGGAATGAATTCTGTCAGGTTGTTTCAGATAGAGGCAAAGGTATGCAGACTAAGTACTTAAGCACACTTACCTACTGCTTTCAACGATGCATATTTGTTGAGCTCCTTGACAGGCTGTGGTTGTTCATAGGTGTGAGAGACCTGTCCCAGTGTGGGGTACGGGGTCATTGCCTGCATTAGGCCTGATCCTGGACTCACATTGTTGATCTGGTTGCTTTCTGAAATGAATCGAAGAGAAAGGCCAAGGGGATGAGGAACAAGGCAAGCTTCTTTCGATGAAAATATAGAATAAAATTTGATGTGCATGTAAAGGAAATGTATATAAAGAAGCCAGGGGTTATTAGCTCTCACACATATACACATAGTCCACATAGCCAGTGGTGTAATCTGTCTGAGTGTAGCTGCTGATGCACTTTATTTTGTGTATTACTTACCATTATTCTAGCCTTTTATGATTCAAAAGGTTGTCACTGATACTCTAACTGATTGATTTGCGCACTGCTGAGAACTAGCACTTAGTACTACCTCTTGCTTTTTTTTCTTCCTACAGCTATCTTAAAATAACTAGAACTTTATTATTAGTATCATGTGTTTGTCAGCTGCTGTTCTACACACCATCTCCATTAAAGGACCTTAATCTTGCTGAACCCTTTAAACTTGTTATAGTCTAAACTAATTGCTAATATTTAAGCATGTCTAGCACGTCTTCAATAATCCTTAATAAAGGAATTCCACTGGATTTTATTTCTATTCTGCTTTTTTTTTTTTAAACGAAGCGTTCAAGGCTTGTCCAGTCACAGAACTGTTCAGGAGATTTTCTGATCCAGCAGCAGACAGCTGGTTAATTGAAGGGTATGCTGCAGCATGGCAAATTAACTACTGGAAACCAGCCAGATGTTTTGTCCGTTATTTCTAACTGCCCTGCTGAGTACATGCATGACCCCGTATACTCTGAAAAGGACTAAGAAACAGCACAGAAGCATGTTTATAGATATTTTTTTGGTAATGGTGTTGTGAATAAAACACAGCTAGGTAATCTTTGTACTGTGTAATTGGTGAATTCTATAGTATTGTCTGTGTTATATCCTGTCTCTCATGTTAGACTAATCCAGGGTGTCCAAGTTTCATTCCAACTAAGCAGAAGAAACACCTGAGTCTACAGAAAGCCAACTGATTAAACAGGTGGAATCAGGTAAGGCTCCTGCTTAGTTGAAATGAAAACCTGCACTAATAAAGACCCTTTGCGGATCAGATTGGACACCACTGGTCTAATCTTTTCCAATGTCTTGTGATTATAACTGCATTTTACAGTCTGTGACAGTCTGTGTCGTGGTCACGTGTGTTTTCTCACCCAAAACAGCGACAATTCTCCATCACACCACCAGAAGCCACCTCTTACAAATACTGAGCATCTCCTCCTCAGTCACACTATACAAAGTGCACTACGTCGCTCATTGTCTACATTCATTATTCCAACAGTTTATAGTGATATATAAGCCTTGCCATGATTTTCACTCTTAGCTTTTTAAATATTTGCCCTGTAGGATGCTGCTACCTTGTGGATTTTGTCTATGACATCAGACTATGTATTATTTCTAAATCTGGATTATGGAAACATGTGGATACTCAAACATCTCACACACCCTGTACGTTATGCAGGATTAAAAGATAATTTCTGTAAAAAAAAAGAAAAAATTCCCTGAATAAATATTTGTTGAATAAATAAGCTTTCACATAGATTTGTAAATGTATTAAAAAAATTTAAATAGAGGAAGAAATATCATATTTATGCAAGTAATCGAATTTTAACAAGTATTAAATTCCAAATTTTTCTTGATTATAATGCATTGCCTTGACTGTGTTTTTTGGATCGTGTTCGGTGAACCTTGTCCAGAATTTAAACAGACAGATAGATAGATAGATAGATAGATAGATAGATAGATAGATAGATAGATAGATAGATAGATAGATAGATAGATAGATAGATAGATAGATAGATAGACTTTATTGATCCTGAATTATACTGAAGTTCATGTCCTGGGCTCCTGAGCCGACAATTTTTCTCGACAATGTTTCTGTACATTTATCTGTTCTTTTTCTCTTGTTTCTGGCAAGCCTCTGAGTCTCTGTACCTAAAAGAAAACCTCCACACAGCACATTGCAGCTACGGTGCTTCACTGTAGGGATGAAGTCAGCCAGGTGATTAGTTTAGCGCATAGTTTTGTGCAGTTCTACCAGTCGTCATTCATACTAAGGCGCTCAGTCTTGATTATACTGGACCATAAATTCTTGTTTCTTGTGACCTGAACATCATTTTGTGCTTTTTACTGGGTAGTTGTTTCTGGGGGTAGTTTGGTGGAGTGCTGCAGTGATAGCTGTCCTTCTGGCAGGTTCTCCCATCTCTACACACGACCTGTGGAGCTCCATCTGTTCTACCTTTGGGTCTTTTCTAAGTAAAGCACTTCTCCCCCCCTTACTTCTCCGTGAGTCTTGGTGGATCTGAATTTCTACCATTTCAAGAGCGAGGAAGCCACTGTGTTTATTTGGCCCCTCAATGTTGCAGGATTGTTTCAGTACGCTCCACATACTTTGAAATGTGTTTCTGTACACTAAGGGCTTAGTTTGTGCTCTGACACACTCATATATATGTGGCTGTAGAAACAGAGGCAGGCCTTGCCAAAACACATCCAATCAAATGATTTTAACACCGGTTACAATTTTTAATGTTACAGAAAGAATGCTTGTGAAAGGTTTTTTTTTTCTTATTTTCATATAAATACAAAAACATATACTGTAAACAGGGTCATAACAATTAGGATAATATCATTAACTATATTGGAGTTGAAATTAAATAATGAATATAAATTAAAACTAAAGTATGGGCTATAATTAATAAAAAGAAAGGACATTCTGATGATCTCTGGAATATCTAACGGCCCGGAAGACCATGGAAAATACAGTGAATGACAGCAGACTTGATTCCATGATCCTCAAAAACAACAACGGAACTATCAGACAGATGAAGAACACACTCCAGGAGGAAGGAGTATCTGTCAGTAATCAAGAATGTAAATACAGAGGATTCACCACAAGTGTAAATTATTGGCAAGCCTAAAAAAAAAAACAGCAAGAACAGATTGGGCTTCAAAATTCATTTTGCAATGCTTTACAAGGCAAATGGACTCTTCAAAAGCAAAACAACCAGCATGCATTTCACTTGCTGAAGGCAAAACACCCCAAGAAATACCAGGAAGTGAAGACAGCTGAAGACGTGGCAGAGCCAGAGAAGAAGCTCAGCATCTGGTGATGGTTATGGATTACAGACTTTTACTTTGTGCAAAAAATACTTTTTTTACTACAGCCTAAAAACACTTGCTTACACATCTGTTAGATTTTTATCCTAAACATTCTCTTCACTGTAAACTTGTTTTATATTAGAACTTAACAACATGATGAACCTTATGACCATTATATATAAACTATATGTCCAAAAGTCCGTAAACACCTGGCCTTCACACCGTTATGTGCTTCCTCCCCAGACTGTTCCCTCAAAGTCAAAAGCACACACTTATCTAGATCGTCTCTGTGTGCTGTAGTGTTACAGTTTCTCTTCACTGGATCGAAGAGACTCAACCCCTGTTCCAGCATGACAACGCCCCTGTACACAAAGCACAGAGCTCCATGAAGCCATGGTGTGTTAAGGTTGTGGAGTGTCCTGCACTGAGCCCTGACTCTGACTCAACCCCACTGAACACCTTTAATTAACAACTTTAATAGAAACACAAGTACACTACCACATTTGTGGCAGCAGCAAACTCCATAAAATCATGCAGATACAGGTCAAGAACTTCAGTTGATGTTCACATCAAACATCAGAATAGAGATAAAGTCTGATCTCTGTGACTTTGATCATGGCATGGATGTTGGCACCAGATGGGCTGCTGAGTTTTTCAGAAGCTGCTGATCTCCTGGGATTTTCACACACATCAATCTCTAGAGTTTACACAGAAAAACCAACAACATTGAGTGAGTGTCAATTCTGAGGGTGGAAACGTTTTTTTGATAAAAAGAGATCAGAGGAAAATGGACAACAAAAAGGATAAGGTGGCTCTTCACAACCGTGATGAGCAGAAAAGCATCTCAGCATGAACAAAACATTGTGGGTGGATGGGCTACAACAATAGAAGACCAAACTGGTTTTTACTTCTGTAAGCAAAGAACAAGAATCTGAGGCTGTCTTTGCCCAAACTGGACAGTTAAAGATTAGATTAAAAAAAACCACTTGTCCAGTTTGGGTGCCTCTGTGCCCATGAGAGTCTCAAATTCTTCTTCTCAGTTGACGGGAGCAGAACTGGACAGTAGTCTTCAGCTGTTCTAGTTCATCCATCCCCAGCCTTTGACATTCTGTGCATTGTGAGATGTTTTTCTCCTCACCACAGATGTAAAGAGTGTTTATTTGAGTGACTACAGACTTCCTGTCAGCTCAATCCAGTCTGATCATTCATCCAGTCCATCTGATTTCTCTTAATCAACAAGGTGTTTCAGCCTGCAGACTCTCTGTACACTGGATGGGTTTTTTTTTATGTTTTTCTCCAGAATTTTAGAATCCTAAAAAAGCAGATTGTGAAATATTCAACCCATCTGATACTAACATCCATGCCAGGGTTATTGTCGCAGATATCGCAGTTTTTTCTCCATTCTGATGTTTAATGTGAACATGATCGAATGATTGATTTTACTCATCATGCTGCTGCATAAATATGCAGGTGTACAAGTGTTTCTATTAAAGTGGCCAGTGAGATTGTGGTGTATAGGTGTGTGTGTTTGTGTTTGTGAGACTATGGCTACTTTAACTAGCATATAATGTGGCATATAATGATAATCAAATCTGTTGACAGTGACATATCCTCCCTTTGGCATGATCATTACTCACATGAATGAATCATATACTCCCGGATTATTAGACCCGATGCACAATGATGTGATTTCAAATTGATTCACGTTATTAATATTCATGTTGCGATATATTCTCTGATGTCTCATCATTTACATGCTGCATTCCCCAGGTTCGTATTTGTGTGTAGAAGCTCATCCATGGAGTCATGTATTGATCGTGGGATCACTTTTTCTGTGTCTGTGAGCGAACATGGAAGACAACACGAGCATGAAAGAAGACGATTGTGCAAAGATATGTTTGTACACGTCACTAATATGTGGAAAAGGTAAAGGTTCATACATAATTCTATTGCCTAAATCTCAATTCTTCTTCATCACTCTCTCTCTCTCTCTCTCTCTCTCTCTCTCTCTCTCACACACACACACACACACACACACATGGTTCTCTGTCACAGTTTATTTTCAGTTTTGTGTGGAAGGGAACCATGGAACGAAAGTGAAGCATCGGAACAGAATTACTGTACTGTCTTTATTTTCATGTTATTGCACACATCAGAATCTGGTTTGAAACCAAACTGCTCCTGTTTGTGTATCATCTGTTTGTAAATCACTTGAAATGGTTAGTCACTGGGCAAATGGCCGACAAAGCTGTTCAGATTTGGGTATAAATTATTTCTCAGGTGACAAAATCGAGTGTCAGTCTGACAGAAATTGCTGTAATTTGTGCCCGGCTCTTGAACAGAACAGGCATTTGTCCTGTTGAGAGAACATGTCAGCTATCACCAAAATGTCAGCCGGGCTTCTTTTCCCATCATTCTCCCCTGGCACACTCTTTGATTGGATTTTAAGCCATTTCTGCAGACAGCAACATAATGAATATGCCAGCATTAGTTACACATGCTTCCTGGTATATGGCTCTGCAGCCTGCAGACAGCACATTTCACACAGCCACTATGCCCTATTACAGTCAACCGTCAAGGAGTCAGGGCTTCACAAACAAGACTATAGTACTCATTACTGAGAGTGAACCATGTATCTGATTCCTGTTGGTGCAAAGAGAGCATGTCGAACAGAAAAAAAAAAAAAACATCAGGCACTCCAACTAAATAGTTAGCAGTTACACATGGCATTGAACAATTATTTAGAGCTCTGACTAAAGGGGTCACATACATTATAAACTACAGCTAAAGAATAACTAAGCATAAAACATGTATGAACCCAAGCCTCAAATGACGTGAACCACCCGATCCACTGCCTGATAAAGGAGTAACTCAGACATGATAAACAAGATGCCCCGAAAAACTAACAAAAATAATATCCAACGGCCAACAAGCAATCTTGGCCCAGCTATTTATGTTGAGATTGCTCTGCAGTAGGCACAATTTTCTCTGTTTTCTGTTTTCCAATGTGGGCACCCAGCAGAGCTCTCTCTCTCTCTCTCTCTCTCTCTCTCTCTTTCTGTCAGTCATTCATTCATTCACTGCATTCACATGAACCTAATATGGAAATCGTGAATGTGAAAGTACTGACCCCTGAAACATGCACATTAATAACAGACCCAGTTTTACTGCTTACTCTCCTCAGACACACTGCAAGCGGAGAAATATTTTTAAAAAGCAGACAATCTGTGTTCTGACAGATGTGATTGATTGGTAAGAGAGTACATATCACATGCCACAGTTTCTGCCCCGGTGTCAGTGGTGACAACACAGGGAAATGTGATAGAGCCTTCAAATAATATCACAATATTTAGGGTGTTTTTGTGATAATATTTTGGTACAACATGAAACAATTGTAATGAAGCTAATCAGAACAAGTACGTCTTTAGTCATTTCATTTCACTGCTTGTATTCTAGTCTACGATGCTGTTTAACCTTCAAAACTTTATAATTCTAGAATATGATTTTTGTATGCAGTCGGTGTTCCAGTTCATCCCAAAGGTGTTCAGTGGGGTTGAGTCAGAGTCAGGGCTCAGTGCAGGACACTCCAGTTCTTCCACTCCAACCTTAACCTCTACACCATGTCTTCATGGAGCTCTGTGCTTTGTGTACAGGGGCATTGTCATGATGGAACAGGGTTCGAGTCTCTTAGTTACAGTGAAGGGACACTGTAGAGCTACAGCAAACAGAGACGTTCTGGACAACTGTGTGCTTCAAACTTTGTAGTAACAGTCTGGGGAAGAAGCACTTATTGGCGTGAGGCTTTTGGCTATATAGTGTAGCTACTAAACTATATCCTAAGGTGCCCTCAAGGTCAGTATGGAGCTCATTCTCTGCACCCTTTGTCATGTCTGTTTCTTTTTTTGCATCATGAGTTTGTGTTAATGTGCTTGCCAGGATTTTAGAGGTTAGGCTTCTCCTCCGAAAAAAAGAAGTACTGGGCAAAAACAGGACAACTGCTTCAAAATAATCAACTATCGGGATGTTCTTCATGTTTCTTTTTTTAATTAAAACAAACATATCTCATTAAAAAAGGTGCCTAATAAATCTCTGCTTGTGTTGATTCTTTGGATGAAACTTTGCCCATTTTAATTTATGATCGCTTCCTTTTACAGACCAGTCATAGAGTTTTTCACAAAATTCATTTATTTATACACCACAATCATCAAAACCAGACAAATACAAATTTTCTGTGCTACACTGTTCTGCTAATCTGTAAGTAGATTTATATTGACTGGGTTATTCTTTTATTATTCTTTTATTATTTTTGCACATCAACTAGGTCTGTAACCTTAAACACTTGTTTTGCACATTACTTAATTTGTTATTCATCTAATTCTCCATATTTATTCCTTAAATCTCTATATTTAGTATTTTTCTGCTATATTTTGTTAAATTGTGTAATATTTTGTTATTTGATATATTTTTTGTTATATTTTTGTACCCTAATTTGGGTTTTTTAGTATTTTTGTTATATTCCTTCCTATTTTTTCTATTACCTGTGTTTGTGGATACTGCTGGAAACTGTGAATCTATCTATCAATCACCTTATTCGAAAATTATGTATCAGCATCAGCTTTTAGCAAACAATTTTGGTTAGCACTTTGATACTATCAAAAAACCTGGTCTGATCTCTTAGATCTCATTTTTGTTATATGTAAGGTGGGAGTGGTGGCTTGGAGCATACAGATTGATGCTCGTGGCTATAATAGCTATAGTAGCAATAGTAGAAATGGTAGTAGTGTAGCAATAAAGGAATAAACAGCGCTCTGTTTTGTGCCAATTAGTTAATTTAACTTCTTAATTTCTCAATTTTAAATTAGCATTAGGGAACGCTCTGCTACTAACTGCAAATTACGACCTATTTGCCAACTGTTGCATGGACCGTGATGATTAGAGCTTGCAGCAATTTCCTCTTCTTCTAATACTGAAGTAAAAGTTCAAATGAAGGAACATTTGCATGATGGTTTAACATTTTAGCTTGTAACTCCTTCCTTCCATCGCTTGACTCAAACCAAACACCAACAAATCACCAAAAACCACTAAGCTTAATATATAAACATAACACATTTTTCTAAATTACAGATGTAACCATGTGGTTTTGTTTGTATAACAGACCCATTACCTGCAGAATGTTCATTATGTTGTGTTTGCTCAGTTTCTGCAGGGCACTACAATGCCAAATCCTGTACCAATCAGGGAAAGTTGGAACATCTATTGTTATGCTCAAATTGAAATATCTCTCGCTTTTGTTCAAAGAGAAAAATGCTCATGCTGTCAAAAAAAAAAATTGCACATGCAATCAGCAGTTTGATTTTCCATTCATCAATCACTTTAATATGATCCAATCAGCCAATCATGTGGCAGTGGCACAATGCATAAAATCATGCATATACAAGTCAAGAGAAGCACATAATGTTCACATTAAACATAAGAACAGGGAAAATGTGAAATCTGTAACTCTGACTTTAGCATGTTTGTCGCTGACTGGTTTAAATTTCACACCCAAATGTCTCTAGAGTTTACCCAGAAAGGCAAGAAGAACAAAAAATATCTAGTTGGTTCTGCGGCTTACTGATGAAAGATATCAGAGGAAACTTTAATAACCACCCTTTACAACCGTAGTGAGCAGAAAAGCATCTCAGAACAAACAGCACACCAAACACTGAGGAAAACGAGACAGAAAAGCATACAGTCTGAATATTTCCATCCATCCACACTATTCTCTGAAGTGTTTATCCACAAGATCACGAGGAACCTGAAGTCTTTTCTGGGGCACAAATGGGGACCCATTCATATGCTACAGATGCCAATTAATCTCCAACACATGTCTTTGGACTGAGGAAGGAAACCAAAGTGCCTGGAGGAAACCCCCCCACACACACAGGGAGGAGGTGGGAATCAAACCCCAACCTCACAAGTGCACAGCAAATGCACTAATCACCCAACCAATATAAAGGAACCCATTGAATAAACAGGAACCCCTTAAGCGTCCAGCGTTTTTTTCCCCCACTAATGCTTCACTTGTCAGCCGCAATGACCATATAGACGTGTAATGTTTGAGACTAAAAGTGTCAGGATAGGAGAGAAATTTCACACCACATCATGCGAGATCACTAAAATGTGTGTAAAAGTCGAAATTTTATTGGTTGCCGTTTATGGATCATCATATCGACCCATAACTGAAAAAAATAACGCATCGTTCCTGCTTCTTATAGAGTGATCAGAACGAATGGAGTTGGAAGGGTTGAGCCAGTTGTTATTTTATTTCTGGCTTGGTGCTTTTGTGTGAGAGCAGCACTGCCCTTCTAATAGTCCAACTGCATTGGTTTCAAGATCCCAAAATACTGCTTTGCATTTTTCATGAGCTCTTGATGGGTGTCTGTATCTCTGGTTTCAGCTCACTTAGGACTGGTCTCAATTGCTTGAAACAACCTTTGTGTCCTTAGCTGCTACAATTAAGTTGTCTTCTCTTCTCATTTTGTTCTTTTTTAAAAAAAGTAACCCTGTGTGGTAGGTGGAACAGTGGTTAATATTTTAATCACCTACTATTCATATACAAAAAAAAGTCTACACACTCCTGTTAAATTTTTAACGAACATCTTGACTCGGCAATATTTTCAGTTTCAGACCACTTAACTTTTTTTTTTTTACTTTTTCATTCTGACTTTCATGAAAAATAAATTCTTTAAAAAATTTTTTTGAATAATGCATGACTTTCCTGAAAAAAAAAAACAGTATCTGTAGCCTTAATATTTCTTACTGTAAGGAAGCAAAATTAAAAGTTCTTAATCTCAATTGATAAAATCTTATTATATATTATATTATTATCTTATTATATTATATTATATTTATTATATCATTTGAAAGATTTTTGTTAAAAATTAAAATCTGTTAATGAAAACGACATGTCTAACGTAATGCTGTAAAAAAAAAAAAAAGTATTCGCATAATAATAACTTATGTAAAGTTGACAAAGTAAAATATGAGTTACTCGTGTAAATAAAATAATTATAAAGTTATATAGTTAAAAATAAAATGCTAACAGTGGTTACAGTCAGTTTATAACTGTTTTTGCGTGCTGATGCAGAGAAGGGGATCATGGGTAAATACACCACACAGTGACAAACCCAAGACCCAAAACATAACAAAAAATCTCCAAATGACAGATTTTACTTAAATTAGGTCAAAGGCATCCAGCATAAAACCTGTGCCAAATCAAAATATGCAAACCAAATGATCCGCTCTGGTGACCTGAACAGGGAGCAGCCGAAAGAACAACTTAAATTAGGTCAAAGGTGAATGTAAAGAAAAGAAGACAAACTAGAGTAGGGAATAAAAACTGGAATAAGTGCTTTTATATTTTCTCCAAATAGTCAATATATGCCGAGTGTATGCTACGCTAAAGTTACCTTACTGGCAATCCTTGGCAGCTAACTGTAACGTCTGGGACCCCCACCCTATGCGGGGCTCGACCCCAGACGCCCGTGGTGTGTGCGCACGCCAGCACGCGGTGTAAAGAGACCCATGCGCAGGATTCAGTGAAGCACTGCTTTTATTACATTTAACACGCGACATAGGGAAACAAACGTAACACTAGACATGGCGTGGTTAACTAAACTAAACAAAACCTAGACCTTAGCTTGGACATGGAACCTAGCAAACAAAACCCCAACAGAAACCACGGTACAGATAACAATCATGGACAAGGACACAAACACAAGGATCCCTATTTATAGGGGTAGACATTAGGGCTAATGGGATACAATCAGGATAGGAACAATAGGAAGGGCGTAACAAAAGACACACAAAGAAGCAGGCTTCCAAGGTTCACCTGCCAGCGCCCTCTCTGGGCCTGGCAGGGAACTGTCCAGCTGTTCCTGACACTAACAGTCTAAACTCCTGTCATGGAAAGCTGCAGAGTTTAGCTTCTATCTCATATAATACACCTGATTCCACTCACTAGCTAACTCCCAACACCTTCACAGGCTACATTAGAGGAGAATAAACATAAATTCTCTGTCAGCAGTGTGGCCTGAGTTTAACAATCAGAGACTGTATGGAGTCTTATGCTATAAAACGTGTGGCTCAATCCTGCTCAGTGCATTTTAATTTAGCGACGAAAGGGCAACAGTCTTTCAGAGACGCTGTATTTCTGAGCGATGCCAACACAGCTAGCTTGGGTTGTTGGCTGCTCATGAATGCAGGCAAAATAATTGTGTTCGCCCCTTTTGCCAAATTACTCCTACACTCCAAAAACTCCACCATTTCATTACCGCTTAGGAATTCAATACAATAAGTGTGATTTATTTATATGCGACTTAACCATTAAAAGACAATACCGAAGCCTTTAGACCTCCATCCTGGCACAGGGACCTGAGTGTCAGTCACAAACATTTACAGAAATTAGGCTACTGGTGAAGTTAATAAAAATAGTTGAGCTACTGAAGAGGCATTTCCTATGAGCCCTCAAACACTTAATCAGACACAACAGATCATTTCAAGCAATTAACTCCAAAGTTATATCTCATTTGACCACTGGGAAATTATGTCCTAATTAGCACAACTTGTCTATTAATTTCTGTTTTATCTTTCCATTAAGGGATTGTGGACTCCAAAAAACTAAAACTTTTTCATTCCCTCTCTCTTTTAGTCCTGTGCCTGACCTCGAATTCTTCCTGCTCTCCACTTGTTTGAGTCTTCACATTCAGTTACTATACTTTCAAGCCAAACTACCGTGCTTAATATCACCATGGACACTGTGTCCTTAACTCTGTCCAGGTTCAGTCTGGTCGACGTGTTCTCGCTTTCAGTTGCTCCACTCAGAGTCTACTGAAGATTCAGTAGTCATTATTAAGTCATGGCTTGTTTGGTCAGGCTTCATCCTCGAGTCTGAACCATTTTTGTTGTTATTTCCAGTTACACCCACAGCCTCTAAAACAAAACTGTACTAGCCTTTGTGACTGCAGTACAAACCAACAGATTTCCTGTTAATCTACGTGGAATAAAAACACGGACATAAATCCAAATCTATTTCAGATTTGTTAGTTTTATGTGTAGAATGTTGTTGTCATATATAACATAAGAACCTAACAGCATTTTGATATGAACTTTAAATAATAAAAAGAAAGAAGGTTTGGACATATGATCACAAGAACATCAGACCCACAGTGAAGCATGGTGGTGGAAGCATCATGACATCATGGCATCTTCTCAGTTTTTCACTGGGTTTTTTTTGCGGTTGCATTTTCTGATCTGCTGTCAGGTTTTTGAAATTGATGTTGTGTTTTTAGTTGTGTAAAGCTCTTGTGCATATACAGGACATGGTATAAAGAGAAAGAAGACTTAGCAAGCTGAAGATGAGAAGGAATTTTACCATTCAGCACCACAATGACCCGAAGCATGCATCCAAATCAATAAGGGAACGACTTAACCCACAGATGATCGGTGGTTTTCATTGAGACAGATCGGACAGATCTAGAATGTTTTTGCAAGCGGGAAAATATTGCCATGTCAAGATGTGATACGCTGAGAGACTCTTACCTAAAAACACTCGGTGGAGTAATAAAACAAACGCTTCACAAAGTTTAGGAGTGTGCAGACTTATGCAACCAGTTTATTATAAGTTTTTTTTAGTTACTGATTGTTTTTTATGTAATTTTATACATTGTAATTTCACACTGAAGATGGAAAAAGTTCTGACACGATTTTTCTTGGTTTAATTGAGTTTTGAGGATGTGAACTACTTGGGAAACATGTTGTCTCAGTGATATAAAGCACTCTATTAGAATCTCTTATCAGATCAAGTTTTAATGTAATATCAGTCATGTGGTACAGGTATAAAAATAGCCTGAAAAGCTATTGGGCCTTCTGTAAGAGAGACAAAGCGCTAAAGGTGATTGTTTTTTCAAAGGAAAATCAATTGTTGCTGTAGATGTAAACCCTCCTACACCACACAGAGCACTAGACCGCCACTGCACAGCTCTGAATTGCCTTCCTCAATGACCAACTTTACCATAAATGGGAATACACTGTGCAATTTTAACATGCAGCTCCTTTACAAATAGGCTTCTAGATAGTGACTGTTGAGAAAATGAGCAAATTGTTTGCTGCTATGATGTTTACTTTGCAGACGCTCAGCAACATAAAAATTGAATGTGAACTTTACAACAGAGATGTGCGGTGAGGTTTGTGGCTGTTGAAGCACTGACTCCTTCAAATATATCAATTCAATAGAGTAGCTTAAAGTCACCATTCAGCTGGCTGCTTGCACCCTGATTACTGGTTATTTATTACCTCCAGTTTAGAGACATTTTTAAGCTTTGATACAGAATCTTCTCATTTTGCAGTCATAGTGAAAAAGAAAAATAAGCGGACTGCTGCAGTGCAATAAACTTAGATTTTTTAGCTAGTGTATCAGCGCTTGCCGTCTCTGTGGAGAAGCAGAGCAACAGCAGAACAAGAATAAACCCATGGGCTCACACACGCCCCCTTCAGTGAGGCAGAGGTACTGTCTGCCTCAACTCGCTTTTTCAGTGAGGTTTTATTTCAGATCAACAAAACTAAATATCTTATACACATATCTTACACACATTACCTAGACTATGGAAAGTAAGGACTTATAATAAAATTGCCTTGGTGACATACAGATAGGTAGCAACAGACACACGCTCAATCCAGTTTGTGAGGGATTGCGCAATCCGAGGTGAGGATCTCTTCCCTGTGTTTGAACAGGAAATATGCAAGTTCAGCACTTTTGACTATTTTAAAAATAATTGAAATAATCAAAGCCATGCAGAAATTACATTTATAGCATAGATCCGTGGATAAAAGTTAATATTTATTTAAATTATCATTATTGTTTTTTACTTTTCATAATGACAGGTGAGACCTCAGCCTCAGAGCCTCGTCTGCCTCCCCTGATCGCACTTTAAAATAATTAAAAAAATTCTAATAGCTAGAATTAGTGGAATAAAGCACTTTTGACAGACTATGACAGCACATGCTGTTGTGTTTTATTCCTTCTATTAGGACAAATACTTATAGGTGACAATTTAAAGGAAAATCTAACACGGCCTAATCTAATAAGGTCACCATGAGCCACCAGAACAGCTTCAGTTCATCATAAAACAGACTTCACAGGATTTTACTGGAACTGTACTGAAGGCATGGACACTGTTCATCCTAAAGAGATTTCCTGCCGGTCCAAAATGTTCTGTTCGGTTGATATCTAAAGACTGTAAAGGTCAGAGCATATGATTTCCATAATGTTCAAACTCCTCAAACCATTCAGTGTGCCCTTGTGAAGCCACTCCCATCAGGAGAGAAATGTTTCATCATGAGATAAAAGCGATCAGTCTGAGTAACTTTGTATTGATTTGCAGTGACTCTTCTCTCTAAGAGGACAAGTCGAGTCAAAACAATGCAGCAGAATGCCGTCCATAGCGTAACAGAGCCTCAGGCTTTACTTTCATTTGTCACATCTCCATATATTGTTTATTTTATATATTTGTTTAAGAAATTAATCTATAACTGGCATGCATTCAATCTCAGCTCTTTTTGTACAATATATTAAAGCAATGGAGGTCTTGAACTGAACATAAAAACTGAATTATGTTCAGTTACACAAAACAGAACTTCTGCTTGAAGTCTCATCACTGCTCCTGAAGATGGAGCACATGACCAGCCTGGAGCTACATGAGATTAGTGTGGAGGGTAAAACTGAGATGAGAAACCATGGAGATGACTTTGGACTGCAGTTGATAAAAAGAGTTTTGCACTCAAGCCTCCATCAGTGATCAGATCTTCATCACTTCCACAAAACAGATTTCATCTTCAAACTAGAATGAACTGATCATATAGTACACAAGTCTAGAAGAGAACGGATTCAGAGTCTCACTCTCCGGTGTCACTCACATGAGGATGAGGTTCACTTTCACAAGAGTCTCTCAAGTTTTCTTCCTCATATCATCTCATGGAGGTTTTCCTCACCACCATCACTTCTGACTTCCTCATAAAAGATAAAGTGATAAATTTGTATAATTTATATTCTGAATTTGTGACAATGTCCATTGTTAAAAGCGCTATAGAAATAAAACTAAACTGAACTGAATTAAACTCCTTTCCATTACAGGACCATTACAGGTGAGATACCAGCACACACATCAGATCTGGTGCAAGTGTAAATGATTTGTGATTAAGCTGCACAATGTAGACCTGTACAAACGTCACATACAGTACATTTAATTGCTATTTTCAAAGTGTTGATTCAGGTAAAAACCCTAGCCTAAAAGAGGTCAGTGAATTAGCTAATAATGTGAAAAACATAATAAAGGCTGTTGCTTCAAACAGGTTCAATAATGATAAGACATATCCATTATTAATAAACAGGTAGTGCTGAGGAGGGACGTGATCTTTGATTTAGATGTGAGAATGAAAGAAATAAAGAAATATAGATTTTTATAATCCTGACAGAACCTTATAACACTTACATTAACAGTTTACCCAGGTATAGTTTTACAGGTTTGAGATTACAATTGAAACAGAGAAAAGTTTGGAATATTTTAAAGATACTTATTTCCAGTTGTCCTGTAGCTCAAACACCTGTTTGTTGTTAAGAAGATGCCTCATGTTAAAGGTAAACTCTCGTGTTTCGATAGACACCCTGCTTGTTCAGCTTATTTAACCAACATGCCACCTTACAATAATTCTATTAAGCCCACCAAAAAGCTGTGAATTTCAATGTGCAATTTTTCTTCTCATGGCCATACTGCATTATTTAAAAACAACATGACTTCTAATGTGCTATGAACTAACACTCACTGAAATATGGATGCAGATAAAGGCTTTAAACAGTTTATATCTGGAGCAAATGACATAAAAAACTGTTAGACAGAGCTGAGTTATGTTTAGAAAATGAGGCTCTAAAACGTAAAGGCCATCACTGGAGATCTGCCATTTAAAACTCGAACGACTTTACCAGTTTATGAATGTGGCAGTCTATGTTTTCCCAAGAAATTCTTCCAAAAAAAAAAAAAAAAAGTTGGAGTCATGATCAGAGTGATACAGTCTCATGCGGTTATTATAAATATTCAGTGCTGTGCCTGAAATGCTATAAATATTAATGGACAAATATTTCCCAAAGCTATTACTCAATACTGCTGTCAGGTTACTGGCTGGAAGTGATTCTGACCAGCAGTTTCCAGTCCTGATCCAGACAGAGCTCTGGGCTGAATATTCTGTTGCTGTACCTGCTTTAACATGCCTCATCCAGATAACTAGATAATAATCTCTCTCTATTAGAAACTGGTGTGCTACAGTCTTAAATACAAAGGTGCTTGGGTTTGTATACAGAACCATGTGGTTCTGGCCAATAGAGCCCTTCCTCTATGTACTTAATAAATATATATTATTTAATAAATGGTTATGTATTAATTTCTTAAAATAATTCTTACTGAAATAATTGAAGACTTCAATAAGAGGAAGGAGTTTTGCTGTTATCAATATTTTAGAAATATAATAATAATAATAATAATAATAATAATAATAAACCCCCCCTAATTATTCTAAAAACAACCATCTAACTTGGATTCAAACAATCTCGTTGGTCTCTTTTCAAAGAATCCTTTAAAATGTTTCTATATAAAGAACCATGTTGAGTTTCCACATATAAAGCCAAGTAATGGAGCCATTTTAGTTTCGACTGAGTTTCTTAGTCACATATTTCTATCAATTTGTAATAATTTTAAGCCTCACATTTTCTTATTCTATTGGCAGCTCATTTTGCTTTTTTCTAGGAAATTGAAATTAAAATGAATCTACCAAAAGAAATCAGAAGAAGCTAAAAGAAGAAAGATATCAAGAAATAAACTTCAGTAGGATAAATCTGTCTTGATTTAAGATTTATTTAAGTTATATTTTTTAGATTAACTCATGTTTCTGCACTGTTACACAGTTGTGAGTGAGTGTAAAAGTAATGATAAAATAATTCCGATTTTTATGTGATCATTCCCATTCTCTTAAACAGCCCCCTGTTCTGGACTCATTAATTCAGAGTGACCCCCCCCACCCCCTCATACCCCCTCCCTTCTAATTCATAAAATGCTTGCATTACATTAACCTTTCAGTGACATTCAGACTCAAGCTACAGCCCACGATACATATGCAGTTGAAGACTTAAATCAGCCTCTTAAGTTCATGTGGAATAGATCGGGTGCGGTCCAAAAGTCTGAGCATACATTACAAATCTGTGATCATTTTTAGAATTAAACAGAAGGTTGGTAAAATATTTACAAATTAAAAAAAGCAAACGTTCAATATCTTGAATATTCAATATGCAAGATTCTGCACTATTCCTTGCTTCCGATTACCTTAAATATAAGCCAAGTGTGTGATATTGACCATGGCATCTGCTTTGTACAAAAGGTCAGATTTTCCTCAGGTCTAATTTCTTCTACTGAAGCACGTGATCAGACAACACTCGACGGATTTGATCTAAAATCTATCATAAGGTTTTGTCCGTGCCGGCTCAAGTACGCACTCTGAAACTCAAGTAAATATTTCAGACATTCTCATGTTGTTGTTAAAAATGTAATTTGTAATGAAGAGACTTTTCTCTAGCGCTCTCTGCCTTGACATAGGGAAGGGCAAATCTTATTTATTTATTTATTATTTCTAGAACATTATTTACTAAGGCTGTAGCTTGCCAATTAAATGATCTTTTAGCTTCCAATTTGTTTTATACTGATATTTAATATGTAATAACACAGTATTAATGAAAGAACTAGCTCAGATTTCCTTATCAAGGAACTTCACATCCATCTCAATATAATGCGATGCAGGAGAAAGGAACCTAAAGTGTCGCAAAATATTTTTTACTCGCTGTATCTCTAGATAGAGGAATAAAATCAGACTAAATTAATCATTCTGAAACTCTGCAGGCAACACAGTCATATGAAAGAGAAAAGGATCATTGTTTGAAAAGGATGTTGAGCGCTTTAGTGGGCTCCTTTGGTTTTAAGACAAAGCTGTTATTATTACCAACTTTGATGTCTCCTGACAGGTTGTTCATGTTATTCAGGTATTGAGAAAGGATTACATGCTTCTGCAGCACTGACACCATAATAGCAGCTTTTTATGCTGCCATGTTGAGAGCAGAGCTTCAGAAACACTTCAGAGCTTCTGCACTGGACCAATGTAATGTGGACAGGAAAAGAAATCAAATTTGTCAATATGGAAATATGGAAGTGGCACTTCTTTTCATCTTTTCTATCAAAAAGTCTTTTATACTTATGCAACATTTGGCCTTGACGTATTCACAGTAAGTGTTCAGTCTGCTACAGCTTTGTACATTTTATTGTGTTTTAGATTTCATTTAAAATAGATTACATTTGCTTTTTCCATTAATCTATATAAAATGTTTCTGACTGACATCTAAATCAATTTTAATTGGACGAAAAATTGAACGTTTGATTGGACGTTATTTGGAAAGGAACACACCTGTGTGTATTGAGTTCCACGATTTAAAAAGCATGTCAGATCACAAACTTAGCCATGATGTCTAAGGAACCTTAAGTAAACTATTTCAAAAGCTTTTAATGTTCCCAGTAGCACATCAGGCTTGATCATAGAGAAATGGAAGAACCACCAGGACACTTCCTAGAGCTGTGTGTCCAGCCAAAATCAGTAACTGGGCTAAAAGGGCTTGCTTTGGTCAGGGAGATAAGCAAATACACTTTAACAGAACTCCAGTAGTCCTCCACAAAGATGGGGGTAAGAAGAAGATGAAAAAGATTACCAATGTCAGGAATACTACATCACACAGGATGTAAAGGTAGAGTGGCTAGACCTTACCATCCCCCATTCCAGAGCAGCTAGAACCTATCATACATCATCTGGCAAAACCTGGAGCTGCTCATCAACTGGAGCTCAAAACCTGGAGCTGCTCATCATCTGGAGTTCAAAACCTGGAGCTGCTCATCATCTGGAGCTCAAAACCTGGAGCTGCTCATTATCTGGAACTCAAAACCTGGAGCTGCTCATCAACTGGAGTTCAAAACCTGGAGCTGCTCATCAACTGGAGCTCAAAACCTGGAGCTGCTCATCATCTGGAGCTCAAAACCTGGAGCTGCTCATCATCTGGAGTTCAAAACCTGGAGCTGCTCATCATCTGGAGCTCAAAACCTGGAGCTGCTCATTATCTGGAGCTCAAAACCTGGAGCTGCTCATCAACTGGAGCTCAAAACCTGGAGCTGCTCATCATCTGGAGCTCAAAACCTGGAGCTGCTCATCATCTGGAGCTCAAAACCTGGAGCTGCTCATTATCTGGAGCTCAAAACCTGGAGCTGCTCATCATCTGGAGCTCAAAACCTGGAGCTGCTCATCATCTGGAGTTCAAAACCTGGAGTTGCTCATCATCTGGAGCTCAAAACCTGGAGCTGCTCATCATCTGGAGCTCAAAACCTGGAGGTGCTCATCATCTGGAGCTCAAAACCTGGAGCTGCTCATCATCTGGAGCTCAAAACCTGGAGCTGCTCATCATCTGGAGCTCAAAACCTGGAGCTGCTCATCATCTGGAGCTCAAAACCTGGAGCTGCTCATCATCTGGAGCTCAAAACCTGGAGCTGCTCATCATCTGAAGCTCAAAACCTGGAGCTGCTCATCATCTGGATAAAACCATCTAGATGGTGAAGCATCATGTGGGGATGGCAGCATCATGTTGTGGAGATGTTTCTGAGTGGCAGGGATGAGAAGACTGGTAAGAATTTAGAGAAGAATAAATGCAGCCATATACAGAGAGCTCTTTGAAGGAAAGCTGCTCCAGAGTGCACATGAACTCACACTGAGGCAAAGGTTCACCTTTCAGGATAAAAAACTTAACTTCTTGACCGACTTCTACAGAATCTGATCTTCTCTGTAAACTGGAAAAGATTGAATTTAATTCACTTCATCTACACGTGTGAAATGACCTTTAATTCCCAACAGTTTCCGCTGTCTCTAACACTACTATCTCTAACGCTGCTGTCTCTAACACTACTCTCTCTCTAATGCTGCTGTCTCTAACACTACTCTCTCTAACACTACTATCTCTAACGCTGCTGTCTCTAACACTACTATCTCTAACGCTGCTGTCTCTAACACTACTCTCTCTCTAATGCTGCTGTCTCTAACACTACTCTCTCTAACACTACTATCTCTAACGCTGCTGTCTCTAACACTACTCTCTCTCTAATGCTGCTGTCTCTAACACTACTCTCTCTAACACTACTATCTCTAACGCTGCTGTCTCTAACACTACTCTCTCTCTAATGCTGCTGTCTCTAACACTACTCTCTCTAACACTACTATCTCTAACGCTGCTGTCTCTAACACTACTCTCTCTCTAATGCTGCTGTCTCTAACACTCTCTCTAATGCTGCTGTCTCTAACACTACTCTCTCTAACACTGCTGTCTCTAACACTACTCTCTCTCTAACACTACGTTCTCTCTAACACTACTTTCTCTCTAACACTGCTGTCTCTAACACTGCTGTCTCTAGCACTACTCTCTCTAACACTGCTGTCTCTAACACTACTGTCTCTCTAACACTGCTGTCTCTAACACTGCTGTCTCTAACACTGCTGTCTCTAACACTACTGTCTCTCTAACACTGCTGTCTCTAACACTGCTGTCTCTAACACTACTCTCTCTAACACTGCTGTCTCTAACACTGCTGTCTCTAACGCTACTCTCTCTCTAACACTTCTCTCTCCAATACTGCTGTCTCTAACACTACTCTCTCTAACACTACTCTCTCTCTAACACTACTATCTCTAACACTACTGTCTCTAACACTACTCTCTCTCTAACACTACGTTCTCTCTAACACTACTTTCTCTCTAACACTGCTGTCTCTAACACTACTCTCTCTAACACTACTCTCTCTCTAATGCTGCTGTCTCTAACACTACTCTCTCTAATACTACTCTCTCTAACACTGCTGTCTCTAACACTACTCTCTCTCTAACACTATGTTCTCTCTAACACTACTTTCTCTCTAACACTGCTGTCTCTAACACTGCTGTCTCTAGCACTACTCTCTCTAACACTGCTGTCTTTAACACTACTGTCTCTCTAACACTGCTGTCTCTAACACTGCTGTCTCTAACGCTACTCTCTCTCTAACACTTCTCTCTCCAATACTGCTGTCTCTAACACTACACTCTCTCTAACACAACTATCTCTAACACTACTGTCTCTCTAACACTGCTTTCTCTAACACTGCTGTCTCTAACACTACTGTCTCTCTAACACTGCTGTCTCTAATACTGCTGTCTCTAACACTACTCTCTCTCTAACACTGCTGTCTCTAACACTACTCTCTCTAACACTACTGTCTCTCTAACACTGCTGTCTCTAACACTACTCTCTCTAACACTACTGTCTCTCTAACACTGCTGTCTCTAACACTACTCTCTCTAACACTACTGTCTCTCTAACACTGCTGTCTCTAACACTACTCTCTCTAACACTGCTGTCTCTAACACTACTCTCTCTAACACTACTGTCTCTCTAACACTGCTGTCTCTAACACTACTCTCTCTAACACTACTGTCTCTAACACTACTGTCTCTAACACTACTCTCTCTAACCCTACTCTCTCTAACACTGCTCTCTCTAACACTGCTGTCTCTAACACTAGTGTCTCTCTAACACTGCTGTCTCTAACACTACTCTCTCTAACACTACTCTCTCTCTAACACTGCTCTGTCTCTAACACTACTCTCTCTAACACTGCTCTCTCTAACACTACTCTCTCTAACACTGCTGTCTCTAACACTACTCTCTCTAACACTGCTGTCTCTAACACTACTGTCTCTCTAACACTGCTGTCTCTAACACTGCTGTCTCTAACACTACTCTCTCTAACACTACTCTCTCTCTAACACTGCTCTGTCTCTAACACTACTCTCTCTAACACTGCTCTCTCTAACACTACTCTCTCTAACACTGCTGTCTCTAACACTACTCTCTCTAACACTGCTGTCTCTAACACTACTGTCTCTCTAACACTGCTGTCTCTAACACTGCTGTCTCTAACACTACTCTCTCTAACACTACTCTCTCTAACACTGCTCTGTCTCTAACACTACTCCCTCTAACACTGCTCTCTCTAACACTACTGTCTCTCTAACACTGCTGTCTCTAACACTGCTGTCTCTAACACTACTCTCTCTCTAACACTGCTCTGTCTCTAACACTACTCTCTCTAACACTGCTCTCTCTAACACTACTCTCTCTAACACTACTCTCTCTAACACTGCTGTCTTTAACACTACTGTCTCTCTAACACTGCTGTCTCTAACACTACTCTCTCTAACACTACTCTCTCTTTAACACTGCTGTCTCTCTAACTCTGCTGTCTCTAACTCTGCTGTCTCTAACTCTGCTGTCTCTAACTCTGCTGTCTCTAACTCTGCTGTCTCTCTAACTCTGCTGTCTCTAACTCTGCTGTCTCTCTAACTCTGCTGTCTCTAACTCTGCTGTCTCTCTAACACTGCTGTCTCTAACACTACTCTCTCTAACACTACTCTCTCTTTAACACTGCTGTCTCTCTAACTCTGCTGTCTCTAACTCTGCTGTCTCTCTAACTCTGCTGTCTCTAACTCTGCTGTCTCTAACTCTGCTGTCTCTCTAACTCTGCTGTCTCTAACTCTGCTGTCTCTCTAACTCTGCTGTCTCTAACTCTGCTGTCTCTCTAACTCTGCTGTCTCTAACTCTGCTGTCTCTCTAACTCTGCTGTCTCTAACTCTGCTGTCTCTCTAACTCTGCTGTCTCTAACTCTGCTGTCTCTAACTCTGCTGTCTCTCTAACTCTGCTGTCTCTAACTCTGCTGTCTCTCTAACTCTGCTGTCTCTAACTCTGCTGTCTCTCTAACTCTGCTGTCTCTAACTCTGCTGTCTCTAACTCTGCTGTAGTTGACCTGCCCCCACTTCACCCCCTCAGTAAGACGATACTCTCCTCTCCCTGTTCTGACATGATGACAGTATTGCACTAGTCCACACTCCTCTGTAATGTAACCATGACCAGGAATAAACATTGGAAGGCTGACCTATGGTCAATTTTAAAAAATCAGTTTGGAATAAAGGATCCTTTTTTCCTAGCACTTCATTACGACTCCATACCTTCTGCCTGCTGGCTGCTGTGACGAAGGCATGAAATAAAGGCCTCTGAGACAGAACTAAAATAACCCAGACTGTATAATGGTAGCTTTTTGATGTACACATGTAAGGGCTAAAGGGAGAACGGTTTTCCTATTTTTATGTCATTAAAGAAAGCTTATGTATTTTAAACACTCATGTTAACACTGTGGTATAAACGAGATAACTCTACTGAAGAACTGAAGCAATCCTAGAAGTCCTCCAGGTCTGTTATTGTCTGAGATCAGGGTGCATGGGCTGCCTGTACATCAGTGTTAGTCAGTCATGCCTTTCCTGTACAGTGTAGATGTAGGTATTAATCTAAAATATGGGGAATCAACCTGTAGATCTTCAGCTGTCCTCTATCTTGACTGTTTGTTAGCGTACAGAGCGAACTCAACATATTCCAGGTGTTGCTACATTCCCAGGCACTAAACTTAAATGAATCCCTAAAATAGTATCTATTAGCCTTCAGTATCCAGAATGTGACTCTGTATGCCTACAATTATCCCTAATCTTTTGCAGAATGAGCAGAAGGAGTGTTTGACTGATGGCCCTCTCTGAGGAGGACGTGGTAAAGTCCGCTTGTCCTGCTGGCTCAGAGCTCTCCACAGAGCCACATCACACACACTGCACCACATGTATCTCTTTTTCTGCTCTCATCTGTGAATGTCAGCTTTAGAAGTGTGAAGATCCACAATCTGCGCTCCATTTTCCAAAGCCACTTGCTATTTATGCCGTAACGCTAATTAATGCTTATTTATATGTTTGCGATTTCGTGTGTGCTCGTTTTTTTTCTAATAGCTATCCTGCGTCTGTGGTATATGTGAAACACAGTCCAGCACACTGACTGCCAGCCACTACAGCCATCCACCTGAGCTGCCACTGCGCACAGCCACCTACCTATCAGCAGGGCTGCTGGCAGGAAATGAACTGATAATTATTCCAGGAGGAGGAGGAGGTAGGGAAGAATAGGAGAGGTCTCTGTTTAAAGAAAGATGAATGATTGATCTGCCAAAGCTCTCTCCTTCGCTGCTTATAAATGTTAATGAATTTAGATCAGTAATTTCAGGAAAAGACAGAGGCTGTACTACATTATCCTGAGCATTCCCAGGCATGTCTATGAGAGCTGACACCATGATGAAACATTACTTTTAAACATGGATTACTGTACTGTGCGTTGTGGCATTTTCATGAGTCAAGAGTCTGTGGTGTTCAGTGTGAGTGAGTGCGTCAGATCATTAAACCATCTCTGTAATCAGCTAAATTCAGTACTCCCTCACTTCACAGCCAAGCAGATGTCTTAAACATCTGTTAAACACGCCAGGATTAATCATGTAACTGCTTTATTTATATGACGGAAGCCGTAGAGTTATAGCACAGGAAGCACCAGTCCACTAATCTGATTGGATGAGTGGCGTTCCAAGATATCAGGAGAGATATTATCAGGAGAGACTAATATTTTTGAGATGATATCACTAAAAAGTTTTGCTGGACACTTGTTAGTCCTATGAGTTGTAGTGGTCAAGGTGCTGGGTCACTGATCAGAAGGTCTGAGTTCAAACTGCCAAGTTATCGACACTGGGCCCTTGAGCAAGGCCCTTAACCCCACTTGCTCCAGCGTCACTGGACCCTGTGCTCTGACCCCAACCCTCCAAGGACTGGATGTGTGAAGAAAGAATTTCACTGTGCATTAACGTGTACGTGACAAATATGGGCTAATTAACTTAAATAACTATAGAATTTATTGCTCCTGGTGCATCCTCATAACAAAAGCTGTTTTCTCATGATATTGAAAAATGTTTGCTCAATTTTCTCAGTTTAATGGCTTATTTTTCAGTGTTGAAATGCATTATTGAGCAAACACTATACATCAGGCAGCTCCTTAACAGAACATGGCTGGTGCAGTGGTGGAGTAATGGCCTTATAGCTCCAAGGTTGTGGTTTTGATCTTGAGCTCGGGTGACTGTTCTTCCACTTTGGGATCAATAAAGCACATCTATCTATCCATCTATCTATCTATCTATCTATCTATCTATCTATCTATCTATCTATCTATCTATCTATCTATCTATCTATCCATGGAGACACTATAGTGTTCACTATGGTATAACTGCAGATTTCTCAGACGCTAACTTATAATTTACAAGATAAGGCTTGATATATTCAGGATTGAACTCACACCCTTAAGGCTCTAAGACAAGAACTCGTCCACTCTACTACTTTCATTTTAAAAAAAACTTCTTGATGTATTCCTAACAATTCATTTATAATGCAATTCTCTGATTCTGAGATCTAGAGAAAACAACTTGAAGATGATGAGGAGAAAAAAAATGAATGCATGGCTTTCCTGGACTTGAAAAACTTGACAGTATCTTTTGGGTCATTTTCCTGCTGCAAGATGAAATGCCATCTGCTGCTCCGAGTTAGATTTGAGCCGGTTAAGGTGTTTCTATACTCCTCTGAATTCATTCAGCTGCTGCTGTAGCCAGCTGTCACATCCTCAGTACGAGACTCCTGGCAGACCTACACGGACATAGCATTACATTTGACAGATCAGGTAGTAGACTTTTTCCCTTTTTCACTTCTCTCTGGTACAGGTTAAAGTTTATCATTAAATTTATCTTTGTCCTAAAGCTCAACATAAACATTACTCCTAGAAACTTCAAGAATTGTGCCTTGCTCATTGATTCAACATTATTCTTGTGCAGTATGTGACTTTACACTGGCAGAACAGGATTTGTGTGAAGAAAAAAAATGTTAGAAAAGATTAGAAAACGTTAGATGTCATATAAAATGCCCAAATGATTTTATTAATTCTTTAATATGTTCTGATATTTCTTAATGATCAAAGTTCACATTTGTCTATATACCAAAAATCCTTTTTTATATCTCATATCCTTGCCTCCACCCGTGTTTGTTCATCTCATGGCACTATAACTTTCTTAACACTTGTAATAAGTGTCTCATTCGCTCTGACCTGATAGGAAATGTTACTGGTGAGATGCAGGACTTGTCATGACCTTCTTCTTCTAAAATGATAAAGAAAATAATATCGAACGGATGTGAATTGTTATTCTGTAAAATGGCTCACACACACACACAAACACACACACACAAAAGCTCCCAAGAGAATTAATTACAGTGTCATTTGCAGTCACCACTTGACAAGCTGCTCCTCACAAGGACGTGTGTAATGGAGCATGATGTTAAACCATGTAAACGCCCAGGACGTGCTAGATATGCTCAATGGATTATGTCGAATACTACTAAAAGTCGTAATAATAATAATAATAATTATTATTATAAAAATAATTATTATTATTATTATTATTATAGAAAATAATAATTATTATTATTATCAATCATAATAAAATAATAATAATAATAATGATAATGTAAAATATTTATTTATAAGCATTTATCTTTGAAGTATTATATCATAATAATTTATACCATTATAAATCTATAAAGATCAGTACCAAACATGATAGTAACATAATCATAAATAATAATAATAAAAAAAAAAATACATAATAATACAAAATAGTACACAGAAATTATTAAATTAATTACTACTGAATTTAAGAGTTTTTTTTTATTTCATAAAGCATATATTGTAACATCTGTGCATCTAACTATGTCTAGAAATATTAGCAAATAACATAATTAACAGAGACATGGATGGTATGGATGTACTCTTAGATATTCATATAATAATAACTGCATCATGAGTTACAATATTACCATAAATATAAGCAGTCAGCAAACAAAACTGTGACTGCTGCTGTCTGACATGGTTTTTATTTTTTTTTTTAAAAAAGCCTCCAGTAAATGCACTAATGTGGCTGCTTTCACCATCTTTATATAAGTTAGACAGCTGTCTTTCTCCTGTCCTCCAAATGGGACAGCCCTTATTTTGGTCACCTAAATGCCGCTTAAACCCCGATGCGCTCTCAGCTGTTCTAGTAAATAAGTAGATGATGGAGCCGAGTGTAAGTTTACTCGGCAGTAATGAGTTCTGGATATCCGTCAGAGCTGAGCTGACTGCTGCTTGAGGGACAGAGCATGGCACACCCCAGCTCTCAGGAGAATTAATTACAGTGTCGTTTGCAGTCACCACTTGGCTAAGCTGCTCCTCACACTGACACGTTCACTGTAACCACAGAGTAATATGTTTTAAAGCACAGCTTACAAGCTACTGACCCAGCACACCTGGGTACTGTGTGTGGGGTACGATGAGTTTATTAACATTGGATTATTCTGATAATATCTAGAATTACAATAATATAAAATAATATAAAAAATAAAATAGTTTAAGATAATCTAAGATAATATTTAAAATATATAATATAATATAATATAATATAATATAATATAATATAATATAATATAATATAATATAATATAATATAATATAACTCTATAAAGATTTGATTGATATAATTTTCTAAAAAAAAAAAATCAGAGAATAGACTCTTAAAATTAAGTAAAAATAATACAGTAGCAACATAAAATAATGAACAGCAATAAACAAATAAATTTAAAATTATCTTTAAATCGTACTCCCCCCCCCTCATATTGTTTTATAGCAATACCCTAATTGACCTACTTTCTTGGCCTGTTTTCTTTGTGCAACCTGCTTTAACCTGCTTCGTGTTTTATTTGGATCAAAATGTCCCATTTTGGCTATTAGTCTCACAGAACCTCATTTCTACATGGTTTGGATTCCACAATGTGTTTGAAACATTCCTTTGAGATTCTGGTTGGTGATGTGGTTGACGTGATGATTGCTGCGAACGTGTCAGCTATACATACACGTGAATTTCCTATTCTCTCAAACGTGCTCTAATGCAGAGGTCCCCAACAAATGTCACTAAAGAGCTCCCCCATCAATCACCAACCTCAGGCCGCAGAGAAATTGTCCGGAATCAAAAAGGTCCATGCTACTAAAAAGGTTAGGGACCCCTTCTCTAATGGATTCAAAGCTGGTGACTGTCAAGGTTCATGTCTCCTGGCTCTGGATCATGTAAAATGCATCTGTTATAAGATAATACGATAATAATAAAAGTAAAAGATGCACATGCTCAGCAACAATGCTCAAACACAACAATAAGACAGAGACTTGTATTACTGGGCCCCGTTTGTGCTAAGAAAACTTTCCCCACACCATCACACCACCACCACCACCATGAACTGCTGCTATTTATCCCTGAATGCAGGTTAGGTCCATGGCTTCCTGCTGCTCACACCAAATTCTGAAATCAATATTCATCTTCTGATGCTCACTTTGGTTAGAAAAAGTGTTTATTTGAGTTTCTGTAGCTGTCATTCTCCTCTGACCTTTTATCAAAGGCATTCCCGCCCACAGAACTGACGCTCACTGGATGTTTTTTTTGTTTCAGTTCATTCTGTGTTAAACTCAGACTGTTTCCTTCAGAAAAAAAACGTCTCTGAAATACTCACACCAGCTTATCTGGAACCAACAACCATGATTTCCATTTTCTGATGGTGGAGGTACAGTATGACGTATATCATGCATTCTGCAGGAGGTAAGCTGGGTGAATGGTACATCTGTTGCTAAGTAATGGACAGAATGTGAGAAATTTAATAATGTCCTCTTTCTCTGTATAACAGCCCCCTCATTTCCCCATTTCACTGGTGTGTGACATTGTCAAGCTCCCAGAAGATGAAGTGTGTTAATGCCAACCAACCTGGATGAAACATATATCCTATATCCCAATGCAGTTGTTTCTAGACTATATACAATGGCTTTAAAAAATAATAATAATAAATATATTTTTTGTTATTTAAAAAATATATATTAAACTATAAATTAATTAAAATACATTTTAAAAAATGTTTTTTAAAAAAAAGTTTACTTTCTTAAAATGGCAGGTTTTTGTGATTGAAACAAAAAAAAATTGTATGTTCTCCCTGTGCCTGCCTGGGTTTACTCCGGGTACTCTGGTTTCCTCCCACAATCCAAAAACATGTACATTAGGTTGATTGGTAATTCTAAATTGCCCACAGGAGTGAGTGTGAGTGTGTGTGGTTGTCTGTCTATATGTGTGGCCCTGCGATGGACTGTTGACCTGTCCAGGGTGTACCCCTGCCTTTTGCCCAATGTGTGCTGGGATAGACTCCAGCAGACCCCCGTGACCCTAATTAGGAATAAAGTGGGTATAGACGATGGATGGATGAAAACATTAGAATCAGAAACATTCAGAAACAAAAAAGAAGCAAAAAATTAATTTAATCCAGTTATATAAGTATAGTTACATACCCCTAGACTAATCCTTTGTTGAAGCACCTTTTGATTTTATTATACCACACAGTGTTTTGGGGTAAAAGTCTATCAGCGACCCACATCTTGACTTGAACTGAGATAAGAGATGTACCTTTATTAAGTATAAGAGTACCTTTATTAATCCCCCATAGGGGAAATTCAAGGCTTCTCTTGCGCACAGCATGCTTCAGGTCACCACACAGATATATTTAGTGTGATTCAGGTCTGGAATGTGGCTCACTCTTTTAAAAACACTGATCTACTTTTGGTTCCTTTGTTAATTAGGATGTATGCTTCGGGTCTTTGTCGTGCTAAAAGGTGAGATTCTTTAACTTACTAGCAGATGCCTGAAGGTTTTGCACTAGCATTTACTGGTATTTGTAGCCAATTATAATATTACCAGTGTATATTACCTCCAAGAATATGAGAGATAGTTGTCAGATACACAAAAGACATTTGGGTTTCAGATCAAAAGTTGAATATTAGACAGCAGATCAGAATTAAATTAGGTTTTCATCTCCTCATATTTACATCTAGATGTGTTCAACAAGTAGAACATGGTACTGTTGTGAGCAGACCACCTGACTGTTCAATGAGCAAAAGTACTGGAAGAGATAAAAGACTTAAAGGAAATTAAAACAAACAGTTGTTCGGTTTCTTCCATCAGTCTCCTCTGCAGGAAGTGAAATGCTGCTCACTTGTGTTCTGCTGATTGACTTGTCCAGTCTGAAAACTTTTTCCCACCTGATGAAGTCTCCATTAATGACATAGCAGTGTGTTTTTGGATTGTTGTCTTGCTGCATGATGAAGTTCCCTCCGATAAATTTGGATTCATTTCTCAGCAAATTTTCAGACAGAATGTTTCTGTAGACTCCTGAAGTCCTTCTGCTGCTCATATCACGAGTTCCGTCATCAATAAAGATTAATGAGAATGTTTCAGAAGCAGTCATACAAGCCCAAGCCATGACAATATCACCGCCATGCTTGAGCAGTGAGGATGCTGGTGATGTCACTGACTGATGTTTTTGGGGTTTTCTTCACAGCTCTCACAATGTTTCTGTCAATCTGTTGTTGCTTCCCTTGGTTGACCTGCTCCATGTCTGGTTGTTTAGTAGACCAATGATTTCTTTCTTTTTCATACTAGTTGCATTGGCTATGCTCAATTCTTGTGCAATGTCAATTTTCCCCTTTTTTCTGCTTCAAAATAGCTTACTTTTCTCCCATAGACAGCTCTCTGGTGTATGGTGGTTTATTCTTTTTAACAACAAATGCACTTGTCTTCAACCCAGAGCTCAAACCAAGAGTAGACAACCAGAGGTATTAACTTTTTAAACAACCAGTCTAACCGTACACACCTAGGCAACAAGAATCCCCTGTCGGTCACATGTCCCTATATTTCCAATCACTTAAACATAGGTGAGTTCAAGCAAAAGATTCTAAGTTGTTTCACACATCTAGGTGTAACCATAAGGAAATTTTCACTCAGAAACTTTTCATCTTAAAGTCAAATTTTCAGATTAAAAGCAAAAAAAAAATCTAGCCTTGCTGTTAGACTGCTTTCAGAGGGTGCTGGTCAGGTAAGATGGTCAGTTGTCCACAAACTATTGGCCATATAGTGTATAATAAGCATATTGATCTCCAACATGAGCCACAAGGAAACTCAACAGAACAAAATCCACTAGTGCCATGGCAACACTGACTTCACATCAGGCAGCATTTGTAGAGAAAGATTAACATTTACACACTAAAGCTATTAGTCATAAACACAGGTTTAATGTTTTGCTTTTTTTGCATTAAAAATATGTGCAATATATGTGCAGTATATAATCTGCAACACAATCTTAAATCATCAGTTTGATCTCTTTAAGATGGTTTAGTGGGGAAGACCAGGAGGTGTGTATACTGGGAGCAGCGCAGCATGAGTAGCTCGCTATCATGGTGATTAGAGTCCTGCTTACGCATGCGTTCACAGCATGCTTCTGGATGCATGTGTGTAGAAAGTGAGAGAGATAAAGCATTGCTATGTGTATTAGTCAGCCAAGGCAATTACCACCCCAGCGCATTAAATGATCACTGTAGATGTAAGTGGTGCTGTGGCCCACCGGATGTGCCAAAAATGGCCTGCTGTAACAACTTCCCTTCCACAACGAAGGCCAAGTCAGAGATCTGTGCCCTTGTGAATAGCTGTAGGACCTCACAGCTGCCTCTCTGAGGTGAAAAAGCCACAGCTGCTTCTACCAGTTTCACTTGCGTTCTGTTTTCTCCACCAAATTCACAGTGAATCAATCACCTGACCCTGAATCAGCATCACCTTTACTCTGAATCAAACTCACCCAAGTCACTTCGAATGCACCCTGAAAAAAAATCGTACTGGGATCCATAACAGACCATGAAGACTGAAAACCAAAGCCAAAAATATACAGAACTCTTTTAATACACAGTTCGCTCATTTCAAGCGGCCAAATGTTTTACAGTAACCTGAAATAAAGCTGCCAAGTTGAAAATCCATTCCAGTTGATTACCACCTAAGGTCTGTGATCGACAGGTATCCCAGGAGATCTGATCTAAGCATGCTGTACACAACAGGGAAGCTCAACTAAATCTGAAACTCAGCAGACAAAACTGCTTCTTTTCACCAACAAAATTTAAGTCTTGGCTTTACAGTCCATAAAGCATGCATACTCACGCAGGTTATTTCCTGTAGTCCGACCCTGCAGGTTCTCATAGGGCTGTCCATGAACAGCCAGGCTCTCCTCACGTTCCTCTCCTCTCGTCTGCCGCATCACTTGCGCCAGCGCTCTGCAGAGACACACACGTCATTACAGCAGGTCTCACCACTGTTAGAGATGGAGTACTGTGCTGCTTTCTTGATGTGTTTTACTGTCATTGAAGTCTCACTCCAAAAACTGACAGACACGCTGTCAGGAAGTAGGTGCTGTTTTTGCAGGAGCATGTCAGTATGTTCAAAATCAAAAACCATGCACGACTGTGTTATTACTCATAAACTGCATGCTTAAAAATAGACGTGTGAAATCGGGGTGTCTGAAAATAATTGACCTGATGTCGTCTAAATAGACGTGTACGGTTAAAGCCAAGAAGACAAGTGAAGATGGGAATAATCATTAGTTTTGGAGCATGACTGGGATCAGTTGTGATAGTGGATTATTTTACAAGCAGGGTTTAAAATGCACCCAAGTGTGTTTATGTCAATATTGTAGTTGTAAAAACTAAATAAAAAAATCGAACATTTTCCCATCTATGTACTCTAGATTTAACTTTAGAGGCAGTGTAGATGCATGTTCACATCTCACTCTGTCACATACCTGGTTTTTCACCACCCACTTTCAAACACATTTCTCATCATTCACTCATAGTGTTTATAACAACACATATATGCTATGTCATGGGTCAGCATTCTTATCCAGAAAGGCTTGGGGAGGCTACTGGCTTTCACTCCATCCTAGCAGGAGTCACTCCTGATATCTCTTGTTTATTCAGTTCATCTTCAAACAACTATGAAGTGTTTCTCTCTGATGTAATGAAAGCCTGCAGTCACACCAGCCCTTTGCGGATAAAACCGAGGACCCCGCATTACATATTACTACTACCTGTTTATATCTCATGCCATGATCTATTTGAGGATTGAGTTCTTTGCTCTTGAGTGTGATTGTTGTGATTTATGACTCCATGTGTTGTCAGGAGTATTAGTGTGGATAGTGGATATATGGGTTTACTAGTGTGTGCATGCTATTCATCCGTCTGTCTGTCTATAATCTATTTATCCAGGGGATAGTGTCCAGTCTTTTCTCGGGTCACTCACCTAGACATGTTTTCTCTGTGAGGTCGGTGCGCCTTCTCAAGCCCGAGTTTTGTGAAAATCCCGACCAGAGCCATGATGGCGACCACTCCGCATATGATGTACACGATTAGATTGGTTTTATCCCTCGTGGGGTCGTGCGCCGGGTCATTCTTTTTGGGCGGCGGTCTGCCCGTTATTGACCACGGCGGTGTGCCGTCGTTAGTGCACGCGCGCTGGTCCAGGCGTGACTCCTTGAACTCACAGCAGAAGCGGAAGCCGCACGTGCCGCAGCAATACAGGTAGCTGCCCGTGCGGCACACGAACGGCGGGTCCCACTGACCCATCACGTCGTAGTAGCCCCTGCATT
The DNA here is from genome assembly GCF_019097595.1 of Hemibagrus wyckioides. Classification (NCBI taxonomy): domain Eukaryota; kingdom Metazoa; phylum Chordata; class Actinopteri; order Siluriformes; family Bagridae; genus Hemibagrus; species Hemibagrus wyckioides. The sequence continues at coordinate 2,463,937 of NC_080733.1, read as the reverse complement.
TATCCTCTGTGTGCGGAGGCTCCGAGAGACCGCTCTCGCCGTCTCGGGACTCGTTGGAGCCAGACACGGCCACCGAACCGACTTGTCTAGCGCTCTCACCGACTACGTCGCACGCCACAACTTTCACGAGAAAGTAGGCGAGCAGCAGCTCCGTGCTTCTCATCCTGCGCGCGCTCTTCCGCTTTTTTCCTTTTGTACCCGCTTCCACTCTGGAACGCAAAAGAATCGAAGCTCGCGCCTCATGAAGTGGCGAGAAGGTCGTTTTCCGCGAGCGCGTCGCCGCCGTCCGCGTTTCCGCTCATGATGGACTGACGCTCTCCTGGCGCAACAGTCGGTTGTCGAAGAAGCACGAGCAAGTTACAGCGCCTCCGTTTTACTTGTGTCGTTGCACGCAGCCAATGAAAAATACATTGCACGTTTACAACAACAACAAAAAAGGGCGCCCTTGCGCGTTACAGACGTCCTCCGTTAACTACGACACTCGACATCACTTCGCATGCATCACTGCTCCGTGTGTGTGTGTGTGTGTGTGTGTGCGCGACCGAGTGAGTGAGTGAGCGAGTGCTCCTCCGGCAGCGCGCGCGCGAACGCTGCACAGGATCAAGTGCGTAATGAGAGAGGAGGAGAGAGAGAGACACTCGAGTGTGGGAAGGTGCGAGCGAACAAAGTGAGAAACAAGTAGGTCCCTACAGAACCACATCTATGGGCCTACTACAAACTGATGACGCTTGCTGAGTGATAACAAGACAGATGCCGCGTCCAGACCTGCGTGCTCAGGCCCAGGTTCTCAAAAAGCTCGTGAAGTTAAAATCTTATGAAGTGGTCGAGAAAGTGCGAGCGCGTGCCTACCATTTAACGACGACCTCTGTGTGGCGATGCTTTTCATCAGTTCCTCGCCTGGGAGGTAAAAGCAGCATGCCACGCGTATCCGGTGGTGCCAATTAAGAGCCTGTGGTCCTGAGTAAAACCAGCCTGGATAAGTGCATTAGTGCTGCATGAGTTATGATGAATGATCAGTCTCTCTTACCTTCATAAATCATACTTTATTAAATGATTTCAACTCTGATTATAGGCAATCATCAACATTCTTCAATAAAGAAATACACACACTTGAGCAGCAGAATAAATGAACAGTCTTGTGCACGTGCCTGCACATTTACACATCTTTAAGAGACTCCAGGAGTCTTTGTTTCCTGTCCTTCTGTCCACTGTTTTCAGTTCCCTTATCTATTTAAAACCTCTCAGCAGTGACATGTAGCCCTTCTCACTCAAAACTTAAAGTTTTGGTATAAAGTGTACTAATACCATACCAATAAGAAAATGTGACTGGTATGACAGGCTCTTATAATACTGACAGAGAATTCATCACTGGACACTGACCATTTGATTTTTTTTAATCTCAAGGAGATCCTTGAGCCAGTCGATCTTGGGCCCACAGGCACTGCAGTAGGTCTGCTGCATCCATATTATAGTATAGGTCATGCTGTCTGTCTGGGATTTGTTATAAAACAGTGGATAGAGGTGCAGAGTTTTATTGTGGATGGTATAAAAAGAGCAACAAAACAGTGAATACAAACCAAAATAACAAAACACAAAGACTGTGGAAGACTGTGGAAGGCAAAAAAAAACAAACACACATAACAGCAACAGAAATATGACAGAGAGACTCACAGAGACCAGAACTTAAATAGTGATGCTTAAAGATGTGACAAGGAAATGTGCTAATGGGTTAATGGGCTAATGGTAACTTAGTCAAGAACCAGTTCAGCAAAAATATGACCAGCATCACATAACTTAAGTGACCAGTGAATAAAAGAGACTAAACATATTTAAGTGGAAAGCTTCTGGCATTTGGCAGACCCTCTTACAAAGAGAGACTTACAATCTTATCTCATTTTATACAACTGAGCAGTGAAGGGTTGAGGGCCTTGCTTAGGGGCCCAACAGTGGCAACTTGGTGGACCTGGGATTCAAACTCATAACCTTAACCACCTTAACCACTAAGCAACCACATACCCAACATTCCAATCAGTGATGATGATGGTGGTGGTGTTGGTGAAGGTGTTGCTGGTGGTGGTGGTGGTGAAGGTGTTGCTGGTGGTGATGAAGGAGGTGGTGGTGAAGGTGTTGCTGGTGGTGGTGGTGAAGGTGTTGCTGGTGGTGGTGAAGGAGGTGGTGGTGAAGGTGTTGCTGGTGGTGGTGAAGGAGGTGGAGGTGAAGGTGTTGCTGGTGGTGGTGGTGAAGGTGTTGCTGGTGGTGGTGAAGGAGGTGAAGGTGTTGCTGGTGGTGGTGGTGAAGGTGTTGCTGGTGGTGGTGAAGGAGGTGAAGGTGTTGCTGGTGGTGGTGAAGGTGTTGCTGGTGGTGGTGAAGGTGTTGCTGGTGGTGGTGGTGAAGGTGTTGCTGGTGGTGGTGAAGGTGTTGCTGGTGGTGGTGGTGAAGGTGTTGCTGGTGGTGGTGAAGGAGGTGGAGGTGAAGGTGTTGCTGGTGGTGGTGAAGGTGTTGCTGGTGGTGGTGGTGAAGGTGTTGCTGGTGGTGGTGAAGGTGTTGCTGGTGGTAGTGAAGGTGTTGCTGGTGGTGGTGGTGAAGGTGTTGCTGGTGGTGGTGAAGGTGTTGCTGGTGGTGGTGGTGAAGGTGTTGCTGGTGGTGGTGGTGAAGGTGTTGCTGGTGGTGGTGGTGAAGGTGTTGCTGGTGGTGGTGAAGGTGTTGCTGGTGGTGGTGAAGGAGGTGAAGGTGTTGCTGGTGGTGGTGGTGAAGGTGTTGCTGGTGGTGGTGGTGAAGGTGTTGCTGGTGGTGATGAAGGAGGTGGTGGTGAAGGTGTTGCTGGTGGTGGTGAAGGAGGTGGAGGTGAAGGTGTTGCTGGTGGTGGTGGTGAAGGTGTTGCTGGTGGTGGTGAAGGAGGTGAAGGTGTTGCTGGTGGTGGTGAAGGTGTTGCTGGTGGTGGTGAAGGTGTTGCTGGTGGTGGTGGTGAAGGTGTTGCTGGTGGTGGTGAAGGTGTTGCTGGTGGTGGTGGTGAAGGTGTTGCTGGTGGTGGTGAAGGAGGTGGAGGTGAAGGTGTTGCTGGTGGTGGTGAAGGTGTTGCTGGTGGTGGTGGTGAAGGTGTTGCTGGTGGTGGTGAAGGTGTTGCTGGTGGTAGTGAAGGTGTTGCTGGTGGTGGTGGTGAAGGTGTTGCTGGTGGTGGTGAAGGTGTTGCTGGTGGTGGTGGTGAAGGTGTTGCTGGTGGTGGTGGTGAAGGTGTTGCTGGTGGTGGTGGTGAAGGTGTTGCTGGTGGTGGTGAAGGTGTTGCTGGTGGTGGTGAAGGAGGTGAAGGTGTTGCTGGTGGTGGTGAAGGTGTTGCTGGTGGTGGTGAAGGAGGTGAAGGTGTTGCTGGTGGTGGTGAAGGTGTTGCTGGTGGTGGTGGTGAAGGTGTTGCTGGTGGTGGTGGTGAAGGTGTTGCTGGTGGTGGTGGTGAAGGTGTTGCTGGTGGTGGTGAAGGTGTTGCTGGTGGTGGTGAAGGAGGTGAAGGTGTTGCTGGTGGTGGTGAAGGTGTTGCTGGTGGTGGTGGTGAAGGTGTTGCTGGTGGTGGTGGTGAAGGTGTTGCTGGTGGTGGTGAAGGAGGTGAAGGTGTTGCTGGTGGTGGTGAAGGTGTTGCTGCTGGTGGTGAAGGAGGTGAAGGTGTTGCTGGTGGTGGTGAAGGTGTTGCTGGTGGTGGTGAAGGAGGTGAAGGTGTTGCTGGTGGTGGTGAAGGTGTTGCTGGTGGTGGTGAAGGTGTTGCTGCTGGTGGTGGTGAAGGTGTTGCTGGTGGTGGTGAAGGAGGTGAAGGTGTTGCTGGTGGTGGTGAAGGAGGTGAAGGTGTTGCTGGTGGTGGTGAAGGAGGTGAAGGTGTTGCTGGTGGTGGTGAAGGTGTTGCTGGTGGTGGTGAAGGTGTTGCTGCTGGTGGTGGTGAAGGTGTTGCTGGTGGTGGTGAAGGAGGTGAAGGTGTTGCTGGTGGTGGTGAAGGTGTTGCTGGTGGTGGTGAAGGAGGTGAAGGTGTTGCTGGTGGTGGTGAAGGTGTTGCTGGTGGTGGTGGTGAAGGTGTTGCTGGTGGTGGTGAAGGAGGTGGAGGTGAAGGTGTTGCTGGTGGTGGTGGTGGTGCTGGTGGTGGTGGTGTTGGTGCTCATTTTAGTGCTGTATTCCAGACTATTGTTAAATAGTTATTATAATAAAAACTGTATTTTTGTACCAAAATGTAAATGTACCAGTTCCGACAAAACACATTACTGGCAATTACCCAACCTATTGCCCATAACTGGCCAATTTAATAGGAACATCTGTAGACCTACTAATTTATAAAGTAGCCAGTCATGTGGCAGAAGCACAATACATAAAATCATATAGGTAAAGAGCTCAGTTAATGTTTAGTTAATGAGTTTAGTGAATGTTATATCAAACACCAGAATGTAGAAAATTACGGTCCCTGTGACTTAACCATGGCATGGTTGTTGGTATAAGATGAGCTGGTTTCAGTATTTCAGAACCTGTTGAACTCTGGCTGGGATTTTCACACACACAAAAAAAAAATCCACAAGCAGAGGATCTTCAGGCTGAAGTGTCCTGATGAGAAAGATCAGAGGAGAATGACCAGACTAGTCTGAGCTGACAGGAAGTCTATAGTAACTCAAATAATTACTCTTCACAGGCATGATGAACAGAAAAGCATCTCAGAACACACAACACATCAAACCTGGAGGTGGAACAGTAGAAGACCACATCAGGATCCTCTCCTGTCATCTGTCCAGTTTGAGTGAATCTGTATCATGGCTGCTGACCAATTTGGTTACTTTGAAGTTCTTATTTGATAACCTGTTGGAAATTAATTTAGCTATTTTTCATAATTACACACTCATGTGGAGCTCACCGCTGTATCCACTGCTAAATCATACATTTTTAATGTTTTTCAGTGCTCACAGGAAACTGGTTTTGTCAGCAGTAATTTCTCCAACTGCAGAGATCCAACAAGCCCGAGCTCTAACAGCGCTGGCTTTTGCCTTTCAAACATGATTCATGTCTGCCAGGCACAAATCAACTGCGACACCTAGTTACAGCACGTGGATTTGGACCATGTTTTTCCTGGGTGAGTCCATTGCATGCTGATTTCAGGAATGGGCTTCAAGTCAGTTCAGAAGCAAAGAAAGATTTGGCAAAACATTGTCATCCTTCTGCAACAAAAAGCCTACCAAATCAATTAAAACTTTTATATAACATTCATATAATTCTTTTCCAAATACTTGGATTCTCAGATTAAGATTTTGATTCATACCACAGAGGAAAGAAAAAAACTGCAGAATCAGTGCACCATTCAGTGTAAGCTGTAGAGAAAGATACTAGAAAAAAGCATTATATATTGCAGAAAGAGATGATGTGTGTCCAGTCATCTCATGCAAACTGTCCTGTTATTCTACTGCAGATATCATACTACAGCCAAGAGAGCCACATCACTGCAGACTTTATGATTTTACTACAGTTAACACACCTCCTTCACTTCAGCAGCTATTTAGCAGTTTAATTCATAGCTGAATTTTAGGTACTAACAGTGAAATTGAAAGAAAAACACACACACACACACACTATAGCAAATAATCATGTTTGTTGCTGATTGGCTGTGGTACGTGTCGGTCTGAGAGAACTGCAACAACTGTGAGATGTTTAGAGTAAGAAAAAGTCTACATACAATCTCCCATCGTATTATTCATGCTTGTTATCGAGCACATTCCTATGATATTTATTATTATTTTAGATATTTTATCCATTTTACATACAGGACGTTAGATATATCATATGGAACCATCATGAATATAGTCAGATATTTTCAATGTTTCCTATTAAAAGATTACAACAAATCAAATATAAGGTCATTAAAGATATTTCTAGTCTTTTTTACTCATTATAAACCTAGAAACAGTCTGTCTTCACCAGGAGAGATGAATGGATGGATGATCTTATATTTGGTTTTACATTTGCAATTCTTTTTGCAGATTTTCTTTTTCTCAGCTCACTCACACTCCCAGTGAAGCCGTGCGTCCGAGCAGAACTCAGAGTAATGTCTAATAAGCCAGAACTAAAAGCCTGTCTAACAAGTGCTACTCTTTTTGCAGTGTTTTGTGACCATTCAAGCAAACTTTGAGTAATTTCCCACAGGAATAGATTATATTTATTTTCATATTATTTTTGTTTCTTTGTGTCTTGTTATTCATATCATTATAATACTGTGGATAGATTGTACTTTTGTTTTAAAATAATACATTCAGTTTTATTCAGTTTTTAAGGGATGTCTTATCCCCCTGTGGAATTGCCTAATTGCTTCCCGCCGTCAGAACAGCTTTGGACATGAGTGAGGCAGGTACAGTAGGTTGCACATGGGTAGCAAAAGTGTTCAAATATAGCAGATTAAGTTCATATTTTGGTCAGTATCTGTGGATGACATGTTTTAATGCTAAATTGAGTCACATAGTAAGTTTGATTGTTGCTAGTTGTGTGTGTATTTGGAGTCTTGTGTTAACAAGCTATATTAGTTCGGTTAAGTTGCCTCCGGAGTGCCATTTTAAAATGGTGGCTTCCTTTGATATCAGCCAGTAAAAATGCATAAAATGGTGGACTGTGTTCTTAAAACATCATGCACTTGTTGAAGTATATTTCTATTAATGTCTAAAATGCTGTGTGTATATTTGATTTAGGTTCACTTTTCACTCTTTTCACACTCTTCAGAGAGACTACAGAACTGAGGGTGTGTTAGTGTCTTAATCCTTGTCCTGTCTTTAATAAACTGCAGGTACTGTATGTCCAACTTCAACAACATTACCACTAGACAGTCATATGTTTCAACTGATTATAGAGTTTGGACTGAAATGTAATTTTCAAAGTCTAATGTGTGTAACATGTTACTATATTGAACCTATGTGCATTGTATTGAATGCGTCTAAGAATGTGTGTGTGTGTGTGTGTGTGTGTGTGTGTGTTGTGGTACTGTGCAGTGTGTTTTGATGGGAATGAGTGAAATGTGACTCTTTATTAAACTGAAGACATAGTCCACCAAAGCCAGTGGTGTTGTGGGATTACTTTGTGGCGCGAGACAAGGTACGCTACATTTTGTCCCATTAAAACAGCAAATACACTAATACTAAAACACCTAACATACGCTAATTAACACACAGGCTTCCATTTGTGTCCAAGAGCACTGTGTTTGGGATTAAAAGATTTTGGCACAAGCTACAGCAAAGAAAACGAAACACACATTTTATCTGCTATTTCTGAAAATTTAAACTCATTAACTTGTTTTTATCATTTTTACTGCTGAGATTTTCATTTATTTGTACGTTTTTGTTACTGACAAGAAAATACAATGACAAAAAGTCAGCAAAAAAACTTTCACTTAACGCTGTTGTGTTTTTGTTCTGTCATTTTTCTTAATTTGCTGAATCTGAGAACAAGTAGCTCTTATGTTACGTGAGTTATACAAAGCACAGATTTCAAACAGAAACCCAGACATGGTCACCCATACAACCATCCAAAAATAGTCATTAAAAGAACAATGGATTTTGAAGAAGTACTCTTAGATGAGCAGATTGATTCAGAGCACACACTGATACTTCGGGCAGATGTATAAAAATCTAGTAAAACATTTGCTATTTATAGAAACAGAACATCTGCACATCAGCATGAGAATCTCTGAATTTAGAATTTTTCATTAATCATAAAAATGGTAGGTTAAGTCAGTTAGTTTTCAGTTGCAAGCAGAAAAAACTTTATAAAAATACATTAAAGTCCTCAGTATGACATCAATGTCTCAGATTAAGTTAATAAAATAACTTTGTGGACCTGGTGTTAAAATTAACGGGTTAAATGTTTTATATTTATATATTTAATATTGGTCTCAAATGGATTCTAGAGCTTTTTAGTGCATTTACAATAGTCACAATGTACATTTGCATGAATGTACTTTTTCTTGCTTGGAATATTGTGGTGCTTCTTAAAAAATGAGGCCAAAGTCTAAGTCATGTGCAGCCCATGAATACAGGCCCAAGCATCTAACTAACTAAGCATCTGGTTAATGTCAGTCAGACCTCTGTGGAAGTGTGGCACATAGCAGAGAAAATTAGGACAGATATGCATGGTGACACACATTCTTATCCTTTTTTGGTTTGTTTGTACATTTTCTATCTGATGTCTATCTTCTATCTTATGCCATTTAATTCCTTTGAAGTAACAGGATCACAAGCCCATTGTTGACGTCAGCTACAAGACGCATCTGAAAATCTGAACATTAGTGAATTTACTCTGAAAAGCTTTTACGTGATATGAACTATTTTAGTTGTGCTTTCTTGAAAATGAAGATTGCAAAATGCAATTTATTTAAGTAGAACTCAAGGACAATGACTGCAGTGGGGATGACGCCACCACCAACCAGTCTACTATGCCTTAGTACTCATTTGTATGCCAGAAATACCCTTAAAATATGCTTCAAACAGACAGGAAGCTACTGAAGAAAAAACTTTATCATTTGATCTGGATGGGGTATTAAAAATGTTTGGCTTAATTACAAAATCACTTCTTCTGCTGGTAACAATGATAACTCTATATAAATTTAACAAGCTTACTCTGTCCCGAGATATCACTAGAACCTTGGATGGATGGATGGATGGATGGATGGGTGGATGGGTGGGTGGATGGGTGGGTGGATGAGTGGCTGGATGGGTGGGTGGATGGGTGGGAGGATGGGTGGGTGGGAGGATGGAAGTTTGGCTCTATGGATGGATAAGTGAATGGATTGAAGGGTGACAGATTGGATGGAGGGATGGGTGGGTAGAAGGATGGATGAATTGAAGAATTGATGGATGTATGAAAGAAAGCAAAGAATGATAGATGGAGGAAGGGATGGGTGAGTGAGTGGAAGGATGGATGCATGAATTGATGGATTGGATGGATGGGTGGGTGAAAGGTTGAATGGGTGGATAGATAGATAAAAAGGTGGGTGGAAGGAGGAATGTATTGATGGATGGATGGGTGACAGGATGGATAGATGGATGGGTAGATGGATGGATGGGTGGACAGAAGACAGAAGAAATCATAGCTAGAAATAAAATCCTTGACTTCCTGAGAACGAACCTGTAGTAATAACTCAGATCGTTTCTAAAAGCTCATCTGATGACTACAGTAATAACTCCATATTAATCTTATACATATTTAATATGTTTTATACTTTTTCTTGAGATATCAGAGAGAGAATCTTGGACAGACACCTGGGCAGAAAAGCTGAAAACATGATGCCTTCAGCACCTAGTGACTAAGATATGAAAAAGCTGGACAGTTGTAGCCACTCTTCCACGGCTGAGAATCACTTTTCTAGTGCAAGTGCAGGAGTTTTGGATGTTTAAATCTGTTATATGATATTCATTAGAGCTGTATTTTGCAACATTTCAAGAGTTTCCCTGTGGCAGGATTGTGCATGATGAAAGACTTTCAAGCTCTTTTAGCTACACAATAAAAAAAAACCCTCAAAAGTGAGTTTCAAAACTCTGCCATCACTCCAACAGCCAGTTCATTGTAAGTGGAGTTTTTTTTATAGGACTCGAGGACTGGATGTCAGGGTGATGACAGTGCTCTACCTAAAGTAATGAACCATGGCTTTGACCCCTTGTAGCCTGCATCGCAATGCAATTGACCAGGTGCCACACTGCAAGTCAGCTCGAGGCTAAATACACTTTTACCTTATGACTCTCTTTTTGCCCTCTTTCTTCCATCAGTGGAAAGAGAAGAAAATGAATCCATTAACTCAGAAAAAATGAGAGCATCATATGGGACTGCACAAGTCTATGTTCACTAACACAACTACTCAGTGAACAGAGAGAGAGAGAGAGAGAGAGAGAGAGAGGGCGAGCAATGGGCCCAATTATCAAGCAACATGGGAAATACTTTTTGGTTAGTGACAGAAATTCTACACATCCTGCAATTAATCAAAGTTTTGCTCTATGATTAATGAGGCCTTAACCAGCACCATAATATTATTGCAGAGTTTTGTCAGCTTTTGTGCTCTTTTACCTGCCTCCACTGAGTAATCTTGACATTTCTGTACTGAATGCAGTCTTATTGGATCACTGCCATCAAGTGGAATCATATATTTAGCTCCTGAATGACGCAAAAATCAAACCCACAGCTGACCATGTAACACCCCCCCACACACACATAAATACACACACACACAACACATGTATGCTAAACATACTAACAAACCCCAGCACATACAAACCCACACACTTCCTCCAATGTAAACGTGGAGCAGATACAGTGTGAGTTCACTGGGCGGTTGGCATTGTAAGATCCTCACACACTTGCATGATGCAGTCTGTTCAGCTCATGTTGGCAGTGCTTAGCCATGTAAACCATGATGTAAGGTCTTGTGTGCTGGCTGGGTGACGTACTTTCTTAACCGTGATTCAAAGAGATAAGATAATATTAGGATCTCATGGCCTCCCAGAGACATGCAGGCTATTTTCAGGTGGAAGTGGTGGTGTAACTATACAGACTGACAAATAAGCGTATAGGTAACATGCAATTAAATAGGTGGTGCTGGGGCTGTACAGGTCAGCTTTATTGTTACATTACACCTATTCTAAGATAATTGTAGTGAGAGTGTAAAAACAAAGCTATTCCACATCTCATATGCACATAACTTCAGATGATTGCTAAGCAAAAGCAGTAATGTTGTTGTAAAGAGTAGCTTTTTGCTTAGCTCTACTGCAAAATAAAAACACTACCTTTCTTGTAAGGACCTTGAAATTGTGATTCATGCGCTCGTTTCATCTCGGGTTGGATTACTGTAATTCCCTGTATCTCAGTCTGCCTCAGTCCACCATGTCTCGGTTGCAGATGATTTAAAATGCAGCAGTCAGACTGTTAACAAAGAAAAGGGATTCTAGACAAAATTTAGAGTTGATTTTAAGATTCTTCAGTCTGTGTATGAGGCCCTGTACAAAATGGATCCTGATTGTATCTGTGATCTTCTTCAGCTGTATTCAGCCTCCAGGCCTCTAAGATCATGTAGTCAATTTCTTTTATCTGTTCCTCATTCATATTGTAAATCTTTTTCTGTAGCTGCCTCTAAAATCTGGAACAGTCGACATTTTAACATCAGGACTCTCCAACACTGAGAGTCTGTAAAGTCTTAAAACTTAGTTTTATTCTTTAGCTTTGGATTAATTTCCATTAATTATGTCTTGTTATTGTTGCTTTATCTTTGTTATTGTTGCTTTATATTATATTTCTTATTATAGAGCACTTTGGGTCAACTTCTGTTGTGTGGAATGTGTTCTATAAATAAAGTTTGACATGAAGTGAAGCATGTTAGGGTTTTATTTTAGGTGCTTTCAAATGTTGAATGATTTAATGTGTCACTATTCAGTGGATTTATACCTGACGATTAACATTTAAACTTTCAGGTAAACAATTTAATGTAGCAATCTTCACTTATTTAGGTTTATAATCTTTACTTATTTAGGTTTATTGTGTATGATACAAGATTTACTCAGCTTTAATATGAATTTCACAAATATTTAATAATTATTAAGGGCTGTTATTATAATATTCTGTATATTCTTTTAAAATATCTATACATGTTTGCTAGAAAATGCTCACATTTACTAGAGAAATGTTGTCCAGGTGGAGTGCACTGAGCATTAAGATGAAGAGCTTCATGATGGAGGAGTTGGGGAACAGTTCAGCTGTCAAATTTTCAGCAGTCTTATTAATTTGGAGAGGCACTTGCCCAAGACCAGTGAAAGTGTGCAGGCTGGTCCACATGAGGCCAACTCATCTCACAGACTTTAGATCTGTCCTGCCATGCTGCATATGCCACTTCTAGTCATAACTGTAGATCAGGTATGTAAATAGGATGTGGCATGGGCACAGTTGGGCCACAGAATGCTAAATGAAGCCAGCACCTGAATAAAAGAGTAACAGATTGGTGTAAACTGAATACTGTGGAGGAAAACTTTTTTAATTAAATTTTGTTGATGGCACTTACTCTTGGTGAAAGGTGAAATAGAGGAAAAAACAGTCACACCCAAACAATCAAGGAACTTGCCAATGCAACACAAGTCGTCATCTTGCTGAAGTCTTCACAGAATCATTGAACCCCATCCAGCACCAGGCTGCTCCTACTAGTGCCTTCAGTAACATAACCAGGACTTAATTTCAGGGGGAATAAAAAAATAAGCTAAATAAAATCAGTACAATTAAAATTGCAAAATCTGACACACTCAAAAGTTTTGAGTGGATTCCAACTAATCATGTTAATATGTATAAGTTCAATAAGAAACCTTAAAATTCACTTTTTTGTTGGGTTTCTCCTTCAGTTTCCTCTTCAGGAGGTGAAATGCCGCTCAGTTGTGCTCTGGTCTGCTGATTGACTTGTCCAGTCTAGAACCTATCACTTCCCCCCTTGATAAAGTCCTGTGGTTGGTGTTTTGCTGCATGATGAAGTTCCTCCCATTATCTTGGATGCATTCCTCTTTAAATTTTCAGACAGAATGTTTCTGTAAACTTCTGAATTTATTCTGCTGCTAGCATCATGAGCTCCATCATCTGTAAAGATTAGTGAGAATGTTCCAGAAGCAGTCATGAAACAATGACACTGGTCTTTATGTTTGTTAATTCTTATTTACAACAAATGCAATCTTTACAGTGAAACCCAGGACTCAGACTAAGAGTAGACATTCAGATATCTACTCTTATCAATTTACTGTATAAACAATTAATCTGACAGGACACACCTGGGCAACATGAAACAGCTGTCAGTCACATGTTCCAATAAATCTGAATAACGGGTGGGTTCAAATGGTACTATGCTGTAAGTTGTTGAGCACATTTAGATGCAAATATCAGAAAATGAAAGCTGAAATTCTCGACTATCACCTTATATTCATCTTTTGATCTCAGAAACCAAAGTGTATGGCATAAACAAAAGAATTGTCCTTGTGTTCCATTACTTTTGAAGGGGGCTGTACATGTAAGCAATTCTCTTCAAACATTCCCCTGAGCTTTAGTGTAGATAGATCAAAGGTTATTTTGATGTCCTCTTTCCCTCATTCTGCCAAACAGGAAGCTCTGTGAAGTAAAAAATGTCTAGTAAGCAACATTTTTTTGCTGAGGATCTATTGTTATAGTAATCATACAATGCATTTTATTGCTCTGTAGTGATCATTTTGGTTGAAAGCAGTGTAATAACAACCTAGCCTTTTGGTTCAGACACTGAGTGAAGCATCAGTCTTTCTGTCAGTTACATTCTGCATCTATTTTCTCTGTAACATACCCCTCACATCAGTGGTCCACGTTTCCATCATCTTCTTGGTCTAACTATATCAGAAAAAAACATTACCACTTTCTCCATTTTTTGCACATACAGAAACACACAGCTTTGTAGTAGCTTGCCAGTTTATTTAATGGCACTTCATTTAATTGAATAACAAATGTTTCCCTTTAGTACGTAGACCCCATGATATAGTGAGCGAAATAGTAATCATGTTCATGCTAGAAAATGTGTTTATACAATAGCGCTTAATGCATGCTTCAGATGTTTCATGCCACGGGTACAACAGAATATCTCCATAAGTTGATGGAATGATGATTAATATTTATCTGAGCGTTACCAGAGTGCATCTGAGCTGATAGTATATTCAGGACTGTTGTTATAAATGTGTATTCAGAAAACATGAATGAGACACCATTCATGCAATCTCTACTCAGCTGAAGCACTCAGTAATTTGCTAACTCAGCAGGTAGTTTTTTACCTGAACTAAATTACACACACAGATACACTATTATACATATTGATAGCAGTGAAAAGGACGGTTGCCATGACAACCACCATCTCAATAATATACTCACGAATTAAATATTTGTGATTCCTGACTATTATTTATGTATTGCGCTCCATACATGAGCACTAAAAAAATAAACCATGGAGGAGGTGGTTCTGAATATCCCCCGCTACAGAATTTTTAAATATATGTGACGTGCCCTGGGTAAATTTTTGGTGCGACGTATTTTGTTGTTGTTATTCCAGCTTGGCACAGCAAGCATACTAAAGCTGTTTCTGAATAAAGTCAAGCTGAGACTTGCAGTCCAGCATACAATGATTTGGTTATAGCTCTAAATGAAAAATCCGAGCTTTATGCCAACATGCATGATCCAAAGCAGATTAGCGGATCCCTGGGTAGTAAGTGTTCCTATTAAAGTTGACTAAAGCAGATTAAAGCATTCATTCAGGTTGCATACTGCATGTAACTGTAGTCATCTGTGTCTGTAGGCTATACACAACCTTGGGAAATGTTAAAGAATGAGGTGTATCTAGTGGAGATTCAGATATTCTTTCATCATCTTCAAGGCACTATTAAAATAAAGGAAGTGAAGAATCCTCTGAGGGAAGGCTTTCACAGGCTCCACTTTGATCAGAGGAGACTAGAGATTTCTAACGGTAAGGACCCGTAAAGCAGTCCATTGTTGCTGACATGTGCTAATAAGAAAGGAGAATGGATTCACGCCTCACCTAAATCTGTGCTTTATCTGCAAACCAACACAGTATAGAACTAGCATTGCGTTTACGTTTACGCCATTTGGCAGATGCCATCATCCAGAGCAGCTAACAGAAGTGCTTTAAAGTCTCTATCAATTAATATATCAGTACTCGTTCACTGGGTCATGGATGATGAATACCATCAGTCTGAAACTTTGCTGGGAGGTTAATATTATTATTATCATTTTATATATAGTACTTCAGGAAGACAAGGTAGGTCTTTAGACGTCGTTTGAAGACAGCCAGTGACTCGGCTGTTCAGACATCTAGGGGAAGTTCATCCCACTAACCAGGTGCCAGAATAGAGAAGAGTCTTGATGCAGGTTTTCCTAGCACCCTGAGAGATGGTGGGATTAGTCAACTATCCCTGGCGGATTAGAGGGAGCGTGGTGCAGTGCAGGGTGTGATAAGTGCTTTTAGGTAATAATAACTGTCTAGTTTTATAGGCTGTTGGGGAAAAGGCCCTTCCATGCATAAAAATGTCAGCTTTGACATTCTTATTAGATTAACAATCCTTGTCTTTCAATTTACCATAATACATCATTAACTCATTCATCTAAAGTAACCACATTATCCTGGTCAGAATCACAGTGGATCCAGAAACTGTCCAAGATGCTGGTTCTGGATCAGGTAAACAGGAGAGAAAAGCACAATGAAAAAAAATGAGTCCAGAGCTCTGCTGAAATGCTTCCCAAATTGCTCCGCTGCGCACATACAGAAGCAGGTAAACACTCATCATCCATAACATTAAAACCACCTTTTTAATATTGTGTAGGTCTGCTCGTGCCACAAAAACAGCTAAAGGTGTGCTCTGGTTTCTGGCACCAAAACTTTAAGGGTAGATCCTTTAAGTCATGTTAGGTGGAGCCTCCATGAATCAGACTGGTTTGTACAATACATCCCACAGATGGATTGAGATCTGGGGAATTGGAGGTCAAGTCAACACCTTCAGCTCTTTGTCATGTTCCTCAAACCGTTCCTGAACAATTTTATATAAAGAGGTGTTTAGGTAGGAGCTACGTGTCAAAGTAACATCCACATGAACGCAGGAGCCGAGGTTTCCCAGCAGAACATTGCCCAGAGCATCACACTGCCTCCTCCGGCTCTCCTTCTTCCCACAGTGCATCCTGGTGCTGTCTCTTCCCCAGGTAAGTGACTCACACGCACCCGGCCATCCATGTGATGTAAAAGAAAAAGTGGTTGATCAGACCAGGCCTTCTTCTCCCATTGCTCCATGGTCCAGTTCTGATGCTCAGGTGTCCATTGTAGGAGCTTTGGGTGGTGTACAGGAGTCAGCATGGTCACTCTGACACTCTGGCATAATATGTTATGAGGAAGTGATGGGAAACACTGTAATAAGTGAGTAACATTTTGTCAGCAATTACTGAAGTCAAATACTCATGCTAGTACACAATCATATGTTAGTAATGTAGCATTAGGAAATCGCCGATGAAAAGCTCCACAGGGGTCACATATTTGATTTATTGAGCCAGGAAGATGAAATACAACAGTAATGCCATGACTTCATGTGAAAAGTATTAAGTGCTGCTTCTCTTCTACTGGGGCTCTAGTGAAGATAGCTCTGTAAGACAGCTGAAGATGAAGAAAATATTCACCATCCAGCACAATAATAATTTAAAACACAAAAATCCAAGTCAACTAAGTAACAGCTTCAGAAGAAGAAGAGCAACATTCTATAAGAACCCAGTCAGAGCCCAGATCTAAATTCTACCAAAAACCTGTGGAATGATTTGAAGAGGTCTGTTCACAGGAGAGCCCCTCGCAATTTGAGGAATCTGGAGCATTATTTAAGGACGAGTGGAATAAAATCAGGATGTTCTATGTTTGTAGACTCTGTAGAAAAAACTGGACTGAAAGCTGTAGAACAAGCAAAAGGTGACTGAACACAGAAGTAGTTTAGAGATGTGCACACGTGTACAGACCTTTTTCGTGTTTTTACTGGTGTAGTAGACTGATTGGCATCTCTAAATTGTACAGTGTGTGTGTGTGTGCCATGCAATGGACTGGCACCCCATCAACACCCCAATGGCAATGGAGTGTCCTCTTGTGCACTGAGTCCTCTGGGATAGACTCCAGCCTCCCCATGACCTTGTGGAGGACAAGTTCAGAAAATGGATGGATGGATGGATTTTGTATGAAATCACCCTATATGCAGCCTGGTCACTCATTTTGGGATGTCCAAATTGCCAAATCCACAGTTTAAACAGTTTTGTCTATTTATTTTCAAAGATCATGCTCAAAAGGCTTCGAGTACAACACAAATGAAATAAATATATACAAACAAATAACTTTAACAAGCCTAAAATAAGTAGAAATAAACCTATCATGAATTATGACTGAATTAGGCTAATGTCGGTCAAGTTCAAACAGAAGACATACTTTAAATCAAGTGCAGGAACATTTTAATATCTTTGGGATTAAGCGATCCTTTAACAACGTTGACACTAACAAATCAGTCATTCATAAAAACCCCAGCAATGCTTTGAAAATACCTTGATGCTAAAATGACTAAACACTGAGCTGAATGTAGATTGAAGATGAAGGGAAGTTGTCAAGCTGAAAGCTTCTCATGATTCTCTGTTTCTCTGAAGGTAATCTGCATTGTAATTATTTCCACTGGGAGGATCATACACCAGTTATATTGTTAGAGTGGTGTGTATCATGCAGCGCTACACTGTGTGCACCGCAGATACCTGGCTCAGGAGCTGCATCGCCGTCATCTAAACTCGTTACTGTTTCACTTTTCTTTTCTGCTTTTCTTTTTTTTTGGTGTCTGTATTGATGAAAGGTTAAGATGGTTCTCTGGTCTAACTTTAAACCTGTACATTTTTTCATGAGACCAGCCTGGAATCATTCGACCAATCAGGGACCTCAGAGGGTCCCTCTTATTGATCTCATTGCCTCCTTCATGTCTGTGTGTGTGTGTGTGTAAAAGAGAGAGAGAGAGTGAGAGAGAGAGAGAGAATGCGGCTCAGAGCATAGCTGCCTTCAGCCTACGCTGCAGCAAGTAATTCTAAGTTATAACGCTAACATTAAACGTATTGCGTCACCAACCCACGGCCCACTGGGACTTCTCCCGGTTCTCCTGATTAGCTACTCTAGCATTGACAGGGACACTTATCCTCCAGTTCCACACTGCAGTCAGCTCAATCATCCATCTTCAGGTGCACACAGATAGCTGTGTAGCCTGAGAAGGTCACTGCAGATGACAAATTAAACTTGATTGGATGTGAAAGTGACATGTAAATATATAGTTTATTGACATTCGCTGGATGAGAGAAGATGAGATCATAAAAAACATAATGAGTAAAAATAAAGTTTTGCCTTTTTTTGTCATAAATATAGCTATGAAATGACGTGACCCTATATGTCAGTTTGTGGTAATTGGAAAGGTCATAAAAATGACAAAACAGGTTGGCTGATAAGCAAAAGAGTTCATTTTAGTAACACAAAACACAAAGCTCGGTAGACACAGCAGATCAGCCGTCCTCAAAATAGTGTATAAAATTAAGTCTGACATTATTGTTTTTGTTATTTAATATACTTTTAGTCTCATGACTTGTGGTGTAACTGAATACGAACACATTATATGGACTGAACAGATAAAGCGCCTTAAACGCATATGAATACAGATAAGAACAATAGGTGGAGTATTCTCTCTTCTTCTTCTTCTTTATGAAAACTTGCCAGCTTCAGGGACTGGGATCCCAGGGGATGAAGCAAAAAAGTCACACGAGCATGTGAGCACACGAAGGCTTTGAAGAAGCTCTCTAAAGCTTGTGCCTGGTTTCAGCTGAATTCCCAATGCAACTACATCTGAGAAATCACACAAAGAGGCTTGAAAGGAGGAAAAAGTATAAGAAAAGCTAGGAACATTTGACTTCTTTTTGTCAGTATTTTCTGGCAAACATGTTAACAGTGGTAGGCTTTTCTGATTTGTGGTATACGTTATGCAATACATTGGCATTATTCACAAAAACTCACAACCCTGCTCGAGGAAAAGAGCAAGTTTATTAATCTGACCTAAACTGACCTAAACACTGCCTTACTCCAAAATAAAGCCAGACTACAAACAATATCTAATAAAACAAAATACACCGATCAGCCATAACATATTGAGCACTGAGAGGTGAAGTGAATAAGACTGATGATCTCCTCATCATGGCACCTGTTAGTGGGTGGGATATATTAGGCAGCAAGTGAACATTTTGTCCTCAAAATTGATGTGTTAGAAGCAGGAAAAGGATTTGAGCGAGTTTGACGAAGGGACAAATTTTGATGGCTAGACCACTGGATCAGAGCATCTCCAAAACTGCAGCTCTTGTGGGGTGTTCCCGGTCTGCAGTGGTCAGTATCTATCAAAAGTGGTCCAAGGAAGGAACAGTGGTGAAACGGTGACAGGGTCATGGGTGTCCATGGCTCATTGATGCACGTGGGGAGTGAAGGCTGACCCGTGTGATCCGATCCAACAGACGAGCTACTGTTGATGAAATTGCTAAAGAAGTTAATGCTGGTTCTGAAAGAAAGGGGTCAGAATACACAGTGCAGGACAGTTTGTTGCTGCATAGGCACAGATCAGTCAGGGTGCCCATGCTGACCCCTATGCATCTTATCCAGAGCAACATACAGAAGTGTCTCTATCAGTGAATACATTAATACCGGTTCAGTAGGTCACTGACTTAGGATACCATCAGCCTCTGTTGGGAGGAGATATAGCACAACAATTTTTAAAGAAAAACAGAAAATAACAGCTAGTTTAAGGAAGTGTTTCAGGAAGATGTGGGTCTTCATCCATTGCTTGAAGATGGCTAGTGACTCAGCTGTACGGATGTCTAGGGGAAGTTCATTCCACCGCCTCGGTGCCAGAACAGAAAAGAGTCTTGATATACACCTACCTCTTAGCCTGAGAGATGTTGGGACCAGTCAAGCAGTGCTAGTAGATTGGAGGGAGTGAGGTGAAAGGCAATGAGTAATAAGGGCTTGTTCTCTTAAGAACAAGCTCTTAACTTAAAAATGATTGCTCTCTGGTATGCTAAATTGTGCCTATACTTGCAAGTCTTCCTGCACATTAGACTCTTGATCTCTACAAACACTGGGATATAACGAAATCTAAATGTATTATATGGAGTGAACAAGTATTTGAGCTTCTTCCCAAAAACTTAGAAGAATACAATTGTCTAGAACAAAGAAGCCTTTATTTTTGTCACATATACATTACAGCACAGTAAAAATTCTTTCTTTACGTATTCTACATTATTAAGTTGGGATCAGAGCACAGGGTCAGCCATGATACAGCACCCTGGAGCAGTGCTGGTTAAGGGCCTTGTTCAGGGGCCCTACAGTGGCAGCTTGGCCGCACTGGGGCTTAAACCCCAACCTTCTGATCAACAACTCAGAGCCTTAACAACTTGGGCCACAGCTAACCCAAAATGCCTCTGCATGCTGTAACATTACAGTTTCCCTTCATTGTAACTAAGAGACTCGAACCCTGTTCCATCATGACAACACCCCTGTACACAAAGCACAGAGCTCCATGAAGACATGGTGTAGAGGTTAAGGTTGGAGTGGAAGAACTGGAGTGTCCTGCACTGAGCCCTGACTCTGACTCAACCCCACTGAACACCTTTGGGATGAACTAGAACACAGACTGAACCCCAGACCCCCTCACTCTTACAACATCAGTGTCTGATCTCACTAACGCTCTTGTAGCTGAATGATCACTAATCCCCACAGTCACCCTCCAACATCTAGTGGAAAACCTTCACAGAAGAGAAGAGTGGAGATTATTATAACAGGAACGAGAATAAAAGTGGAAGTTTAATATAGACGTTTATATCTTGGGACATAAAAAACTAAATTTATCAGAAAATATCCTGAATAGAGCAAAAAACACTCCATGACTAGATGAGACCTGCAAAGATGTAAGCTGAGGTTGAGAAACTGTAAGAGCCAGAATTCACAGATTATACTAACATATTTACATTTGGGAATTGTTCAGTGATTCCAGTGTTTTGGAGCGTGTTAGGATTAATCACTAAATAAATACAAAATAAATCATTTTTTCTTGTTTAGGCCATGCCCACTCCAGGTTTAAAACTGAGTTAGGTAAGATATTGTACAGATCATGCCATTGTGTTACACTCTCACTGTTCTTTTAATCCTCACCTCAGCCTTTCAGTTCAATTAATACAACAATTTCTTGCTGATAAACATTTAACACAAACTTAACACCAAGTCAAACTTGCATTAAGACACAGTCTCTCTGTTTTACAGAGTCAGTTTTATTTTTAGTGATTATATTTTTGGAACTAGCAGGTTCGGGCCCCTAAGGCCCCTGTAATTTGAACCCTGCTCTTATTCATTAGTAGGATTTGACATTGTTTTGTTCTCTGTCAGTTTTTCTATGCTATCTACCTTTTACATTAGCCTACCACTGTTTCTCCATCTGGTATGCTAGCACTTCCTACCAACTGAGAGCTTAAATTTATTATTTTGTGATCTCGATTAACATGTACTGTACTTTACTGATTTCAGACTCTGAATGTACTCGTACTGTGTATAAATACCGTCAATAATATGTGAAATATTTATAGTATGAAAATGTGCAACTTTATGACTGCAAACACTGTTTACTTTTTTGCACTGTGTCTGGATATAGATGCTTAAACACCGTCCCTGGTGGTCCAGCAGCAGGATCTGGAGCTTTTGCTACTGGAGCCTGGGTTCGACTCCCAGGCAGGGAAGCAACCCAGCTGCTGAGGGGTTAAGTCTCAGTGCCTTTCCTGAGCTCAGAGAAAATAGGAGGGTTTCATCCGGAAGGGCATCTGATGTACCACAATCCAAAAAACATGCGGATCAGATGATCCACTGTGGTGACAACAAACAGGATTGATCAACGACATAGATGTTTAAGCAATTTTTATAAGCACAATAAACTTGAGTTACAAAGTTTTTTCCTTAGCGCATTTACACACTGTCCCAAAAGTCTAGATTCAAACACTTTTTTGGATTGTATTTATACTATAATAAACTAACATACTAAGCTAATATACAAACTAAACTAACTAACTAACTAAACTAATGTATTGAAATGGTTCTCATGGCTGAATCAGTAAGCTGTCACAAGGTTGTGATGGACATCATACACCACACAGCAGTTCAAACAGACAGGAAGTGTTGCAGAACAACCAGACATCACACAACCTAAGACACAAGCGAGGTAGTGCTGGACTCTCCACCCCCTTTCGGGACTCTCTGTATTGTAGATGTTGGAAGGTAAAGTGTGTAGATTCATGAGTAAAATCCGAGTTGAAATTGCTTTAAATTTCCTCTTTCGATTCAGAGTCTGCTAAAACAGGTTTGTGATGTAATTGTATCAAAACAGCAGTAAACCTTTTTAAATGTCATAAAGAATCAATTATAATGCTCAGAAATGTGGCTTAGCCGCAGGGAGGTGCGAATTAATTTCTTTTTTTTTTGAGTCTTTGCATCTGTAAATACACACACAGACTTGCTGCCTTGCAACCCACAGATGACAATAATTAATCACTGTTATCCTAATCTACTGATAAAATTAGGTCCACATCTGCGTCTTTATTCTCATGTGAGGTGCACGTTCCCTTTCTGTCAGACCAACTTTAATAAGACCTTGTCTTGATGTTAAACTCGGCTCAAACAACGCTGTCATTGTAGTATCTCTTTCCTTCATTACAATCAGGTCTTTATTGTCAGCTTAACATTGTTTGAGCTCTGAGCCTAAAAAGGCATTTGTTTTGTATTTGAGCATGAAATTTCATCAAGTGATTGCCTTCAATCGTCGTCTGATTAAGACACATAATGCCACCTTGCTAATTATGTTTAGCTGCCACACAAATAAATCACACTCTGCTCGTTGTGTGCTCTAATTGCAAGCTAAACACCAATGCCCTGCCATGAAGGAAAAAAAAGCAAGACTGTAATTAAACACCAACTGTTTCATTCTGCAGCTTGGTGAAACAGGTTTGGATGTGTTGGCGACGGTCATCCGAGTAATCAGCGCTCCATTCTTCTCCTGGTATTGTTACTGCTTTGGTGTAGACCCGCTGTAAATCCTTTGGTAGTCCGTTGTAAGGCTCATAATTCCATAGTCATTCCACCTTAAATTAGTTTGTGCATATTGACTTTTTCCACAGCAGAATGCAAACGGATCAGTGAGCTCGAAGGATGCTGGATGTCCTGCCATCCGCCTGCAGCTGCCACTTTCATCACTTAGACTTCAGCGCCAGAACTTGAGGCAACGTTTCTGAAAGATTCGAGCACTAATCCAGCCTCATCCTGGGGCAGTGCATCCCAGGTGTCAGTCAGGGATTTAAGCTCATCTCTTTCATTTTTCCCTTTTCTGTCATTTTTTTAGTCCTTTTTTAAAGTTTCTTCTACAAAAAATATTTCTAAAATGTGGTAAAAATGGTCAAAAGACTGTAGAAGACTATTAGCATTGCCAAAACCAGGCCAGAAACTTACTGTGTGGGGAAACTGACAGAGGGAAACTGAACATATAACTGACAACACTGCTGAACATCACTGTCATGCCATTTCAGCAAGGGAAAACGTTCTGAAATATAGCCAAAAGTATCTATCTCACATTATAAGACTTGTCTAATGGCAGATAACTGTTCTAATTTCATTTACTTTTTATTTAAAAAAAAGAAAGAAAGAAAAATTATCTTTTTTTTGCGCTCAAAAAACATGGGGGAAAAATTCATAACACTTCTTTCCAGATTTCACAGTTCTAACACAGCTTTCCAGCCAGACATGAGATCAGAATCTAATACAAAGCTGGACACTCACACTGGGAATGCGGCAGACAAATCCTTTAACCAGCAATTCATTATCATACACAGACGTTTCTGAAGAACATACAAGATTCACAAAATATTTTAAATAAATGATTATTTTTTCAGCAGGGATATTGTTTCCAGCACGCAGTTTGATCTATATGGAAAATCATTTTCCTTTTGTTTGTACAGAAATTGTTTTATTTCAGAGCTCACTACAGTAGTTTTTAGATCAAGATAAAACCTAAATGTGGGAAATAATTTATAATCCCATTCTCTGGTGTCTCAGGTTCCCGTTGGAGTCTGGTTGCTCTCAAGGTTTCTTCCTCATATCATCTCAGGGAGGTTTTTCCTCACCACCATCACCTCTGGCTTCCTCATTTGGGATAAATTTAAATCTTATTATTTAAATCCTGAATTTTTATATTCCTCTCTATACAAATAAAATTGAATTGAATTGAGTCACCTAGGAATATCACTAATGTCTATGTCCCATTAGCAGAGTTGCCAGGTTCACTGCACAATGTTCATTGTAGATAAAAATGTGCGACAATATTAACCATAAAAATATTTAAATCCGTCTGCTGTTTTTCCTGCAACCAAATATTTTTGGCTAGTTTCAATATCTTTGTGTGGCAATTTTCCTAAAAACCTGGCAACCCTGGACAGGTTTTATCCTGCCTCATTTAGACAAGGCAGGCAACACTGTGACTCTCATGTTTCTCCAGTGATTAACAAAATACAGCCCACTCTCTTACATGAGAGGATAATGAGGAGGCAGATGAGCACTAACATAATCTCCTGGATCACTAAGTCGTATTTGTGACACGGTTGTCAGACCAGGTGATGAGCAGCACTGAGGATCCATAGGCGATGATCCTGTTTCTTGTTCACACTGTACACCTTCCAGGACAACTTGTGTGGAAGCTCAGGTCCTTCAGTGTAGGCAGCAGGTTGCTTTACATGTTCAGCCATGATTATGAGGAAGCAGAAGATGGCAGCACAATGAAGGAACCTGAACTCCCTGAATTTCCTGAATTTGGTTGTTCAGGCGAGGTTTCACATCATGTTGCTCATCATGAACAATGTCTTCATGATCGTCAGGTCAAAAACCAGAGCTTTTTAGGTTCAGACTGATCCTTGGGGCAGCAGGGAGAAGTACAGGAGAACCTTGCTACCTTGTTGTCAGAATTTGTCATCATCTGAATAACACATTCTTGTGTTGTCTAGTTATTTATTTATTTATTTATTTATTTATTTATTTATTTAAACATTTACTCTTTGTCTTATGATTATGACCGCTCCATCATATTGCTTATTACATGCTGATTCACTGCTTATTTGTTGCTCCGAGTTCTTTTAGAGTGTCCTCATAATTTGATGTCTCTGCTGTGATAAATGTTTTCCACAGTGATGTATATAGTTGTGTGGCTGACATTCTGCAGGACAAAGCAGAGACTGCAAGCTAATCAGGCAAGACTGCTTGGTAATTAAGGCTACAGGTAACCTTTCAGGTTGAGGTGAAATTTTAGTTTTAACCTTTTAATCTTTGGCCTGAATGTTGACTCAAAGGGTTCTGGTCAGCATTATTGACACCCTTGCTTTTTCAGATTGGAATGTTGATATAATTTTTGGCATTGAGCAAATCAAATGAGCTGAATTAGAGAAATTAGAGTCAGTGAAATTATACCCACCTGTTAATACCGAATACCAGTACTCACATGACTTAAATTAACCAATATGATGACTTTACTGTTTAAAAAAGGTCACTCTTATTCCCTGCTCCTACAGTATTTGACAATGGTAAAGCTATGAGGTGGATAAAAAAATTAAAAACTCACAGTTCATCCAGTTTTACAGTTTGCCATATAATGGTGTTTCCAGCTCATGGAACTGACAAGAACTTATAGGGCAGGTTGGGAAATGTGTCAACTCTTGAAAAAACAACCATCTATACCAGCCAAAGAACTTCAAGCTGTCCTGGGATTACTTACCACAGGCCACTCACTAAATTATGCAGGACTGAAGACCAAGGAAAACCCCGCTATTAAAAAAATGAAAAGGCACAACTGGTTTTTACTATACCATATTTTACTATACTATACTTGATTATGGTGAGGATTCAGTAGTGTTGTGGGGCTGCAATGCTGCCTCTGGTACTGGAGGCCATGAACATACACTATATTGCCAAAAGTATTCGCTCACCCATCCAAATAATCAGAATCAGGTGTTCCAATCACTTCCATGGCCACAGGTGTATAAAATCAAGCACCTAGGCATGCAGACTGTTTTTACAAACATTTGTGAAAGAATGGGTCGCTCTCAGGAGCTCAGTGAATTCCAGCGTGGAACTGTGATAGGATGCCACCTGTGCAACAAATCCAGTCGTGAAATTTCCTCGCTCCTAAATATTCCACAGTCAACTGTCAGCTGTATTATAAGAACGTGGAAGTGTTTGGGAACGACAGCAACTCAGCCACGAAGTGGTAGGCCACGTAAACTGACGGAGCGGGGTCAGCGGATGCTGAGGCGCATAGTGCGAAGAGGTCGCCAACTTTCTGCAGAGTCAATCGCTACAGACCTCCAAACTTCATGTGGCCTTCAGATTAGCTCAAGAACAGTGCGCAGAGAGCTTCATGGAATGGGTTTCCATGGCCGAGCAGCTGCATCCAAGCCATACGTCACCAAGTGCAATGCAAAGCGTCGGATGCAGTGGTGTAAAGCATGCCGCCACTGGACTCTAGAGCAGTGGAGACGCGTTCTCTGGAGTGACGAATCGCGCTTCTCCATCTGGCAATCTGATGGACGAGTCTGGGTTTGGCGGTTGCCAGGAGAACGGTACTTGTCTGACTGCATTGTGCCAAGTGTAAAGTTTGGTGGAGGGGGGATTATGGTGTGGGGTTGTTTTTCAGGAGCTGGGCTTGGCCCCTTAGTTCCAGTGAAAGGAACTCTGAATGCTTCAGCATACCAAGACATTTTGGACAATTCCATGCTCCCAACTTTGTGGGAACAGTTTGGAGCTGGCCCCTTCATCTTCCAACATGACTGTGCACCAGTGCACAAAGCAAGGTCCATAAAGACATGGATGACAGAGTCTGGTGTGGATGAACTTGACTGGCCTGCACAGAGTCCTGACCTCAACCCGATAGAACACCTTTGGGATGAATTAGAGCGGAGACTGAGAGCCAGGCCTTCTCGTCCAACATCAGTGTGTGACCTCACAAATGCGCTTCTGGAAGAATGGTCAAAAATTCCCATAAACACACTCCTAAACCTTGTGGACAGTCTTCCCAGAAGAGTTGAAGCTGTTATAGCTGCAAAGGGTGGACCGACGTCATATTGAACCCTATGGATTAGGAATGGGATGTCACTTAAGTTCATATGCCAGTCAAGGCAGGTGAGCGAATACTTTTGGCAATATAGTGTATCATACAAGAAATCTTGAAATCAGAGAGTCACAAGAGCCAAATACACTACTCAGTGTCAGACAGCTAGGTCAGAAATCATGGGTCCTCCAGCAAGACCATGACCCTACACACATCCTGCAGCACAAAGGAACAAGCAATGAATCCTGATTTCAAACCAGTTGAAAACCAGTTAGAATAAAGTAGGAGAAATTCCCTTGTAGGTTTCAAGAAACATTGGGAGGATGGTAAGGACTCTTGCCAAGGGTTGTGCAATTAAATATTTCCTTGTATGAAAATTTACATGTAAATGCAAGCTCTCATTATTTCCTGTCCAACTTCTTATTAAAATATTCTGATCGAAAGTTGCAAAATTTCCAATTATTTCTAAAAAGTTTATACATGATATAACTGAAACGCATGATCGCCAATAATGTTATGCAACGTGATATTTTAAGAGTGAAGAAGACAAGAAGAAACAAATGTTAAATTTCTGGAAGCCTTATTCTCTCAGACTGGAGTGAGATATAACACTGATCATGATCCTGATTTTAACAGGGAAAATAGCAACAGCAACAAATCAACAACAAATCAGCTAAATAAACATTTCGGTAATGTATAGGCAGCAAGTGTTGGAAAAAAGCAGTGTAAGGAGAGTGTAAGGATCTGAGTGACAAAGAACAAACTGTGTTTATTAAATTAATAACACCAAATACTGTACACTTACAGCAAAGAGATTTAATTTAACAATTATTGTTAAATTAAACCAATAACAAAAATTTAGAACAAAAAAATACAGTATTTTTTTGTGATATACAGATTTTTAGCAGTGTGTCTTATCGTGAATAGATTGTGTAATTGTTATTTCTCTCTCACATGTACTTTCTGTAAATGAACAGAATCTGTTCACGTATCTCATAACCATTCCTCTTTTCCTGCTTCACTCTTTCTCAAAACCTCTCATGATTTGTCGCTTCATCCAGACACCATGCTACTTTTCTCTTCTCACTGTCTCTGTGCCAAAGACACATAAGTAAAGAGCAGCAAAAAAGTGAAAGGCCGCACTGTCTCTGTTGATCTTTTCATGTCAGAGGTATTTTCACTTTCCCTGAAATTACTTACTCACAGTGACACACCTCAGCTCTATTACTTCATCACCCCTCAGCCTACAATGAAAGCCCCTTGCATTAGCTGACCTTTCCGGCTCTTCCATCTCAAACAATGAATCTGTCTTGTCTGTTTTCCGCACCAAAAGGACTGACTGGTGACACCTCCTATTCAGCACACTGCTTCCTGAGTCTATCAGAGGATCCTTGCTTTGTGACAGCTTATATTAACGTCAGGAGGCAGAGACGGATTTGCCGTCTAGCCAGGGTTAGGCACTTCCTTTCCACAGAATCGCATATCAATCAGGAAAATTCCCAAAGGAAACACCTCCTACTTTTTTATTATTTGTTGCTAAGGCAAAGATGTGATTGGAAGTAGTCCACAGAGCTCAATTTTTTTCCGTAATAGAAGCCTAAGATTTAATTTAGCATCATGAGATCTTCTCTTCTGACAGGCATGGTGGAATTTATGTAAGCCAGTTGTGGGAGGCTTTTCCTTGCTCAGTTCTGAGGCTTGGAGGCGGCCACATCTGAGCCCTCACCAGTGGTTATAATTGCAAGGGCTGATGGGAGGTTATGGATTTTTTTTTTATTATTTGTAATCTCTCAATGCTTATTTCAGTTTTCTCATGTGAATTTCTTCAAGGTTTCACTCAGGTTCACGTGACTAGGCTTGTGTGAACGATTAGAGATGTTTTTCTCTTCAGGCCTTCAACTTGAAGTTAGGGCAGCAACTGCTTTATTATAATTCTAAACAAGTAGCATGGCTCCAGTGGCCCACTTATCAAATCAGTTAGAAAATCTCAGCATTTGGGATATTAAAGATAAATTCACCTGCCTCCAGAGTCCTCCTGAAAGTGCGCACTTACACACACACACACACACACACACACGGTTCTACTGTGGTGCTGAAAACTGGGAGGTGCTTTCAGAGACTGCACCGGAAAGCTCCACACTCACCAAGGTAATTAAGTCCTTCACTAGCCTCTACCAGATCCAATCCCATCCTCCATCTTCACTGAAACCAACACCTAGACCCAGCTTACACCTCACATGTCCTACTATTCATGTCCTTCCTCTCCGTTATCTCACCCTTCTCCCTCTCTCTTCACACCGACAGAACCTGTATCCATGAGGACCTTGGCAGGTTTGCTGGAGCTTTATAGAAGCTGGCCATTTCATAGCCAACCATTCCTTTATGGAAGTGGGAGCACTGGTATGGTTCGCTGACGTACCTCAGGCCTCCCCTGAGCAAAGCAGGAACATACATAGCATTCAAGGCAGTACATCAGGTCTTTGTGTACTCAGGTTGTAATCAGACTTCAGCCACAAAAGCCTAATTCGATGTGGGGCAGTGGGAAATGTAGTGTTGATGAAGGTGAGGTTTGTGTCTGGGGATGTTTACCAATATCTGCTTGTGCCTATCCTAATAAAATTCCAGGCATAGCATTGAGGTGACAGTTAGTCCCCACTTCACACATCCATTTATTTTGGGGACAAATTGGGTGAGGTTTAGGAAAATATATAAAACTATGATGGTGGATGGATCCTGCCACAGTGTAGAAAGGTGTGGAGCATCTATGGGGCATCGCTGGCTGCTGCTATGAGGTGGTGCCAGGCCCACCAATATCATTTTGGTGACTCAAAGGAGTTGACATGTCTCTACAGGTCCCCTTTGACCAAGTGCCTTGGACAAGCTTTTGACCAACTGAAAGTCAGTGATGATTACATAATCCAGTCAGAAAATACACTAACCTACTTACATTTTAGTAATTAGGTTAATAAAAATATACTTTAAAAATCAGGTTAATATATGATAAATAATGCAGGACAAAACATTCAGCTGTCCAATGGCCTATTTTTTTGGCCAGTTAGGTCAATGTACAAAGGTGATGTACAGCGTGCTTTAATCCAGTCACCAGTCACCCAAAAGTACTCTCATATCCCTTACCCTTAATCAAGGTCCAATTCAAAAATACTGCCTTGGACCATGTAAGGGCATTACTGAAGAACACACAAGGGTTAAAAATGCTAAAACATGATTTGTAAGTTTATTCATGATGATGCATATAATTGGGATAAATGAATTGAGGACAGGTTGTTTGCAATACATGAGGTCACAAAAGTTTGTTGTTTTTTTTAGTTTTTTGTTATAAGCAAATGAAACTGCATATTTAAATGAAATAATTGTTTATAATAATGATGCAACACCTAAGAGTATACATTTCTCTGAAACAGATTGGACAAATCCCAAGAAGTGTGTAATGGGACAGCTGGATATACAGCATCCGGCTTCTGCATGGACCATGGGCAAATTACACAACAACCGCAGCCTGCCTGAAACCCAAGAACATAAAGGCGTGAGGTAGTTCTTGTGACTGGCTGGCTATTATTGTAGGTTTGTA
This sequence comes from Hemibagrus wyckioides, assembly GCF_019097595.1. Classification (NCBI taxonomy): domain Eukaryota; kingdom Metazoa; phylum Chordata; class Actinopteri; order Siluriformes; family Bagridae; genus Hemibagrus; species Hemibagrus wyckioides. Next base: position 2,433,607 of record NC_080733.1, on the reverse strand, counting down.
AAATTTTAAGTATTCATCAGCCAGTTGACTGACCTCACTAAAACTGGAGATCCAGTCCAGCAGATGTGGCCGGGATTTTCTCTTTGCAGTCATATTGGACATAGAGCTGGAGGCCTTTCTGTCCTAGTTGATGGAGGAATAGAAATGCTTAGTGTTTAGCCATCAAGTGGTGGTCCTCAAAAAGCTCCATTCTATAAAGAATATCAACAAACACATACAAAAATACCTAAAGGTCAGAGTTGCTGAATGCTTTGTCTTTTGGACCCACTTTTTTTATTTACATGATACCAAATACGAGTTTCCAACATCATCAAGTTGCCACTAGTGGGCCCTTGACCGAGGCCCTTAACCATCAGCTGCTCTTTTTTCGTCCTTATTCAACTGTAAGTTGTTTTGGATAAAGCATAATAAAAAAGCATTAGCCAAATGAAGTAAATATAATTACAAACCTTCTAAAATAATGTTATGCTGTAGAATTTGCTATAGAAACACAACAAGGAAAAAGCTATCAATTATTTTTGTCTTTAATTTCAACAGGCTGTTAAGTTGTGGTGATGGGGACATGGTCATGCACCACTAGAGACTGAGCAGAGTCTGGGAGAAAGAGAAGGACATTTCATGAATGAGTGTACATCTGTGTAGGATTAAGGATATTCTATGAAAAGATGGTGTTTCTTACAGTGGTTACATGCCACATACGCTGCAGTACTGAGTGTGTTGGAAGGATCTCCAGTACTGTATTTATTTCACTGCAGTTTTTAAGCCTAGCCTTGAATCCATAGTATCCAAGTGAAGATATCCACTGAATAATGAATGCAACCTGGGCACAAACTGTTTCCAGAAGACTATCCAAGTGAGACCATGCACAGCAGTCTTTAGGGTATCTGATTTCTAAATCCACAGCAATTTCATGCCAGTCTTTAGGAATGAAGCAATCTTTAGTCTGTCCACATGGGGCTCAGGAGCATCAGGTGATTCTCCAGTGAATGAAGCAGAAGAAGAGATCAGGCTGGGTCAGGTAGGACTGGAGGGCAGAAGGTCACCAGGCAAGAAAAGAGAAAGAGAGAGAGAGAGAGAGAGAGAGAGAGTGGTAGAGGGCAAGCTGCACTTCCTCACTGAATGCAGCAAATACACAACCATTAGACACTCATATTTTCCACACACAGGGCAAATTCTACCTGAACTCCTTCAGACAAATAATCTGGACAAACTCTTGTATCTTTTGGGAGAGAAGGCAGACTGTGTTTTTTTTGCCACTACATGAAGGAGAGACACTAAGTCTTCACATTTCTACATTTTACATTTCTGGCATTTGGCAGATGTCCTTATCCAGAGCATTTTATCTCATTTTATACAACTGAGCAACTGAGGATTAAGGGCCTTGCTCAAAGGCCCAGCAGTAGTAGTTTGGTGGACCTGGGATTCAAACTTATGATCAGTAATCCAACACCTTAACCACTAAGCTACCACATCCCCATCTTCACCAAACAGCAGAGATCTACTGAAACCCGTTCTTTTCTTCACCTTTAACACTCCTGTCCTGTTGATCTCTTTATTCAATGCATTCCCAATGTCTATTTTTTTGTGTATGATATATTAAATATATACTTTTTTGGATTGTTTGATTGATTGATATATTTTGCTTTAAATGTGGTTTAAAAATGAACTGAATGTATAATAGTCAACACTTTTGGCAACATCGTCCTATAACAAGCCAGAGAGAGAGAGAGAGAGAGAGAGAGAGAGAGAGAGAGATGACTTGCACTTTCAACATCTGAGGGCTTTCCTGAGAACCTTGAGATAGATTGGACTCACAGCAAGTCTGAGTCTGATGTACAGGTTTCCACGTGGGCCTTTGGCATGTGCTTTCTGGATTGAATAAGCAGCAGTCAGTCTGCCAGTGCCTGGGGCTGGCTATTAATGCAGGCTTGTCGCTTATTATTCCAGGTAGATCTCTGCTTGTGAACGGAGGCTTGAGTCTGTGAGAAGGAGCGGGTCATTTCAGGGATGAGTTTACAGCTCTATGGGATTAACAACATGCTATTTATACAATGTATGTCTTCCACCGAGGTGAAGAGGACCGTGACCTTTCTTGACAGCGTCTTGCTGAGCTTGTGTGTGAATTTTACCTGAATTTTGAATTTTTACTTTTTCACTTAAGAAGGTTACAAACATGGGAAAAAAGTACTTTTACTCTCACGCCTGCCTTCTGAGTCATTCTCCCCTTGCTGACCAGGTAGTCACATACATATTGTGTGAAATTTTCACTATTTCTTCCTTTTTCTATCCTTTTGTTTTGTATAATGTGCAGTCCACAGTGTTCAATGTGTTGTTCCTTCCCATGTGAATGCAGTAAAACCATTCAGGGTTAATAGTAATTGACAAAAATCTACAGCAAAGTCCACGGTGCGCCACTTAACCGTATGCGCACACACATAACCATTTGAATTTTAAGGTATCAAGTGTTTGTGTGATTCTGTAATTGTTTATGCAAATGTTGGATATGATATTCTCCTAAAGTGCTGGTGCCATGGCAATCATTTTCCCAACCAACGCAAGAGAAGCTTGGTCTGAATTTTATCTCTTCATCTGGAGGCAGTTACAGATCCAGATGAAGTGCTACAGATACAGATACAGATACAGATACAGAAGAAGAGACCAAATTTAGAAATGTGTATGAGTTTCGGTTTTTAGAACAAAGCTGCAATTAGTAGCTCTTTAATACTAAATACAACCTCTCAGCCTTCATGTTGGTTGGTTATCTGTGTATCTGACCTATCTTCTCTCCATTATTCCCTCAGTTGTGCTTCTCCTTCATTGTAACCTCTATTCAGCAGCTCTGATGTTAAGCTAGTTATTAAAACCTTGTTAAGCCTCTCAGGGGGTAGTACAAAAGCTGTGTTAGATGGTGATGAGCTTCTTTGTCTTATAAAACCCTTATTAATATTCTGAAATCCCAAACTGTATATTAATTGAGATATTTTGAGATAGACTTGTGACGACATCTGATTAAAAGAGACTCCAAGCATGTTGATATCAAACATGCAAACATCTGGAGAAAAGTTATAGTAAAGATGTAGAAAAGATATAGTAAATAAATATCTGAAATAGATATTGAGTCAGCATTAGCATTTTGTTGTTGGCTTAAGTTTCTTTAAAAAAAATGCTATATTGATGGTTCCTGTATAATTTGTTGTGTTGTCAAAACTACTGAAGAAGGAAGAAGAGGAGAAGGAGGAGGAGGAGGAGGAGAGGGAGGGGGGGGGTTGAGAGAGAGAGAAAGAGAGAGAGAGAGAGAGAGAGGAGGAGGAAGAGGCCTTGCTGGGCATGCTTGCAGGTGGAGATTGAGGTAAGGTCTGTTGAGAGATTAATAGTCAGCATGCATGACACGTCCCGAACGTGAGTGGGTGTTCAGGACATGTAGCCCCTGAGTGAGTGGACAGCTTTTGTTTCTCTGAGGCTGGGATCTTTGATAACAAGAGCACTCATTTTCTACAGCTAAACTGTTTTCTCAGTGATGCTTCAGGGAAACCGTTTCCTTGAACACATCAACAAGCTGTGGGTCTGGGTAATGAGAGCGTGCTGGCTTACAGCATTTATGTGGTTAAAAAGGATTAATTAATGGAACAGGGAATGCAGAATGATTGACATCTCCCTGTGTCTTTCCTCATTTCATTCTCTTCTCTCTGTCTCTTTCACACACACACACACACACACACAAAATGTGTTTTCACAACTGTACATCATAACCTCCTCAGTAATGCATACAACTCGTGCCATCTTATTGCTCATTATTAGGACATTTACACAAAGCCTTTGTGCTACACCTAAGCAAAGATGCAAACTAGAGAATTTTAATATCACAAAAACAGGTCAGACCTTGAAATACAGACTTTATGCCATGCTATTAAAATGTATCATAGACACAGAAATCCAGCTCCTTCATAATATACTTACTTTGAGAAATAACTGCACTGTACCCACTCTCACTCACACACACACACATCTGCATGCACACACACACAACAAATAAGTGCATTATTTTATCTTAGAAACATGTGAGTATTTGCATAGCCTCTTTTCTTACCTTCAGCAAAACATATAGACCTTTTCCAGGGAATGAAACATGTGTTTTGTTTCTTAATCAAAAGACAAAAAAGACAAGAAGTACAAATCTCATGAGCAGGAAGTTCTGGTCTAATTCCACGCATAATATTATGAACAAAAAGTTATTATGAGCAAAAGATACACTATATTGCCAAAAGTATTCGCTCGTCTGCCTTGACTCACATATGAACTTAAGTGACATCCCATTCCTAATCCATAGGGTTCAATATGACGTCGGTCCACCCTTTGCAGCTATAACAGCTTCAACTCTTCTGGGAAGGCTGTCCACAAGGTTTAGGAGTGTGTTTATGGGAATTTTTGACCAATCTTCAAGAAGCGCATTTGTGAGGTCAGACACTGATGTTGGACGAGAAGGCCTGGCTCTCAGTCTCCGCTCTAATTCATCCCAAAGGTGTTCTATCGGGTTGAGGTCAGGACTCTGTGCAGGCCAGTCAAGTTCATCCACACCAGACTCTGTCATCCATGTCTTTATGGACCTTGCTTTGTGCACTGGTGCACAGTCATGTTGGAAGAGGAAGGGGCCAGCTCCAAACTGTTCCCACAAAGTTGGAAGCATGGAATTGTCCAAAATGTCTTGGTATGCTGAAGCATTCAGAGTTCCTTTCACTGGAACTAAGGGGCCAAGCCCAGCTCCTGAAAAACAACCCCACACCATAATCCCCCCTCCACCAAACTTTATACTTGGCACAATGCAGTCAGACAAGTACCATTCTCCTGGCAACCACCAAACCCAGACTCGTCCATCAGCTCTCTGCACGCTGTTCTTGAGCTAATCTGAAGGCCACATGAAGTTTGGAGGTCTGTAGCGATTGACTCTGCAGAAAGTTGGCGACCTCTTCGCACTATGCGCCTCAGCATCCGCTGACCCCGCTCCGTCAGTTTACGTGACCTACCACTTCGTGGCTGAGTTGCTGTTGTTCCCAAACACTTCCACGTTCTTATAATACAGCTGACAGTTGACTGTGGAATATTTAGGAGCGAGGAAATTTCACGACTGGATTTGTTGCACAGGTGGCATCCCATCACAGTTCCACGCTGGAATTCACTGAGCTCCTGAGAGCGACCCATTCTTTCACAAATGTTTGTAAAAACAGTCTGCATGCCTAGGTGCTTGATTTTATACACCTGTGGCCATGGAAGTGATTGGAACACCTGATTCTGATTATTTGGATGGGTGAGCGAATACTTTTGGCAATATAGTGTAAGAATCAGAGAGAAAATTGTTCTGCATTCACCAGGATTTAAATGTTAACTTTTGAAAAGAATGACAGGGAAAATGAACTGGATCGTTCTCAATCAATCTTCTTCAGGCGTCTATTGTCATGGCTGCAGCTTTACAGAGTACATGTAACTGCATGCCTTTACCTTCTGAGTGAAACAGAGAATGTGGCTGTTCTTATGATTATCTAAATAAAAAAACCATGACTGTAGTCTGAGCTGTTGAAGGGCTGAAGCTGTTGAAATTCAGATCAGAAAGCTCCGACTCTGGTTCTGCTGTCGTTATTCCCCCCTCTTTTTCTATTAAAATTTGGAATATTCAAAGGCCAGGCAGAGGGAGGGGTTGTCATGGTGATGCTGAAAACCAGTATGATTACGAGTAAGGAGGCCATGTCAGGGAAGTCTATTGTAAAATGCATTTCATGACCTACATTTACAAAGAAATTGCTTCATCCGGACCGCTGGGATTTTTAATAATAATAATCGTTTAAAAAACTGAACGGCTCTGAAACCTGGGTTTTGATTGCACTTCCGCTTGGAAAAAAAGGAGTGAAAGGAACTAATCCAAGTAATAGATACATAAGAGGCCAAATCAGGGCAGGAGCCTGAGATTTACTTGCCTCTGGAGCTCATTTAGTGCCAGTACAATGTGATGTCATGTCAAGCTTGCAGAAGGTTTTATAGAGATTTTGTATGAAGTGGTCAGAAAGCTATGTGAGAGAATTCCACCTTCACACCTCCTCAAGTATGTAAAACATCTGAAGCTGGCTTTAATTGTGATCATACTGTACACTGTGTCAAATATTTACGGCAACACAAATACTCACAGTCTGCCTGAACGTCTGAGAGTGAGTGAAATAGATATAGAGTGTTTCTGTAAAAAATAAAATATACTCTATACTCTATTTTCTACTGTGTCAAATATATACTGGAGAGGAACCAGGCTCAGAAGGGAACCTCATTCTCATTTGGGTGACACTGGACAGTAAATAAATTAAACGTAAGTAATGTCCTTTCTACAATAGCAAACAACAGGTCAGTGTAGTTACTGAGTTCATTATAGACTTAACACTAATTCCTTCCTGCTGAAAACTGACTGATTCAATGGGTTCTGATTCAACTGATTCCCTGGGTCACAGGCTGTCTTTGCAGATTTATCCCCAGCAGCAGTGAGCACCACCAGGGGATGAGACTCCAACCAGGGGTAGAGCATCTGGATGGATCAGGCAGGTCCAGAGAGAAGAAGTGGTCACGCTGGGAACTCAGAACACTGGGAGCTGGGAGTGGGATGTAAAGCTCAACAGACAGAGGGAGGATCAGTAAAAAAAAAGAGAGAGAGAGAAATATTAAGTATGCTTGTGATTATGTGATGTTTAAAGACAATGTAGATTATGTGTAAAGTGCAGGCAGGGACTCCGGCAAGACTAGCTATGACAGCATAACTAAAAGGGAGAGCCACAAGGTGACAGACATGAAGGCTTCCCGGGACATAAAGCATCCAACCACTTCACAGTCAGCAAACCTGAGCGACTTGTGAGAATGGTAAGGTGACAGCATCCAACACATCCCAAACATTTTATGGTGAAAAGTCTTAAAGAAAGCTTTGAGACAAAACCACAATTTATAAAAGATGATTTTTCTCTTTGACTTGTGTATGACATTATCATAGACTACATTACCTCCCATGATCCTTAGCCCTCAGGACAGATCTCCAGTCCAGGTCACAGTCTCCTCAAGGTATTAACCTGTTTGCAGTCACTTTACTCTCCCTCTTACTGTGTGAAGTCTTACTCCTTTTGCTCTGTCTGCTTTGTTCAGTTTTGTCTGGTTCACTTCTGCCTGCCTCACATTAACTAACTTTTTGGCTTGTCTGCTACAGTGGTTTTAATAAACCCAGGAGTCTTATTTATCAAAGCGTGTATAAAACAAATTTGAAGTTTGTGTGTAAGAACTGACAGTATGCAGGAAAGTGGCATTTGTCACGCAAGCATAAGCCCAGAAACAGAAGTTATAAATCCTACACTATCTAAATTGCTCATGCACAGACATATATATATATTTATATAGAGCTACTGTACATTTACACAATATTTATTTCTAGCATTACAAATTCTGAGTCTGAGTCTGATTTCATTCCATATAAAGTTTCATCCACCCATGTGACTGGTTATTGGCCTCCGCTGACCGCTGCAGCTCTGTAGTCCAGAACATCTACCAGTGTGATTCAAGGTAGTAACAGTGACACTAAACAGATGGACTTCTAAAGTAAAAAAAATCAAGATGAGACCAATTTTTAATTCAGGTTCTTTTCTCTCAGGTGCTTTTTGCCTTTAAAGAACTAATATTCATTATTAAAGCATACAGTAATATGTTAGAGTGTTTAGTTGTGGTGTTAGTTTATGACTGTGCATTAAGGAGAAAGTGTTTGAGGTTTCATCTTCTTTACCTTTCTCTCTTCTCTTCTGTTTAGCGTTTTTCTCACATACAGTATTTCTGCACAGAAGAGATGGAAACTGATTAGTTATTAAATGTGTAGATTATCACTTTGTCAGTGTTTATAAGCTTAGAAGATTTTTTTAGATTTTGTGGATGTGAACTTTGACACTGAATGTTCACTCTTTTCATTAAAGAGGAACAAAGCCCTCTGTGATTGATCAAAACATTTCAAAATGAAGAGAAGAAGAAGACGTTATCATCACTAGATATACATTACAGCACAGGGGAATTCTTTTCTTCACATATCCCACATTAGAAAGTTGGGGTCAGGGTGCAGGGGTAGCTATGATATAGTGCCCCTGGAGCAGAGAGGGTTAAGGGCCTTGCTCAGGGGACAAAATGTGGAAGATTGACAGTACTTGGGCTTGAACCTAAATCGTTTGATCAATAAACCAGAGCTGTAACTCCTCTATATAAAGCACAGAGATCCATGAAGACATGGTATGTTAGGGGTGGAGTAGAAGAACTGGAGGGTCCTGCATTGAGCTCTGAGTCTGACTCAACCCCACTGAACACCTTTTAGATGAACCAGAACACCAACTGAACCCCAGACATTCTCACTCCTACAATATCAGTGTCTGATCCTCCACAGTCCCTTAAGAGAAGTCAGGCACTGCTGGGATTCGAACCCAGGATCTCCTGTTTACAAGACAGGTGCTTTAACCAACTAAGCCACAGTGCCACATTTGTAGCCTGTGATCCCAGTGTTCTGAGTATGACCCCTGGTCAGCGTCTCATTGCTTGGTGGTGTCCACTGATGCTGTAGATGGATCTGTGTGGACAGCCTGTGACCCAGGAGACAGCCATGGACCGAGCCACTTGGGAACTTTCACACCATCACAGATCTGCCATTACATCTGTCAGCTTGTGACAGCAAGGAATTAGTGTTTATAATGACCTCAGAAACTACACTGACCTAATAGTTCCTCATGGGCCATTGATTGCTGTTATAGAAACGACATTGATCAGTTACATTTACATTATTTACTGTCCAGTGTCACCCAAATGAGGATGGGTTCCCTTCTGAGCCTGGTTCCTCTCAAGGTTTCTTCCTCATATCATCACATGGAGTTTTTCCTTGCCACCGTCACCACAGGCTTGCTCATTAGGGATAAAATTTGGGATAAAATAGTTACTTTACTCTAAACTTTATAATTTTTTTTCCTTCTATGTTTCTATAGATCTGTAATGCTGCTTTGAGACAATGTCCATTGTTAAAAGCGCTATACATATAAATTGAATTAAATTTAATTGAATTGTAAGCTGATCCTGGTTTTTTTTTTTTTTTTTTTTTAAAGCTGCAGAATAACTGGAATAATAGTCACAGTAATATTCTCAATATTAAATTACAAAAAGATTAAACTAAATTAAATTTGTTCAGTTTTGTCTGGTTCACTTCTGCCTGCCTCACATTAACTAACTTTTTGGCTTGTCTGCTACAGTGGTTTTAATAAACCCAGGAGTCTTATTTATCAAAGCGTGTATAAAACAAACTCGAAGTTTGTGTGTAAGAACTGACAGTATGCAGGAAAGTGGCATTTGTCACACAAGCATAAGCCCAGCAACAGAAGTTATAAATCCTACACTTTCTAAATTGCTCAAGCACAGACATATATATATATATATTTATATATTGCACAAAAGAGCTACTGCAGCACAAATTGCTGAAAAAGTTCATGCAGGCTCTGATAGAAAGCTAGAGAGCATCACAGTGTATAGAGCTGCATAGCTGCAGACTGCAGATGCATTATGGGGGAAAAGGGCAAGCCGGAGGAGGCAGTGTGATGCTCTGGGCAATGTTCTGCTGGGAAACCTCGGTTCCTGCCATTATTGTGGAAGTTACTTTGACATATACCACCTACCTAAACATTGTTACAGACCATGGAAACGGTATTCCCTGATGGCTGTGGCCTCTTTCAGCAGGATAATGTGCTGTGCCAAAAAGCATTAATATTCTCAATATTAAAATACAAAACATTAAACTAAATTTAATAAAATTAAATTCTCAATATTAATTTACAAAAGGATTTAACTATATTGTTTACCATAGTTTTTAGGTCAACAGAAATATCTATTTAAAAAACTAGTCAGCTGACAAATTAATGTCAGAAGCCACCGTTTATTATCATAAATGTAAAAAACACGAACTAATTATCAAGCATATACTGTATAATTATATTTATTAACTTAAAAGTGTGATGCTGCTACAGATGGCCCCGTAGCCTAGATCTGTCAAAAATTAAAGGATTTACGGGACTTCATAAAACAAAACAGCCATGTGATGATTTTTTTCATCTTTTGAGATTTATACACCTGATCTGAGTCTGATGTGGATATGTATGAAACCTGCAGCCCTACAGATGTAGGTGTATAACAACAGACACGTATTAATAAAGGCAAGGCTTCTCAAACCTGAACCCTTTCCCAGGCTCCCTGGGACTTCACCTTATTAAAACTTGTCTTTACACAAAGCTTTGGGAACACTTAGTTTTTTTGGAACATCAGAAGTGGACCAGGTCTGTCTTAATTATTATTTAAATATGAATCCTTTATAATCTTCACTCAGACATCATTTGAGAAGCAATATTCACAGCTATGACTTATCACTGTCAGCAGGTATCTGCCTCTAAAAGAAAAGAACCTGCAGGTGCTTACCTGCTTCTGTCAATCACATCTGACTGTAAATTAGGAAGGGGAAAAAAAACCTCCCTGGTGGCATGGCATCTACATTACATTAGCCTCAAGAGGTGAGAAATGAGTGAGTGTGGAGACGGTGAGCGAGGCAGGAGAGCTCAGGAGGGATAACACACACAGGACAGGGAAGAGAGGCGACGGAGTGACCTACAGACGCTCGGTTACTCCAAATGGAACAAAATACTTTAATGTGCATTTACAAATGTAGATAGAAATTTCTGTAAAGCCACTTTATTATGATGTTCATCTTTAAAAGCTGTTTTTTCTGCTAATTGAAAGGTTGTTCACTTTTAATCCAGTACACCTATGCTTACAGCTTCGCATAAATATTCATAGGAAAAATAAAACAGCTCTAGCCTCAGAAATGTTATGTTTTTGTTTGTTTTTTTATCTTAGCTGTCTTGCACTGTAACATTTCTACGTATTGTCTTGTAACCAAAATGTTCTGTAATTGCACCTCTGTCTTTTTAGAGTTTTTTTCCCCATAACAAAACAAAACAAAAAAAATCATATTGGACCCTAGGCTTTTCAGCTGTGTGCCTCCAGAGACTGTTCCCTGATATCTGAGCTGAGTCATTGGCCGACCTTAGAGGGCATTTCTGGGTTACTCTGGCGTGCCAGAAGACTCTTTTGTTTCGTAATACAAATCACATCAAGAACACTGGAGCTTTGATTCACATCTATTTAGGGCTTTTAAAACCAAAGGTGATCCAGTAGAGGGTATTTGTCATAGGATCTCATTAATGCTCTCTCAGAAAAAAAACATTTAGAATCATCTAGAACCCTAAATAGCTCTTAGGTTTGTTCTTCTGAGGAAATCCTTAAAGTAGAGGTTTTTTTCTTTCAGGTTTCCTCAGGAACACACAGGAACTCCAGAGTCCTCCACAGATCTTCCTACATCAGGGCAGATATCATCAGTCACAATGTTTTTGTTTACTTTGATTTTTTTTCTTCCTTTTCTTCTTTATTTTACCTCCTTGGATATTTTGTTTTATTTGTAATGAGGTGGCAATCTTCTACCACCATATTTCAAAACTCTGCTCCTGTCAGCAATTCACAGCATTCTCACACTCCCCATCTTTCTCAAGGCATAGAGTCATTTCAAATTATATCTCAAGCGATTCCTTGGCCCTTTTTTTCAAACACCGTTCCCCTCTGTTCAGCATTTCACCTCACCCAAGATGTCTATTTGTTTTTTCTCCCATTTTCTCCTCTCTGTAAATTTACTTTCCCCAGTCATACATCTCCTGTCTGCAGGCAATATCCCTCTGGATATTGCGCTGGTCTGACAAGCTTGTTATACTTGCAGAAACAGCTGCCTATATCACGGTCATAAATTCTCCCTGTGACGCAAATAATGGCCTTGTTTTGCAGTGTTTATGTAAGGTCAAATAATTTTTCTTTTATTTTAATGACTAGACTTGGTATGCAGCTGCCAGTTTTGTTCATTAGTGCATTAACAAAACCCTTGAAAAGTGATTGAAGGTTATTTAAATTGCATTAATCTTGGAGAAACAAGAATACATGCTGGAGGTGTTCTCCAGCATTCATGTACCTCTGAGATAACTCCAGGCAAAACCGATAATGATGCCCGGTGCTGACGGACTTACAGTTCAGCCGGATTTGTGAGAGAATCATTACCTCAGAATATAAAAACTTCTATAATTGGTTAATTACATGCAGTCAGTGGTACACAATAATCAATCCTGTCTCTTACACACCCACAGATTTAACATTTCTTTCTGTTCCAAAAGGACAGCAGACATTTCTAGTTCTACAAGAACCTGAATACCTGAAAAATAACTAGAAACAGTATCTCACCTTCATAACGCTAAGTAAAGTTTTTTGAATAGATGATACATTCAACATCTAAACAGTTATCACTGGCTCATGAGTCCTCAGAATATCACATCCCAGCCTACTACAACCCACAGTCCAAAAGTTCAGCACCATGGACAGCAACCACAGCACACACGAGATCATGAGATACAAAGAAATACCAAAACGCTAGAAACAGAAACAGAAGAATAAGAACGCTAATGAACATCTCGTGAACTAAATATTTTTTCTTACACTCATGGCACCTCTTTATTGACACATGGTAGCCTAGACTGAGAAATCTATCCTGAACAGTACAGGCTCTTTTACTCTCTGCTCCACAGCTCATAAATAAATCACCCTGTGAAGCTCAAACAGAGATTTGTATAAACGCCGGTGTTCATAGCATGCCTTCCTTATCACACCGAAGATGACAGTTACTGTACATCAGCTTTTTTTTTCTTTTTTTTCTTTATACTTTTGAAGGCTTTCTGCAAAATAACTAAATTAATAAATAGGTCATGATCAAATCAGACAACTCAAGTGATAAAGAGAGCTAGGAACGGCCTGAAAACTAGGAAGAATTCATCAAGCTTTCACACATGCACTTTACCAAAAACACAGACAACAAAAAGGTTCCTAAAAAGCACATAATAAAGGTGCTTATTAGAAATGAAGGTGAGCAATCGAAACAGCAATAAACCCCAATTCAAGCTTTTCTCATCCACCAACCGCTCGGACTCACATGTCAATACCAGAGTATACTGTGAGGCAGCAGATGTGTCTTTTTCCTAGTGAACGTTAGTAAGAGACGTTCCACAGCTGTGTCCGTGTGTCATCTGCAGAGACAGAAGTGTGCTACGCTGCTCTAATGGACAGGACACTGTCAAGCATCAAGTGCTAGCTGACAGGTCGTTACATCAGGGGATCTAGGGGAAGGAAGAGACGTGTTCCTATAACAATATCAATAATAACAATATCAGTGTGTGTGTGTGTGTGTGTGTGTGTGTGTGTGTACTTGTCACATGGTGCTAACATGAAGTTGCAGCATACAGAATGTACAGTACTTTCTTTGAAAGACACTAGCCATAATAGCCATTAGTTTAGCATCCTGTGTGTAATTTGAATAATAATATGGAGCGAGGTTTCTGAGGCGTGTTTAAATCCTGTGTGATCCTTTTGGGTAATACTGACAATAGCCAAGAAAATGCCACCTCATATTCTCTTTCTCTCTTTCTGTGTGTGTGTGTGTGTGTGTGTTGTTCTGAGTTTAATGGACCAAAAACAAGGTCTAATTGAGCAATTTCCTAGAAGAAGCTCTACCACTTGTGGATGAGGGAAGAATAAATGCCATACTGCCCCCTAGTGTTCATTTAAAACTCATCACTAAACCAGAAAACTGTCAATCAATCAATAAATGGGATCTATAAGCCAGTTATGATTAAAGCAATCATTCAAGCAGCTTTCCTGAAAATACTGTAAGGATACTGTAAAGTTTCACTCTTACACAAGGAAGTAAAGAAACCCAGCTGTACTGCTGTAGGTGAGAGAGGACAACCAACCAGGACAGAGAGATTCTGATATAAGTCTATATAATAAAATGGATTCACATGTTTAGAACATGTTTACTTGCTTTCTTGTTGAATAGAAGCAGCATTCATTTGTTCACTAATTTCACGGGAACCTGGTGAATAATTAATAGTTTATGAGTTCTCCTTGCTGTGGAACTGCTATTGTTACCCACTTGTGAGTTTTTTATTGAAACCACCCATTGCAGCCAGCTAGTGACTAACGTTTGTGTGCTTCTCTGTATTTTTGTTTTTTTATTATTATTATTTTAAACTCTGAGCGAGAGTGATTCATCAAGGCCTTCTGCTCACCCTTGGTGTATATTTATTACTCTGTGTTTTGACTAGCGTGCTAGCACTATCTGGCTCATGCCTAGTGAGCGTGACAGGCTGGAGGACATGATGCACAGGTTAGATAATATGCAAAACACAGAGAAGTTCGATCGGATAACATTTACACTTTAACAGTAACCAAAGACCACAGTTTTGTTCAATCTGTTTTCTACATCTCAAGATTCTAGATCACCAGCTGGAGTTTTTTGTCGGTGTGGAAAATCATGACCATTTAACCTGATGCTTTTTCCCAAACAACTGAGACAGGATACAGTATGAGGGTTAGGGGCAGATCTGGATCCCCCTCCATTAAAGAAGAAAACCAGCACCATGCTGTGTCACTAACTCCAGGACTCATGAGGGATGGACAAAAGAGTCTTGTGATTGACAGAATCAAAGCTGTAAGATCAGCAAGATCGGGAAAGATGAAAGTTTACTTCATCCTGCAGCATGAAGCTTCTCAGTAACAGAAACAAGGGATTTTCTGTGGATTTTTGCCATGTTGATCTTAGAGAGCGGTGAGTTTTCTATAAAAGAAAGAGAGGCAGCTGGCTGTATACAAGACAGTCAGGGACTTTGAAAAGAAGAACATGATTCTGTTTATTAGTTGCTTGTGTCTGAGTTACCTAGCAAGGGCTTTTTTGAACATTTCTCAAAATGCATTTAGTTTATAATCATGAAAATGGCTTGTTGGTATGGATTTTATTACTCCATGAAATTCTGTGAATAAGGCCAAGTGAATAACGATAGAATTAGTGCCTGGCTTGAAGCTAGGATCACTTTCTTCCTCATCAAAAAGGTTGATATCACTCTGTACAAATCTATCAGAATATTTTATAAAGTAACACACACAAATCATAAAGCCATAAATCCATTATCCAATAATCATAAATCCATTATCCAATAATAACTCTAGATAGGACACAAGAGTTGTCATATTTATTGGAACTCCTGAACAATCAAACTCCATCTCCCATCATGCACTGCAGCCTAAACACACACACACACACACACACACACACACACACATACAAACACATGCACACTCTTACACTTCCTCATTCACAGTCTCCATATTTCTGATCATACACACCTGTGTTCAGTTATGCACACACACACACACACTCACACACACAGTGACTTGGCTGTTCGGAAATCTAGGGAAAGTTCATTGCATCACCTATGTGCAAGAACAGTCTTGATGCAGGCTTTCCTTGTACTCTGAGAGATGGTGGGATCTGTGGAGCAGAGCTGGAGGATCTGAGGAAGCGTGGCACAGTGCAGGATGGGAAAAGTGCTTTCAGGTAAGTCAGTGCTGATCCTTCTAAGTCTTTCCAGAACTGCAAAAGGAAATATTACGTGTTTTTACTATAATTACTACTGATTATCAATAAAACATGCATAGAAATCATTTCTCTTTGTTTGTCTGGCATCTCAGATTTACTCTACTGCAGACCGAATATTAGACCCACTGCTTCAGAGGTGCTTTCTAATTCCTGCTGAACTGCTAGATAAAGTACAGTATTTGAACATGAACTTATACAGAGAGTCTTACTATCTAATGAGTCTAAACTCATAATCTTATAAGTTATGGGTTTATTGATTGATTGATTGATTGATTGATTGATTGATTGATTGACTGACTGACTGGTTGATTGATTGATTGATTGACTGACAGACGGACAGCTAAGTAAATAGATTCTGGGATGGTGGATATCAAGAAACATGAAGCTGACAGATAGATAGATAGATAGATAGATAGATAGATAGATAGATAGATAGATAGATAGATAGATAGATAGATAGATAGATAGATAGATAGATAGATAGATAGATAGATAGACTGACTGACTGACTGACTGGCTGGCTGGCTGGCTGATTGATTGATTGATTGATTGATTGATTTTAATACATTATTCGTGTCTGACCCCTGATGCCTTGCCCTTCTGTTTTGATGTTGATTTTTGTTGTTTTGGTGTTTAGACCCTGACTGGGAAATCAGCCATAATTCTGATCTGTGTTTTTTGTATTTGTTCATGGTGTTGATGGTTTCTCTGGTTATGACACAGTCTGCACTCACTGAGTGCTTTCTCCAAATAAACCTAGTACACATGGATCATTGCTTTATGTCTCTGAGTCCTGCGTTTACTGCGGTACTGCATAATACAGTTTAATTGTCATTAAAAATTGTACTTTATTCAAAAGAATCTTTTCAGCCACTAATCCATGTTCATATATATTTAGTATTTTCTACATAGTTTTCCTTTTGCTTATACAGATCAATCTATATCTATTTTTATTGTAACTATTTTTTTTTTTATTCTACTTTTTATGACACATATTTTGTATGGTTGTGTATGTGACAAATAAATTTGAAAAATATTGTTAAAAAATAAAAATAGTCCCATCTTCACATATACTAATCAGATAACAGATTCATTAATCTGACAAAACCTTCTCATGAAAGGCCTAGCCTTTTTATCCTTTGACCACCGGAGCCACTTATATTTGAGATCGCTGTCAACGTTTTCCTGTGAAAAGCTCTGCCACAGCACTAGTGGTGTCCTGCTATGACATTAGAGTGTCAAAAAAAATAATAATGTCTCACAGGAACAACGAACACGCAGCACCAGCCAACAAATTAACACCAGAACCGCTAAGCAGATCACAAACATTTCAATATAAACATATTTTCTGTGCTTCAGGGAGGAGTTTTCTTTTAAGATGAGCATTTGGCTGCATAGACTTTTGAAGCCTCTTTCTCAAAGTCCTTGCCTGTCTCTCTCCACCATCTGTACATGAGAAACTGCTGAAAATGTGTGTTGAGATGATTCAGTTCACACGTTACTGCGTGCCGAGATGGAGCTGGCATCCGGCCTGGAGAATGTCTGCCTCCTCCAGTCCAGCCTTCCCATAAGAAATCACACATTGTTCTGGGCTGTGATGAGGACTCGCACCTCCACCAGTGGGTTCTTTAGTAGGAAATTCACATGAGAACTCAGCTGTGGTGGTTATGGCATAGGCATTGGAGAGAGGGAAAAAAGACAGATGGCAAAAAATGAGCATCTCTATTAATGACTCACGCTCTGCAGTCTGCAAGGTTTTTTTGTTAGTTTTTTTTTAATCCAACACTTGTTTCATGGAGGTGTGATGTGCCTACACTGGTCATTAGCACTGCAGGCTATTGCTTAGCAAAGTCATGGGGTTAATTGTGGAGAAGAAAAATCTTTTTAATTGGTGGTGGCGGTGATGGCGGTGATGGCGGTGATGGCGATGGTGGTGGTGGTGGCGATGGTGGTGATGGTGGTGGTGGTGATGGTGGTGGTGGTGGTGATGGTGATGGTGGTGGTGGTGATGGTGGTGGTGATGGTGGTGGTGATGGTGGTGGTGGTGGTGGTGGTGATGGTGGTGGTGGTGATGGTGGTGATGGTGGTGGTGATGGTGGTGGTGGTGATGATGGTGGTGGTGGTGATGGCGATGGTGGTGGTGATGGTGGTGATGGTGGTGGTGGTGATGATGGTGGTGGTGATGGTGGTGATGGCGATGGTGGTGGTGATGGTGGTGATGGTGGTGGTGGTGATGGTGGTGGTGGTGGTGGTGGTGATGATGGTGGTGGTGGTGATGGTGGTGGTGGTGATGGTGGTGATGGTGGTGGTGATGGCGATGGTGGTGGTGATGGCGGTGGTGGTGGTGGTGGTGGTGATGATGGTGGTGGTGGTGATGGTGGTGGTGGTGATGGTGGTGATGATGGTGGTGGTGGTGATGATGGTGGTGGTGGTGATGGTGGTGGTGGTGGTGATGATGGTGGTGGTGGTGGTGGTGATGATGGTGGTGGTGATGGTGGTGATGGTGGTGGTGGTGATGATGGTGGTGGTGATGGTGGTGATGGCGATGGTGGTGGTGATGGTGGTGATGGTGGTGGTGGTGGTGGTGGTGGTGGTGATGGTGGTGGTGGTGATGGTGGTGATGGTGGTGGTGATGGCGATGGTGGTGGTGATGGCGGTGGTGATGGTGGTGGTGGTGGTGATGGTGGTGGTGGTGATGGTGGTGGTGGTGGTGATGGTGGTGGTGGTGATGGTGGTGGTGATGGTGGTGGTGGTGGTGATGGTGGTGATGGTGGTGGTGGTGATGGTGGTGATGATGGTGGTGGTGATGGTGGTGGTGGTGATGGTGGTGGTGGTGGTGGTGATGGTGGTGGTGGTGGTGGTGGTGATGATGGTGGTGGTGGTGATGATGGTGGTGGTGATGGTGGTGGTGGTGATGGTGGTGGTGATGGTGGTGATGGCGATGGTGGTGGTGATGGTGGTGGTGATGGTGGTGGTGGTGATGGTGGTGGTGATGGTGGTGGTGATGGTGGTGGTGGTGGTGGTGGTGGTGGTGATGGTGGTGATGGCGATGGTGGTGGCGATGGTGGTGGTGATGGTGGTGGTGGTGATGGTGGTGGTGGTGGTGGTGGTGCTGGTGGTGGTGGTGATGGTGGTGGTGGTGATGGTGGTGATGGTGGTGGTGGTGGTGGTGATGGTGGTGGTGGTGATGGTGGTGATGATTGGAAGGAAGGAAGGAAGGAAGGAAGGAAGGAAGGAAGGAAGGAAGGAAGGAAGGATATCTTTGTCTGCTTTGTTTTTTATTTTTTTATTTTTTTTTTAATCCATTAATTGGATTTTATTGTGTTATTTTTGTTCTATTTTATAAAAGATATGATTTATATTACTAAACCCTAAACCCCCTTAACTCTGATCAAATCTTTGTGACTCATGCCCTCAAGTGTCTTATTGTGGCTTATTAACTACAGAATGATTGTGGCCTGCAGTGATGTGACACAATGACGACTTAATAAAGGTCATGTTAACAGAAACACACATTTCTCCCCAGACTCAGACTTTCTATCTCACTTCTTTCTCAGAATGGAGCTCAGCCTGCAGGACGGAAATCCCCAGCAGCAGTCTGGACTCGTCTGGACTGTTCCAGTCTGTAAAGCTGTATTCAATTCAATTCAATTTTATTTGTATAGCACTTATAACAATCATCATTGTCTCAAAGCAGCTTTACAGAAGATAAGAAATATAGTACAAATGTCCTAGAAAATCCCTAGTGAGCAATCCTGAGGCGAGGAAAAACTCCTTTAGATGTTAAAAGGAAGAAACCTTGAGAGGAACCAGACTCAAACGGGAAACCCATCCTCATTTGGGTGACACCAGAGAGTGTGATTATAAATTATTATAAACACCAGAGAGTATGATTATAAATTATTATAAACACCAGAGAGTGTGATTATAAATTATTATAAACACCAGAGCGTGTGATTATAAATTATTATAAACACCGGAGCGTGTGATTATAAATTATTATAAACACCAGAGCGTGTGATTATAAATTATTATAAAAACTGAGAGTGTGATTATAAATTATTATAAACACCGGAGCGTGTGATTATAAATTATTATAAAAACTGAGAGTGTGATTATGAACAATGTCCTTTCAGTCATAAACAGTCATTTGGAGTTGTGTGATGCAGATACAGTGATATAAGCAGTTACATATGGAGAATGTTGTTGTGTGTGTTGATTAGGAGATCATTGTCCTCAAAGTCCACATGGGGTTGGCATCTTTTCTTCAAATACCCAAAATCTTCATGAAGCAGAATCCAACTGGAGCTTGATGCCTCAGGATACTCTCAGGGCCTATTCTCACTGAAGGTCTGAAATCTTCATGAAGAGAAACACAACTGGAGCTGGCACGATCTCTAGATGCCTCAGGATGGGTAGAGAAAGAGAAACAAGTGCAAAGGAATTAGCATAGCTGCTGTTCATGATATGAGCAAGCACTAGAAGATAATGTGCATTTAATCAGATGTACTGGAGTACGAGGTTATGGGATGAATTATGTGTATGCCAGGCTAAAGAGATATGTCTTTAATCTACATTTAAACTGGGAGACTGTGTCTGAGCCCCGAACACTGTCAGGAAGACAAAGTTTAGGAGCTAAATATGAAAACCCTCTACCTCTAAGTAGTGATAGTTTGTACCAGTGCAGGGATGATAATATTGGGGTTATATGTTCATGTTTTCTTCACCTGGTTAAAACTGTGGTGAACTTTTGTCTGTATGTATAGTTTCCCGCAGCCAATAAATTTAATCTTAATCTAATGTTCAGTGATTTGCATGAACTGATATTACTTTTTTAATATTCACAACTAATCATGAAGCACTTCCCTACAGTATGTTCTCAAATTTTACATTTTCCAAACTCTTCTGCTTAGATCTCTCCATCTGTCAGACTACAACATTTCCAGTATTTATTTGGAATTATATTTTTATTTTTTATTTTTGTTAGCACATGTCAAGTCAAACGCGACACACCAGATGGCAGTGTTAGACCATGATTTGAATCGGCTTTGTTTATTTCAGGTAAATTTTAATTTTAATAACATGATAATTTTATACAGTATATGTACAGTGGTACAGTGGGGTCCAAAAAAAACTGAGACTACTAATGAAGAGTTTTACATAATTTTCTGTTATACAAACATTTTCATTACAGATTCCGTTCTCAGCAATAAACCTGAGTGAAAAATAAAATCCTAGAAATATTTTCATGCATCTCTTTCAGGACAGTGTGCACGTGAGCTGGCATGTATTTCCTAAAACTGGTGTGGACTGAGCACGTGCTTTGTTGGAATAATAAAAACTGGGAGAAAAACTAGGAAAATTACGGTTTTGTCCAAAGCTGTAAACATGGTCAATATCATAGATTTGTTTCACTTTAGATAATGACTTAGATTTGCATCCTGCGCGTGTAAGAATGAGCCAGAATCGTGGATCTTGAATATGTTTAATATTAAATTCTAAAGCATTTACAGGGTGTGTTAGAAGGTGTGTTAAAGGGTGTGTTAGAAGGTGTGTTAAAGGGTGTGTTAAAGGTGTGTTAAAGGGTGTGTTAGAAGGGTGTGTTAAAGGTGTGTTAAAGGGCGTGTTAGAAGGTGTGTTAAAGGGTGTGTTAGAAGGTGTGTTAAAGGTGTGTTAAAGGGTGTGTTAGAAGGTGTGTTAAAGGTGTGTTAAAGGGTGTGTTAGAAGGTGTGTTAAAGGTGTGTTAAAGGGTGTGTTAGAAGGTGTGTTAAAGGTGTGTTAAAGGGTGTGTTAGAAGGTGTGTTAAAGGGTGTGTTAGAAGGTGTGTTAAGGGTGTGTTAAAGGTGTGTTAAAGGGTGTGTTAGAAGGTGTGTCCTGCTGATGAACAGCTGAGAGAACCGACAGGACAGCTGAGAAGCTCTGACCAGAAGATCATCTCTCATTAAATCATGTGAAGAGTTTCTCACGCGTTTTGGACACAAGGGCTACTCTCATCATGACATCAGAGCTGGTGGGCGGCCATCTTATCACTGTTTTCCCCTCAACCCCAGCCTGCACACTACTGCCCTAAAAAGTAAGCAAATCTAGTATGCGGTTAGGGACAGAGCCTGACATCGCCACATGCAGCTATAGGAAAATACAGCCACAGAAAACACTCAGGTAGGTTTGGGTTTTATGTCATTCATTTTGTCTCAAACCTTTTTTTTTGTCTCTGATCTGAGCAGAGCGGTTAGTTTTTCTCGTCTTTTTTTATCTAATGTTATTTATAAGCAACACTTTTATCCGGGAATGGCTGAAAGAAAGCATAATGCGGACTTTTCACAAATGTTTCAATGAACTAAAAAGAAACCAAGTTTATTTACCTGTGACATTAATCTCATCCTCTAATGATCATCAATAACCATGAACACGAAGGCTGGGTAAAGATCATACAGGTTTATCCTGTTTAATAAGATCTATTATTATTATTATTGTTATTATTATTATTATTATTATTATTATTATTATTAATAATAATAATAATAATAATAATAATAATAATATTGTTGTTATTATTATAATAATTATTATTTATCGCCATTATTATTATTATTATTATTATTATTATTATTATTATTATTGTTATTATTATTATTATTATTAATAATAATAATAATAATATTGTTGTTATTATTATAATAATTATTATTTATCGCCATTATTATTATTATTATTATTATTATTATTATTATTATTATTATTATTATTAGTCTCTTTATATCCCAAATTTGTCTTTATAATTTTTGTGTTTAAAGTGTTTAATATAAGCTATAAAAGATTAGAAAGTCAAAAAAGGTGTTTATTAAACACTTTAAAGAATCCGTGCAATAATAGAAAATACAACACAATAATCAATAAACACCAAAACACACACACACACACACACACACACACACACACAATGTTCGCCTCTTAAGTTGTTCATTAGGAATAAATTGACTTTTTTAACTTACATCCGGAGTTTATATCTGTCTGTAAAGCTGATTTGTGATAGTATCCTTTGAAAATAGTGCTGTATAAATAAACTAGAAGTGAACTGAATATTAGTGTATAATTCTGTATATCATATCCGGCACTTGGAAGTGGAAGGGTTTCGTTTTATTTCAGGAAGTTTTTCCTCACCACTGTTTCCTCTTTCACACTAAACTGGGATCTAAATCTAAATCCAGATCTCTGTAAAGCTGGTGCAGGACAAATGTTGTTAAATCTGCAATAGAAATACAATTGAATAAAAACCTCAATGCATCTTTCATTTAGTTTTATTCAGTATGATCATGAGAGCTTTCTTTTTTTTCTGTCCAGCTTACTGTATAATTTTAAGTCCCAAACTTGCATGTGAAAATACTATGTACTAAACCTCATGGGGTTTTTGTTGTTGTTGTTGTTTGTTTGTTTTGTTTCAGTTCCAGCTCATATAACTCCTGATTTCTTCTGTACCATGATCTGGAGTAAAATTTAAGAACTATGATCAGGGGAGATTTAAAAGCTTGCTCTTCATATCTTGTTTCTGTTTATCCGTCTGTTGTCTGGACAAGATCAGATGTCAGTGAGTTTTAACAAACGCCGTGTTCAGTGTTTTGTATGCAGACATCCACCAATTTATTTTTAATATCCTCTTGTTTTTGTGTTGAGAACTTACAAAGGTTTGCATTTAGGTCATTTTTAATGTCTAGTCCCACTAACTAGGATTTCTTTTGTCATTCACCTCCTGTCATCTTGAACGACTCTCACCAGACATACTGTGATTGTTTCATTTTTATGAAGAAAGAAGCTTGGTGCGTTTACTTTGTAAGTGTAATGAGAGTGTTTACAGCCACATGTTAATAAATGTCAGTGTCTGTGACCTTGCTTCAGGCAATAACACATTCAGTACTTCAAGACCCACAGCTGAACGATATTCCTGAGAATTTGGATGTGAAAAGGTTTGGGTTTTATTAAGTTCACTGGTTTCCACAGTCCTGGGTGGGAGCAGCATGAGGAACGCAGGCTTCAGCTGCACTCTCACAGCACTGGTCTGGAGGTCTTTCTGTGTGTCATTTAGTCCCTGGTGGTCTGCATTTTGTTTTCTCTCAAGCCCATGCATCATCTGTTTGACTTAATGCTGGAGGCGTAGGTGCTATTATTGTCACCCTGTCACTTCTATGCAGATTAATCTTAATTATTGCTAATGGTTTTGCAGTGCATGAAAAGTCTCACAAGTGAAAGAAGCCAGATGTGATGTGTGGGGTTTTTTTGTGTGACGTCACCCTAAAAAATCTGATTGTCTGATCATTAAACTATCCTCGTTCTTTATAGCTCGTTATTAATATTCTAGTATGTTCTGTACCAGTCTCACTCCTGAATGATCAGAAATCAGAGGTGAAATGAAACACAGAGACGATGGGATGACGAAACCTTCTACGTAGTGGGAAGAGTGCCGGTTCTCTAACAGGATACCCCATCGAGCCCTCTAGGAGTTTTTATTGTTAACTATTTATTATAAATGGAAAAATTTACCAAAAATGCTTATTTGTGTTGTTCCTCATGTGTTATATAAAGTACCATAAACAGCGTTAACTCATTCATCACCGGATGTTGTGTCTCAATTTAGGGGAAGGTATGTTATCATGACTTCACCTGCGGTGTCATAGTAATAAGTAATCTTGTACTTCTGTGGAACTAAAGTCCATGCAGCCACACCAGGAAGCATTATATTGTGACGTAATTCTTTAAAAAAAAAAAAAAAACTTATTATATGAACTCACCTGGAGTGCCATATGGCTGCTATTTCAGGCTGAGGTAGATTCACCCCCTTGACTTTCAATCCCCCCACCAGAGGGAAGTCAGAGGGCAAAGAACATGTTGGTGGAGTAAAGGTCATGTACGCCAGACTCTGGGACGAGCCCTGGGGAGTTAACTGACTTTCTGGGAAAGTTGTTTCAAATGTGGGATTTATTTTGGTAATGGTTTTGGAATTCCCCCTCCCCTTGCGTTCTCTCACTCGAGCGAGTCTCACACTGTTGGTTTTGTGATGACTCCCTGGTCTGAGTTCCCAATCCACACATATACACACACACATGTGGAACTTTTTTTTCTTGTATTTTCCAGCTGCTTATTCTGCCCTGTCTCTGGGATATATTTAGCCACCCGTCTGACCCTCTGCAGCTTTACTGCCAGTGAGTTAGTCAGTGTTTGTTGTGGGTAGAATTCCATAGCTGCTAATAGTGTTGTAATGCACATGACTTTTTGTTTAGACAACCAAACGTGCTTCCTGTAAGATTGCTCTGTAGGATGAATTTCAGGGTTTTCAGTAATATCATCTACTTTGCTTCACATTAACTTTTTTAAAAGTACAGAGAACAGTCAGACTTGTCTGTTTAGCAGCTGACGTCTAAAACAATATGTAAATGTTAGAAACTCTATGAATTATTTAGGTTATAATGACACTTGGTGTATAAATAATGACAGTATCACTGTCGGTCTTTGTCTCAGGGCCACTGGAACAGTTTACACAGATTATTTGGTCATGCATGCCTAGAGTTTCTACTGCATATGGAACCAGGATGGCAGATTGTGTACTCTCTACCAAACCTGAATCAGACCTTTTTCCATCCCACAGATCATTACAGTGTGAGGTTTAGCTCAAGCATTGTGTCATGCAGAGATACTGATATTTCTGGATGAGCTACACAGCCTGCTGCTTTTAATCTGCAGCAAATAACAGGATCAGAATGGTTTCTTCCATTCATCACAGGAATCCAGTATATTATACTGGAAACAGAGCAGAGCTGTGTCTACGTATGTTAAATCGGACCGTTCCAGGACGTACACTTTGTGTCAGAAGCGGTAGAATAAACATGTGCAAGGTTGCTTTAATGAAAATGGTAATTTAGTGAAAGCCTTCCTTTGTGAGGAGGAAGTGTCTTAAAATGGCAAGTGCAGGATGGAGGATCATCTCTGATACTGGACCAGGCTTTCATGGTCTTGCTTTCCATATCTCTTAAAGGGCTCTTGAGTAGAGAGAGGCCCTCACCCATAAATAGCTGTCCTGTTATTGTTTAGCATGATTTATCAACACATGACCAGATTACGGTTCCCATAGCAACTGCTTTTTATTAGAAGTAAACAACTGTAGTGTTTTTAAAGCTCTGTTTAGATGCTAATTTGCTCTTCATGCTTTACAAAAAATGCCCCATGCTCTACATGTGGTTTATAGTTTTATATAAAGTTCACAAGATCATTTGCTTCACATCTCCATTGTCGAGGGTTTTGATTCCTGCCTCTGCCCTAAGTTCATGGAGTTTACATGTTCATACTGTCAGTAAATATAGCCAGGGTTTTAGTTGCCTGAGGTTTATGACATCACTTCATTCACTCTCTAGATTTTGCTAGATTTCGAGCTGAGACATCGAAATGAGCAAACATACCCGAACTCTCAGTAGTTTCAGGTGTGTGTTGCAGAGCGTCTGCACCTTCATGTCCAAAACTGTCAATCACCTCAACCGTGACATTTTAATTATCTCCTATTTTTATTAACTTTTTATTGCCAGAATGAAATTTTACACTGCTTTGCTTTCATGCTACATTTTCCATCAGCACCACATGTGTTTTAGACTGGATGGAGTGAAGTCATGCCACAGCGCACTTCATAGCACAGTTCAACAATTGACACTGAAATCCACTGACAAGTAAATTTGATCAGTTTTCAACAATTTTGTCAGTTCGTTGTTGCAGGCGTATTAAAAATCTTTTAATCTTGAATTTTTTAATAATTCTGATTCTCTTTGTTTCAGTCACCATGACCTAGTGCACTTTAACAGACTGTTTGTCATTCTCTTCGCTTTCTTCTTCCATGAGGTAACTTTTTCCATTCACTCACAAAAGATACACTGTGGTCATTTATCACGTATTACTTTGAACAGTACTTTGATCAGTTGTTCGAAACTCTACACAAACAAGAAAAATAACTTGCTTTGAAAATGCACAGTTCATGAAATGCTAATGAAATTAATCTGAGGTGCTGCTGTGATGGACAGTTCTGAACATAATGTACGTTTCTGAATCAGATGACCTGAACTGGCGTATAATCCTAAATACAGTAAAAAATGGTTCTGAATCTGATGTAGCATGAGATCAGAACTGCACTGCCATCTACTGATCTTCATCATGTACATTCTTCTTAGTCTGTAGGACCTGGTATTAGAGCGTAAGGGAGTGGAGGAAGAGTATGGTGCTTTTAAACAGTTTATTAAAAGCTTTAACACAGAGATTGCACTCCTCATGCTGTAAATCTTTCTGATCTTAAGCGGCTACAGGCTGAGTGGCTTAAAAGGACGAGGATACAGAGATCTGATTATTCCACTGATCAGTACAAACCAGAGAGGCTTAATAATGAGACAAAAGGGTGTGTCAGGATCTTTATTTATCATTATTCCAGTTCAAATATCCATTTCAAAGTTAACAAACATAACAAATTCTCTTTCAACTTTATAGTTGAAAAATATGTAAAATAGTATAAATCTGACCAATATAGTTTGTATTTTTAGTTTAGAAACTTGATGGAAAAACAAGTATTCCGACTCTAGATTAAAGATCTATGTAAACATTATATAGAAATAATAAGTCTATCTAGAGATAAATGTTTTCAAGCAAATAGCACATGATGCCTAATTAAAGATGCTCTTATTGGTTTGGAAGATTTGGAACAACAAAACTGTGAAGGTGAAAGAGCTTCCTTAAGTGTATTAATAAATTAATAAATAAGTAAAAACACTTGAATGGAAAAAGCTACAGAGCCAAACATCACAGTCAGTACAACTGGTTTAATAAGATGGACCATTTCTGGACAATTAACATTTCACAGCTGTCAGAGTAATGATGAGGAAGGTAAGAAAAGAAATCACTCAAAAAAAAGAGTTGCAGGATGACCTGAAAGCAGCAGTAACAAATATTTAGAGAAGAAATTAACTGCACTGCAATCATCTCTGCAAAAGCTACCCCTGTACCTCATGGAAAACTTCCTCTCCAAAGACACAGCACAGAGATGAGCGTGTAGACAAATAAGAACAATTGGAACAATGCAATCTGAACAACAGTGTGCTTCAACTTTGTGGCAATAGTTTGAAAAAGGCCCATGCTACGAGTGTGATGGTCAGGCGTCCACATACTTTTGGCCATACAGTGTAGTTCAAGCAAGGAACGGTTCATGTCAGTGGACCTGCATGGCATTTATATTTCTATCCTGTAACATGCATTTTTAATATTTGCTATCCAAGGACAGGAAGTCCTTCTCTTCAGCCTAGTCACAGGTGTCAACATCCAGGACATCCAGGAAGCCTCGTCTCTTTATATCACCATTCATCGAGATACTGCTAAATTTGACTAACTTGCTTCTTAGTGCACTGACCAAGGAGCAGGCTTTCCAGAACAATCCAAGTTCAGATCAGTTTCCTCACACCCAAACAGACCAGACGGATCATCTCTGTTAGGCTAGATTCACTGAGAGTGGGTCAGTACACCATCATTCCAATGTGTGTCAAGTTCAGCCAGACCTGTACATGTGGTATCAAGAAACCTCAAGGACAAACAGCTTCCTCTCTTTCTGCCCTGTCAGACTCTGTACTGAGAGCAGCTCATGCTCTGGCTGTACAACATTACATTACCAGTCAGCATCTACATCCAGGAAGATTTGGAGAGGTGCAGGTGGACCTCTTTACCAGAGGCATGTCAGCACTTTGGTACTTGTGGTTCTCTGGGGCAGGACTTGACAGTCTGTTGAGTCAGAATTCCCAACTGGCCCTATGACATGTTATACTATTTGTTATTCCTTTCCTCTTCTACCAGTGATTTTTCCCACACTGTACAGAATTGAACAACTACACCTTTGAGTCCTACATGTGAGCCAACAAGACCTTTGTTCCTACTGATGCTTTCATTAGTCCTTGGACCACCCTGGCAGCTTCCTGCCCAAGCAGAGCCACAGTAACAAATGAATAGCAGAATTTGACATCCTTAAACAGGACACTAGGTCACTTCTTCCTCCTCTATGTGCTGCCTAAGTAGAAGAATGCTAACTTGAAATAGGTGCCTCAGGATACTTCCTAGCAGCTGGAGATACGCTTGCCTTGCTTTAATTGTTAACCAGATGACTGTGGGGTGGTGGAATCCAGATTTGTCCTTTAGACCAGAAGGCAGCTATCTGATATTCAGACTAATTGTTAATCTATCATTAAAGAAAAACAGAAGAAGTTATCTCCCTAGAGTGAGAAAGTAGTGGTCCAGTAAGTGGTGGACATCATGATTGTGGCCTATAGATGGGCCAAGTCCATGGAATTCACCTATATTCAACAGAAATGTGTACATTGGTTCAATTTAATTTAATTGAGTTCCATTAAAACAATTAGTTTCCATTCAGTGAACATCAGTTGATAATGTATTTTCAGTATCCTAGAATGAAAAGAAACTGTGCACTAACCTGAGCGTAGGCTTGAACCAAGGACTGTGGCAGGTGAAGCAGCAGCAGCACCCAGAGCTTAATCTAATATTATAGACATTTCTTCCTGTCAGCACTGACATCCTCAGATCACACTGATACAGCAAGAATGGATAAGATGGTTCCTGTAAACTATACATATTTTTAAATCTGACCAATGATATATTCACTTTCTCCAATATACCATCACAAAGAAAACTGTAAACTCTTTCCCATGGGCCTTATTTAGATACTTTCAACTCTTTTTAAGATTTAAACTGGTTTTAACTATCAGACTGCTTTTTAGATTCTGTTCCTCGTAAAATGTTGGTGCACATTATCCTGTTCCCCTCTGCTCCTGGTCATTGGAAAGGGTAAAAATAGATGTTAGTTCCCTTGGTCATCATCATCACTGTTACTTATCATTCAGAGCCTAAGCTGGTTCAGTTAGATGTTTCTAGGAAAGATGGCGGAAGGACAGTTGATCTCACCGAGCAAGTGTTTAGATGTTTTAGGTGTAAACAAAGTACACTTATAATGAAGGGAAGGTGGTGATATTAATGGGTCAAAGTCAATTACCCAAAGTGAAGACTTTGTTCAGACTTTGTTAATTTATTTAACAGAAAAGAAGTATTGAAAGCATTTTGTTAGGATTTGGTACATTTCTGCTGAGAGTAAAATGAATTCAGTCCAGCTTTCACTTTATGTGCAGTTAACAATTAACCTAACGTCTAACCTTGACCAGCACAACTCCTCAGACTATTAATCCTATAACACTTCTGTTTTTCAGAGTACTCTCCAAGTTTTCCGTCAATGCCTGGCTCCTCCTCCACTTCTTATAGATGACATGGAGCCCCAGAGTGTGGGAATTGAAAGGGATTGGGAGATAATGGTTTCGAGTCCAAGCAGTGAAGCTGTGACCCATGACATGGAAGCAATAACGCTGCAGCCCAGCCACAGTCTTCCTTCCATCCAGCAGCGGAAGAACGGTGAGTGAATCGATGTGTCTGGTCTCCTTAAAGTCCACACCACTCTCAGCAATATCATCCTCCTTTCTTCTTCATCAGTTTAAATTCTAGCGTTATTCTGATTCTGTGAAAATAAAATCCTTTGTGGGAAGAAAAATGGGTGGAATTATGCTGGAATTGCACGCAAATGCCAACATCTAATCATAGCTTAAACGGATCCTTTAACTCAAGTCCAGGCTAATCTTGGCTAATTTCAGGGAGACTGGTAAATTAATATTATATATCTTTCTTCCAGCTGTGTCAGTCGCCAGCGCACTCTGATATCAAAGGTTCTTTGGATTGAATGTGGCTTTCATGGACGTTTCGTTCCCTCGGCTGCATGTGTACCCATTTCATCTGGTTCTCACACTCTTGGCCAATGCTCTAGACTGGAAATGTTTTAGTGGTATGTGAACCGTAATGAGAGGGCACAGAGGGACCAGGCGATGCAAGCAGACTGGCACTGAGCCACACTTGACATTTTCACATATAGCTGAACCTTCAGCTCCACCAGCGTGGCTGATGTTATTCTCCCAGTTAGCATTTTATTACTCGAGAGAAATGCACTTAAGGGTATAATGTCCTCAGGGCTGCAGGGAGGGAAGTAGAGAGCGCAGTGAGCATGTCTGTAATTCCCCTGCTTCAATCCTCCAGTCATCTCCTGTTAGTAATCCCAGGTATGCTCCATACAACTGAAACTCTGACTCAGTGAGTCTGTTATCTCGGTAACAACAGAGGTTTTTTTACTCGTTCACATCATTAGAGAAGATGTTTGACCTCTAGCCTTGTAAAATAAAACATGCAGGATTTAGAGATATGAAATCATCAGCTGGAATTTTTATGGAGAATTTCAACTTTGAGAATTCCTGTATTTATCATAGCATATATTTTTGAGGCCAGAAGCTTCATACCGAGGCTCAAGACATTCAAACTCAATTCTCCACATGTTTCATATTACTATACATGTCCTGTCTTAAGTCAGTCAGGGTTAATGGCTTTAAGGCTACACAGAAACCCCAGCTTCCCCTCAAATTTCGTCTTGAAAGTCTTGGTGTAATGTAATATTTTAGCGAATCAGTTGATTAGTTATCTGACTGTAATAGTACACACTACTCACTTAAACAGTGAAACACTGAAGCCTGTAGTGTATGTTAGGTGTATGTGTATTGGATGGTTTTAATGAGCTATCACTTATTGGAAAAGAGGCTTTTAATTTTGATTCCTGCCCAAACACATGGCTTCTCTTTATGATTGGTTCCACCTCTCAAAGAGGTTCCCTCTGAACAAACTGCAAATCAGTAAATCAGGAATGAACATGACAGAAATCACAAACTTAAACTAGACTTGTGCATCGAGGCTGGGGATCACGCAGAACAAAGCACAGAAAAGTCACACAAGGTTTTTACTGTAATGTGCAGCTTTAAAGGTCAGCTCACTGAAGATTATCAGGAGGGCATGGCAGGATTCTGCAAAATTCCCACACCTAACTGCAACCACGAAAAGACCAAAGTCTTTGTGCAGACCAAAAGGAGAACACATTTTTCCTCAGCCTCTTTTATAGATAGATAGCTAGATAGATAGATAGATAGATAGATAGATAGATAGATAGATAGATAGATAGATAGATAGATAGATATTATGTTTTGAGGAGCAAATGAACAGTGATGTGCATTTCTGCAGTACTCTCGAATACTCGGCCGTTACACAGAAAGCCTGCTCGTCTGACAGGAAGTTCATGAGCATAGATGCAAATAGGAGATACAGTAAAAATACAGATATATTTATTCAGCTGCTACAGCATTCAGATCCTACAGTCCGGGGCTCTGCCTACAGGAATTTCATTCATTTAATAATAAATACGTTCATGGTGCATGTTTTTCATCATTCTTAAAAGATAGTTCTCATTCAGTATTAAAAGAAAATCTTCTCAGAAATTCATACAGACATTAAAGCAGCCCGAGTGAGTCCCAGCTTCACAGCTGATTCTGATCAAGTCAACCTTTCTGATCTGAATCAACTAAACTCACAAATAGAAGTAAATCTAATGAAATATTATGAGATGTGGTGCTGGTGACTGTAAATAGCAGAGCTTGGAAAAGCCTGTGTTGTTTTAAAACAGTTAGCATGCTAACTCAGTAGACAAAAGTCCTGAAAGTTCCACATGAGTTGAATAAAGTTACATCAAGAAAAAATGTCATTAAATAAAAATCAAGTTTATATAAACTGTGAATGAAACTGACTCCTTTTGTCCCTTCTCAGCCCTGTGTTTTCACTCTTTCAGGGTTTTCTAGGGCATACTGTAGTGATAGGAGCCACGTTAAAAAAAAAAAAAAAAACACCTTCCTGTTCTTTTTTTGTTTTTTTACCATGTGCATGCTCACATCCTGTTTAAAATGAAAAAACAGGAACAAATCTTTTAAGCACTATACAGATACAGATATTGCACTCTTAATATATACACAACACCAGTTTGTTTCAGCCTGCACTCTGTTGTGTCTTCATTTATTAAAGTGGTGTTTTCCAAAACCTGGTCCTCATGGAGCCACAAATGGTCCACATTTTTCTTGGACTAACATGAATAATCCCTCTTTGCTGTCTTTGTGTGATATAACGTTCCTTATCCAGGTACAGTTTCACTTAAACACACATTAGAGCTGAAGAGCGTTCTGGTGTAAGAATCATGGCTGTAGTTTCTTTATCATCATTATAACTGACTCACTATCTGTGTCCCATGAACTGCTTATCATCATCACCTGCTCTCTCTCTCGCTGTGGGCCTTTTAAAAAAAGATTTTGGTCCTTGGTGATGCTCCCAAAATGATTTTTTTATTAATTTTTTTTCTTTGAAACTTTAAAGAGTTCCCTGGTTTGTAGAAATAATCTCTATACAAATAACCAGAGCATTTACAAAGATAAAAACACTCCCATGTGGACTTTTATGGCTTTGTTTTTGTCATTTTTTTGTTCAAAGACATTTGGAAGAAATCAGCTTGTGTGGTTGTTTTTTTCTTGGGAGACTTTGGAACTCTTACAGAAAGCACATTAACATTTTTTTTTAAAGAATACAAACTTGGACACTGTGACCTCAGCCTCTTCGTTCGCTAAGTGCAGAGCTGACTTTTGGCTTTAAGGGACTCGCCCTACAAAAAGGACAGTTTTGTCTCAGCACTCTTGTTGGCGGAGCTTGAGATGATGACGGAGTAAACAAATGCATTTTTCTGTGGAATCTCTACAAAATAAACCATCAGTCAAATGACTGTAAATCATCCACGCATCCATCCATCCTGTACACTGCTTATCCTACTGGGTCACAGGGAACCTGGAGTCTATCCAAGGAGACTTGGGGAACAGACAGGGTTTATCCTGGACATGATGCAGTCTATCACAGGGCACAATCACACACAAACACACACACACACTCATTCACACACTACTGACGTCAATGGAGAGAGATGTCACTCAACCTACAACGCATGTCTTTGGACTGGGTAAAGATACTGGAGTTCTGTTTATTATTATTATTATTATTATTATTATTACTACTACTACTACTACTACTACTATTACAGATAATTATAATTATTAATATAATATATTTATCTGAAACTCATTTTGAATATTCATTTATTTTTATTACACACTCCATTAAGCCTTTTCCAGGAAAGCAGGTTCACACTAGGAGAATTCACCCTTCCTCAAGGTCACCATCCCATCATACAGCACCACACACATACACATTCACTCATTCACTCCCACTCCTTCATGCCTAGAGGCAGTTTAGCACATCTGCCTACCTCCATTTCTCTGGAACGTGAGAGGAAACTGGAGATCCCAGAGGAAATCCATGTGAACACAGAGAGAAAACGCAATACTCCACACAGCCAGAAACCTGAGCTCAGGATTTATCTCATATTCATGTTTTCTCTCCCGGATTGAGGCTCCAGCAACATATTGAACTAGAAGTCCATAATATTTGGCCATTTTATGATCATTGTTTGTATTTTAATAATAAGCAATAAGAAACATACCCCAGGTTTACTGTGTTCTCCGGCATCCTATCCGGTTTAAACTACCATTAATACCAAATGTTATGTAAAAATATTTAATAATGTCACTGATAACATCAGAACACTACTTCATCTTTCATGCTTTTCAAAACATTGGCTGCATGATAGCATCACAGGCATCAATCAAACTTTTCCCATGTCATTAAAATTGCATTATACAGCAAAAAGTATTCATCACACCCATATGTGGATCAAACTGTTACCATAAAGACGGAAGCAGAAACATTTACATCATCTGGCAGATGCCGTTTTATCCAGAGTTCTCTAGAACGTCTCTGTATGCTGTAGCTTTACATTTTCCCTTCACTAGAAGCCTGTTCCATCATGACAATGCCCCTGTACACAAAGCACAGAGCTCCATGAAGACATGGTGTAGAGGTTAAGGTTGGAGTGAAGAACTGGAGTGTCCTGCACAGTCACACGCCAACATCTAGTGGAAAACCTTCACAGAAAAGATGGTGAATATATGGAAATACAAGTACACACAGGTGTGCACAAACCTCAGGCAATATATTGTATGTTTATTGACAATTTACAGACCAGAGTCTGTTAAGTGTTCTGATTATTTGTTTTCACTGATGATCTCCACATCATGGCACCTGTTAGTGGGTGGGATATATTAGGCAGCAGGTGAACATTTTGTCCTCAAAGTTGATGTGTTAGAAGCAGGAAAACTGGACAAGCGTAAGGATTTGAGTGAGTTTGACTAAGAAATTGTGATGTCTAGACCACTGGATCAGAGCATCTCCGAAACTGCAGCTCTTGTGGGGTGTTCCCAGTCTGCAGTGGTCAGTATCTATCAAAAGTGGTCCAAGGAAGGAACAGTAGTGAACCGGTGACAGAGTCATGGACGGTCAAGGCTCATTGATGCACGTGGGGAGAGAAGGCTAGCCTGTGTGATCCGATCCAACAGACGAGCTACTGTTGATGAAATTGCTGAAGAAGTTAATGCTGGTTCTGATAGAAAGGGGTCAGAATACACAGTGCAGGACGGGTCAGGGCTGTTTTGGCAGCAAAAGAGGGAACAACACCAATACTAGGCAGGTGGTCATAATGTTATGGCTGGTGTATCTTATGATCAGAAAAAATGTCTCCAGCATTACATTATATGCAAAACTGCGATTTATAAAATGCGCATGCGTTCAAACAAGTAGGACAATTTGCTCGGAACACCGGATGAATTCTCGTGCTCTGAAAGTTTGTTTGCGGGCGCGAGCGCAAAAGTTTCTCTGAAGGGTTAAAGTGTGTTTCGCTCGTAGACGCCGCCCTCTGTTTCCGCCCACTGCGCCTGTTCCCTGCGCTGATTGGCCGAGGCGCGTCGGAGCAGCGGCGTGTCACTGTGCCTGTAGTTACACAGGGAGAAGCGCTGAGTCCCGAGCCGCTCCGGTGTTTTCGGGTGAAACGGCGCTCCATGGGATCATCAGCTCTCCCCTCGCCTCCTCTGTAATGGCCTGCATCGAGGTCGAAACCCCAACCGTCTGCAGGGGTAAAGTCTCAACTGGGCAGCTTTTAGCTTTTATTTCCCACCAGGTATCACTGGTGAAGTAATATTCTATTAACGATTTTAAATAATTTAAGCACTGAGTAGTAAAGTGATTAAAATCTTTCTCGACAAACTGAATCATGATGATGATGATGATGATGATGATGATGATGGCGATGATGTTTAGTGCATGCTGTCTCTCTGTAATCTGGGTTAA
Organism: Hemibagrus wyckioides; assembly: GCF_019097595.1. NCBI lineage: Eukaryota > Metazoa > Chordata > Actinopteri > Siluriformes > Bagridae > Hemibagrus > Hemibagrus wyckioides. The sequence continues at coordinate 2,397,744 of NC_080733.1, read as the reverse complement.
CTCTGTACAGATGTTATCTCGTGCTTGATTGCATGGCTGCTTTGTATCATGCTTTGTGGAATTGTTACAGAGGGTTTTTTTTCCCCACGTGCCTTTTTATTTCAGTAGTTTGTTTCCTGGATTTTACATCAAACATGAAGGATATCATTTGGAGTCTTTAGTGTTTCTGATGCACGACAGAGTTTGATGTTTAAAGGGTTAATGGTGAGATGTTGGCTGTCCTGACTGTATCTCTGTTTTCCATCATTTCATCCAGCACAGGTTCTACACTGTTTATAACGAGTCATGCTCTTATTTACGCTCAGAAGCAGGGATTAGTTTCAGTTATAGAGTTAATGTCAGTGTAGACGTTTGGTATTCTGAACTGTGAAATCGGCTCAGTAACCATAACAAGCAGTTTGGATTGGTGTGTGAACTTCAGCATCCAAAAGCTTCAGTCTGTTGTTCGTGGAGGTTCAGTTCAGAGAAACTGGATGAAGTAAGTGGGGCCTAGGAAGAGGGGAACTGAATAACTTTTGGAAGAGTAGTTGTATACAAGCGAGACAAATGTTGATGTGACGGAATATCAGCACAAACATGAGCATGACGCAAGACGTTCCACATCCATGTCCAGATAAAGCTGCAGTATCTCCCAGCGGTCCTCGAGTCTTTTCATTTGCTGCCCCAGTTACTACAGCGTGTGCTGTGAGAAGTCCAGGCCCACTTGTGATTACTTTTTGTGCAACACCATGGCGACATGAGGACATTATGGACTTACAGAGAGTTCTGAGTGATGGAGGATGCTGGACTCTTACTTGCGACTCCCTTCCCTTCAGGCCTGTAGGGAGTGGGGCTCCGCACCGCCCCCAGATCTGCCGTTTTTCCCAGGCCATGTTCTCACACTGCTGAAGTTTATTTTTGCCAGAGTGACTCACAGCCCTGCTCAGACATATTGGACACTCTCTGGGGAGCCTCACAGGCCATGTTGTGTTTGTCTCCTACTGGACTGGCAAATCAGATTTCTTAAATCAGCGTGGCTGTGAAACAGGGTGTCAGAACATCACACATCCACCACCTCATTATTCGCCAAATATGTCTGCAGAGGAGCAGTGTTATCATGTCACTGGAGCACATCCACGCTTGTGTGTTTATTTAAATAGCGCGCCCTGTCTGTAGAGCAACAACAGTGCACACTGTCCAGGAATTAAGGGCCAAAATATGATGCTGTGTGTATTCTTCCTACTTTTTCTTTTTTGATTATCCTAAATCTTCCTAAATCTGCTCCTACCTGTCCACTGCATGACTCAGGGGTTCATGTTTTTATGGCTTCTGCTTCATACTTTTTTTTCTTTTTTTTTTTAAAACTAAAGTCTCTCTCTTATGTTGATCTTGTTGTCTCAGAGTTATGTTTGCCATGCACAAAAACCTTTTCCTGACTGGTTTGTTAATTATCTATAGTATTAATAAACAACAAAATAAAAAAGCAGGGGAAAAACAGATGCCAGAAAAAGTGTTGTTGTGTTAAATGATTTGGATGAATTGTATTAAAATGCGGAAGGATCTGCTGGTTTTGGATAATTGGTTAATTCTGACCTATTTGGGTAGAAATCAGCCGTTTATATCTGTAACGTAACTGTACGGTGTGTATTCCTCCCCAGTTCTTCAGCTCAGACTGCAGCAGAGACGAACCCGGGAGCAGCTCGTGGAGCAGGGCATTATGCCACGTGAGTATGCACACTGCTTTTTCTCAAAACAGAAAGGTAGAACCAAAGTCCAAATAAACCATTAATCTCTTTCAAGATGAATAGCCTGAGCTCTAGGTGAGTATATATTATCTTGACAACCTACACCACTAACCAGGGGGATTATCAGTTCATCAGCAGAAGTGATGACGCTGCACTGTTTACACATCATTAATATCCTACTGTATGTACGGTCGCATAAACACACCGCTGGACATTTCAGAATATTCTGGATGACTGGAACAGAGTTCAGTCCTGATGCTTCCTGAGGCAGATTGATGCTTTTGCTTATAGTTTGAGATCAGGAATACAACAGTGTGTCTGTGGTAAAGCTTCGCCGCAGTGCCTGTATCTTCATCTGCATCTGTTTAGTGCTCCAGAAATTCATTTGTGTTTGAGTTGAAACCGGAAGTGTCTGTACAGGAAGCAAGTTGTAGAACATACAGTAATTTTATTCAGCTCCTGAACCAGATGTCCTGTGAAACTTTCTGGCAAGTTTTTCTGTAATGTGAGAAAGCAAGCGAACAGCAAATGTCCAAACCAGGGAACTGTTCTTTACACTTAACAGCAATAACCATTTAATAATATTTAATCAGACTGAATTCAGTTATCGGGTCTGATACAGTACAGAAAGTTTCGAAAATTTCACTAGACACATATCAGCGTCCGCTACCGAGCCAACTTTGTTATAACACACGGGAAATTCCAGGAGGATTTTCTTTTAATAACAGTGTTTAAGGATTGTTTAAAACTGACAAGCAATGCCTATACAAGTTACTATTGTTAAAATATACTGTTTGGAAACTTAATAGAGAAGCTGCACTTTGTACAGCATGGATTCTACATTTGCAGCAGATGCTCCAAAAATACAAAGAAATCAAACTTAAAATGTATTTTGTTTGTACAGAAATATGATTAGAAAAGGATTTATTTTCAGTTCAGTAAAGCAGTGTTTAAGACACACGCAGGCACATGAGCTTTCATGGAGTTTTGTGGGCGTCACGACATGCAAATGAGCAGCATCTGGAATAAATATAAACATGCGAGTATGAAGAAATTCTGAAATCTGTCAGAAAATCTTGGCTTACGCAAGTATCTACACACAACAGATTAAGAAATGAGGCCGGTTATCATATTTCCTTTCAGTGTTCAGTCAAATAATGTATTTGTATTTGGCAAAGAGGAAAGAGTGGCGTGACTGATGTCTGATTTGTGGCTCTGTATGAAGTTCATCAGCTCTTGGAGCATCAGGCTAATGAGTGTAGCTTCAGGCTGTTCTGCACTCTTTTGCACAGCAGACCTCCTGCGTTTAGGCAAACCGCAAAGGAACAATGCTAACTGTTCAGGATTGTAAGACTTCTACCTCCAAGTAGAACTAGGGTACCTTTTTTCTGTTACAGTTGAGGTTGCAGAAATGGTTTAGTAGAATGAGTAACCAAAACCACTAAACAGAGGATGAGTAAAGTTTGTCTTGCTAAATCAAAGGCTCAGCTCTCCTGTGATGAATGGATAAAACAGTCACTTCCTGTTCACCCCGCAGGCAAATGCATGGTGAAAAATCAGTTAACCAGGCCATATGGGAAAAAAACATTCATCTAGACAACTTTCATCTCGCTCTGTCTAGCAGAATGCTGACTGGTTTCATTACTGCAGATAAGATCAATCAGCCTGGTCCCCACAGGAGATTGTTATAAACACTGAAAATGCTACGATTTTGACAGAGTAGCCTTCAGAACCAACAGCAAACACCAACAGGATAACAACCAGTTTGCTGCGTGTGGCATAGATAATACGCTGTGTGGAGATCTGTAAGCATTGTGTATATTTTTAGAATGATGGTCAATGTGTTTCTCTTTTCAGCACTGAAGAATCCTGCTGCCTTTCATGAACAGATACGAAGCCTTGAGAGAGCCAGGGTGAGTCACACACAGACCTTAATGATAAAGGAGTAATAAAGGAGCGAGAAAGTCCATGTACAATCAGAGATTAAAAGTCTGACCCTAGCATGTTCATTTTTCTTCCACCTCACTATGGCCAGACTGAGAATTTCCTGAAGCACAAGATTAGTAGTAGACCCGAGCGTGCAGAGCTGGTCCGCATGCACATCCTCCAAGGTAACCACACCGTTCTGTTATTCTCTCTAGATTAAGAAAGATCATGGTTTTATCGAACGAATAATGTGTCACATAGCCGTGGTTTGTTTTTATATATCAATCAGAGGAAATGTTTTTCAGAGACCCAGGTGCAGCCGTCGTTACAGGCCGCACAGATGAAGCTCAAAAAGGCTCGTCTGGCCGATGACCTAAACGAGAAGATTGCCCAGAGGCCTGGTCCAATGGAGTTGGTAGAGAAGAACATCCTGCCTGTAGACTCCAGCATGAAGGAGGCCATCATTGGTAAGCAGTATTCATTATTCCGTATAAAAAAATGAATATACAGTTTCATATATTAATATATATAAAATATGGTGTTGTCTTTTGGCACAGAAAGTGAGGTGGGCTACCAAAAGACCCTGGATGTGTATCAGTTTGATGAGGACAGCAGTGAAGCTGTGTCCCCGGAGGATCCGGCCAGTCAGGAATCTCAGTGCTCTGTACCTTCACCCAGAGAGGCCAAGCTGCCGGAGATATCCTCTGCCACTCTGACCGCTGGCTCCAACCTACAGGTGAAAGTCATTACTAAAGCTTTAGGGTTGATTGCTCACTTTCCACAAAAACCAAACTGCAAACTCGGGATGAGAGAGCTGATATGGAATTGACCACCAGCTTGCCATTTCACTTTTTTGAACCTGCAGTTTGAACGTCTTTATCATTGCACTTTATATATTAGATGCATGTCTAAGCTATTTCTGGCTCCCATCCAGTCTGTTCTTTCTGCCTTTCTTCAGAGTTTTGTAGTTTTTCCTCCCTTGTGTTTGAAGTCATTTGTGGTTTGTGTCTTGCATCTTTATCTCTAAGGCCTGTCCACCTACGAGCCAGAGCTCAGAGTTACTCAGTCAAACATCAGCAGAGGATCAGACAAACACTCAGCGCATAACTCCTGCTCAGCCAGTCACCACCGCTCACCCCGTCAAATCAGGCCTTACCCTTGTGAAGGTGAGCAAAATGCTGCGGTGATCTCATTTCCTGTAAGTGTTTTTCTATCCACAGTCAAATGGGCAGTGACTCAACAGGGTCTGGCTGTCAGCTATGACCGATTGCTGAATTGTGTTGGTAAAGAAAACATGTACAACATTAAATCATATTTAATCATAACATGTGGGATTTATAAGAGAAGGTAGCAAGAATGAAGCACACAGTAGAAAGAATCAGACCAGATTTGCTTACCTGGAAAAGTTTTTCAAGAAAAGGTTCGATTTTTTTTATGATTTTGTATTTAGAGACATGGATTAATTCAATTTATTGTAAAGAAATAAATGAGGAATAAACCTCTTTACCTCTTTAGAGCCACAAACCTGAACCCTACCTTATTGATTTGATTTGATTCATATGATTTGGCCCACTGCCTATAAAGCTCTCTTTAAAAGTACAGTAATAAAGCATCTTTGGGAGGAAGCGGTGGAATCCTGACAGTCATAATAAGAATAACTTTCAGTGAGATTGTGTCCCTGTCACTGCTACCTTGTGCCAAAACAAAGGTTGAAAAGGATCAGCAAAAGCAGCAGCTGTCTTCAGCTGTCTTCTGTCTTCCACTGGAGGTCAAATAAAAAATGATACTTATTACACACTAAAGACCTGCTAGTCCAAGTACAATCCCACAAACCAAAAGCTGGGCAATATATCGTTCATTTGTCATAATCTGTACCCTCAAAGCATGTTCCACATATTTGTCCCGAGAGTTGTCCCCCCAGTTTAGGGAGGCTGGTTAGATCCGAGCATCTGTGCTTATATAAGCAAACCTGAAATGATATTCTTCAAACTCACTGGCTTTTAGCTCCCTCCCTCAGATGCCAGACTCATTTTCATGTATATCCTGTAACTGATCGCTTTGAAACAATAAGGGTCATGTCCTCCTCCAGGCATCCTGTTTCCTCATCCTGTCATTCTAGACAGATGCTGACTTACAGCCCTATATCTGTTCATGAGCAATCATGAAATGTCATGAAATGGTTTTACCCAGATTTCTCAATTGAGTCCTACAGCTCAGAGTTTTGTTCACAGTCTGCTCTGAAAGCACTGAAACAGTGAGGCCTGGTCTTTGTTTTTGCTATAGATGTTTGAGATCAGAAGATAAATGATGAGATGATAGATCAGAATTTCAGCCTTCATTTCCTGATTACATAAATCAAGCATATACAACAGCTTCATGGTACCACTGGAGGCAGAACACCTGATTTATAGGTGAGAAAAAGTAATTGGCACTTAATATTCAGTTGCATATCTCAGTCTTGCAATAACTGCATCAAACCCTGACTTTTTGACATCACCAAAATGCTACATTCGTTTTCTAAGAAGTTTTACAGATTATTTTAGTTGTTGTGTGTTTTGTTGGGTTTCTCCTTCAGTTTCCTCTTCAGGAGGTGAAATGCTGATCAGTTGGGTTCTGGTCTACTGATTGACTTGTCTAAAAACTTCCCCTTTCCCACTTCCCCCCTTGATAAAGTCCTGTGGTTGGTGTTTTGCTGCATGATGAAGTTCCTCCCATTAGCTTGGATGCATTCCTCTTTAAATTTCAGACAGAATGTTTCTGTAAACTTCTGAATTTATTCTGCTGCTAGCATCATGAGCTCCATCATCTGTAAAGATTAGTGAGAATGTTCCAGAAGCAGTCATGTACACCCAAGCCATGAAACACTCTAACTGGTCTTTATGGTGGTCAAGTCTTATTAACCACAAATGCAGTCTTCACAGTGAAACCCAGGACTTGGACTAAGAGTAGACATTCAGAGCAATTTGCTATATAAACAATCAATCTAACAGGACACACCTGGGCAACATGAAACAGCTGTCAGTCACATGTTCCAATATTTTTGATTAAGTAGACATGGGCGATACATGCACAGCCCTGTTTCAATCCAAAGGTGGCATTATCTAAGTTGTTAATGTATCTAGATAGAAATATCAGGAAATGAAATCTGAAAGTCAGTTCTATTGTCTCATCTATGCTATATCTGTCTTATATCTGCAAAAACAGAAGAATAAGCCTGGTCCTTCCAATACTTTTGGAGGGGACTGTATATAGCTCCAGGTGTGAGCCTCCCACCCCACCCCCACCCCCCAATGCAAACCTTTTGTCTTCTTTTCCTTTGTTTTCAGCAAAGCCAACCCAAGCTTCCCAGTGAAAAAAGCCGCAGCAAAAAGAGCAAAGAACCCAAGCCGAGGGTAAGGAAGCTCAAATACCACCTGTATATCCCACCAGACCAAAAACAGGAGCCCAGTGAGGCCCCTATGGACTCGGCCTATGCACGATTGCTTCAGCAGCAGCAGCAGTTTCTGCACCTGCAGATTCTTAGCCAGCAACAACAGCACTACAACTTTCAGGCCATTCTACCTGCACCTGCACCTTTCAGGTGTGTGCTTACAGAATCCTTTATCTAACTCATACCTTACTGAACATTAGCTGAATGGAAAATATGGAAAAGCATGCTGGTGGTAGATCCTGTAGAGTAATGCTTCACTCTTCTGATCATACATGCTTAGCACAGAAAAAAAAAAATATATATATATATATATATATGCTTTTTTTGCAAGAATAAATTAAACAATGAGTCAAAGATGCAGAAAGTGAAAGCTGAGAAGAAAAATAAATAAATAAATAAAATCCAGTTAGGTGGCAAAGAGTGTAATCCCTTTCTTATTACAATCTACTATCTTATTATAAGCCTTTTCTTTTCTTTTTTTAAACAAAATAACATCACAGCTAAAGTGACTAAGCCCCGTTATGTGTGATGTGGATTACAGCATTCAGGGGTCTGGTGTTTTACACCTTCCTCTCATAAATTCTAAGGATTTTTTCACCAATTAAAGGTTTAAAATGTAAGAAAATATTTTGTGATCGTTTTAGTAAGCATCCCTTATTTACTGCAAACTACTTAGGTAATTTATGGTAATTTCTATAATCAAGATATGCTGCCTATTAAATAATGAGTTAAAACCATTCTACGGTGTTGTGTTGGTCAGATGAAGTGGTATAGAGTCAGATCTTTACGTTATAGTTTAACTTGACCTCTTTTGCACAAAGCCAAGTTGCTCAGGACAAATGCCAAGTTCTCATAGCTTTTATTCATTATTAATAATGTTAACATTTCCATTACTTGGTGGATCTCTAATCTTTCGAATTTCCGCTGGCTGTTCTGTTCAGCTCCCTCAACACTGGCATTGGGGATCATTAAGAGATTGATTATACAGGCTGGAATGCAAACACTGCTAGTTGTGAATAATTGTCTGTGAATGGCATAGCTTCACCTATTAGTCTGAGTGCAGCACTTCCTCACATTCTTTTACTCCCTGACCCGTGTTTATGCCAGACAAACTTCTGCTGTTTTTGCCCAAAACATGGCTTGTTGATTGTGAATAATGAGAACACAGGAAGTTCCGTTTAAATCAACCTCCTGGCATTCACATGTTTTTCTCCTGTGTGTGACAGGCCTTTGCCTAAGGTTCTTAGCAGCTGTCCTAACGTGGCCATGGGAAACAGTCAAGCTCCACATGCAGCGTCGCTGCCCAGTGCTACGCCTGGAGTCGGCACCAACAGCACAAACAACCGCAAGCCTGGCCCTCTGCCTGCGAACCTAGACGAAATGAAGGTGTGTTACAGATTACAGAACATTTTCTGGCATGATAGAAAGTCTTCTGACGTACAGAGGTTCTTTTAAGAGGTATTTTTGGATGCGAGACAGAAAAGCTAACAAAGCGACGTTCAGGAGTGCAGACTGCTTACAGGAACACTGGAAATTTAGTCATCAGTCATTTCAAACAGAATCATTCATTTAAAAGCTGTTACTGATTCTTTAAAACTCTCTGTCTGGCTTCTAATTTGTTATTTACACTCCCTGGCCAATATATTAGGAACACCATTCACTCGGATGTTTGATGTGAAGATTGACTGAAGATTTTGACCTCTATCTGTATGTTTTGCATGAATGTGCAAGTGTTCCTATTAAAGTGGGCACTGAGTGTATGCCGTACCTTTAAAACTCCCTACTCCCTCATTTGTCTGAACAACATATACTCCTACATATGCTGATAGTGTGTATGTTGTTGTATAAGGTAGCTGATAGTGTGTATGTTGTATGTGGTAGCTGATAGTGTGTATGTTGTATGAGGTAGCTGATAGTGTGTATGTTGTTGTATAAGGTAGCTGATAGTGTGTATGTTGTATGAGGTAGCTGATAGTGTGTATGTTGTTGTATGAGGTAGCTGATAGTGTGTATGTTGTATGAGGTAGCTGATAGTGTGTATGTTGTATGAGGTAGCTGATAGTGTGTATGTTGTTGTATGAGGTAGCTGATAGTGTGTATGTTGTATGAGGTAGCTGATAGTGTGTATGTTGTATGTGGTAGCTGATAGTGTATATATTGTATGTGGTAGCTGATAGTGTGTATATTGTATGTGGTAGCTGATAGTGTGTATGTTGTATGAGGTAGCTGATAATGTGTATGTTGTATGAGGTAGCTGATAGTGTGTATGTTGTATGAGGTAGCTGATAGTGTGTATGTTGTATGAGGTAGCTGATAGTGTGTATATTGTATGTGGTAGCTGATAGTGTGTATGTTGTATGAGGTAGCTGATAATGTGTATGTTGTATGAGGTAGCTGATAATGTGTATGTTGTATGAGGTAGCTGTTAGTGTGTGTGTTGTTGTATGAGGTAGCTGATAGTGTGTATGTTGTTGTATGAGGTAGGTGATAGTGTGTATGTTGTTGTATGAGGTAGCTGATAGTGTGTATGTTGTATGAGGTAGCTGATAGTGTGTATGTTGTTGTATGAGGTAGCTGATAGTGTGTATGTTGTATGAGGTAGCTGATAGTGTGTATGTTGTATGTGGTAGCTGATAGTGTGTATGTTGTATGAGGTAGCTGATAATGTGTATGTTGTATGTGGTAGCTGATAGTGTGTATGTTGTATGAGGTAGCTGATAGTGTGTATGTTGTATGTGGTAGCTGATAGTGTGTATGTTGTATGAGGTAGCTGATAATGTGTGTGTTGTATGTGGTAGCTGATAGTGTGTATGTTGTATGAGGTAGCTGATAATGTGTGTGTTGTATAAGGTAGCTGATAGTGTGTATGTTGTTGTATGAGGTAGCTGATAGTGTGTATGTTGTATAAGGTAGCTGATAGTGTGTATGTTGTATGAGGTAGCTGATAGTGTGTATGTTGTTGTATGAGGTAGCTGATAGTGTGTATGTTGTATGTGGTAGCTGATAGTGTGTATGTTGTATGAGGTAGCTGATAGTGTGTGTGTTGTATGTGGTAGCTGATAGTGTGTGTGTTGTATGAGGTAGCCGATAGTGTGTGTGTTGTATGTGGTAGCTGATAGTGTGTATGTTGTATGTGGTAGCTGATAGTGTGTATGTTGTTGTATGAGGTAGCTGATAGTGTGTATGTTGTTGTATGAGGTAGCTGATAGTGTGTATGTTGTATGTGGTAGCTGATAGTGTGTATGTTGTATGAGGTAGCTGATAGTGTGTGTGTTGTATGTGGTAGCTGATAGTGTGTGTGTTGTATGAGGTAGCCGATAGTGTGTGTGTTGTATGAGGTAGCTGATAGTGTGTGTGTTGTATGAGGTAGCTGATAGTGTGTGTGTTGTATGAGGTAGCTGATAGTGTGTATGTTGTATGAGGTAGCTGATAGTGTGTGTGTTGTATGAGGTAGCTGATAGTGTGTATGTTGTATGAGGTAGCTGATAGTGTGTATGTTGTATGAGGTAGCTGATAGTGTGTGTGTTGTATGAGGTAGCTGATAGTGTGTATGTTGTATGAGGTAGCTGATAGTGTGTATGTTGTATGAGGTAGCTGATAGTGTGTGTGTTGTATGAGGTAGCTGATAGTGTGTATGTTGTATGTGGTAGCTGATAGTGTGTATGTTGTATGAGGTAGCTGATAATGTGTGTGTTGTATGAGGTAGCTGATAGTGTGTATGTTGTATGAGGTAGCTGATAGTGTGTATGTTGTTGTATGTGGTAGCTGATAGTGTGTATGTTGTATGTGGTAGCTGATAGTGTGTGTGTTGTATGTGGTAGCTGATAGTGTGTATGTTGTTGTATGAGGTAGCTGATAGTGTGTATGTTGTATGAGGTAGCTGATAGTGTGTATGTTGTATGTGGTAGCTGATAGTGTGTATGTTGTTGTATGAGGTAGCTGATAGTGTGTATGTTGTTGTATGAGGTAGCTGATAGTGTGTATGTTGTATGAGGTAGCTGATAGTGTGTATGTTGTATGTGGTAGCTGATGGTGTGTATGTTGTATGAGGTAGCTGATAATGTGTGTGTTGTATGTGGTAGCTGATAGTGTGTATGTTGTATGAGGTAGCTGATAGTGTGTATGTTGTTGTATGAGGTAGCTGATAGTGTGTGTGTTGTATGTGGTAGCTGATAGTGTGTGTGTTGTATAAGGTAGCTGATAGTGTGTGTGTGTTGTATGTGGTAGCTGATAGTGTGTGTGTTGTATAAGGTAGCTGATAGTGTGTGTGTGTTGTATGTGGTAGCTGATAGTGTGTGTGTTATATGCGGTAGCTGATAGTGTGTGTGTTGTATGAGGTAGCTGATAGTGTGTATGTTGTATAAGGTAGCTGATAGTGTGTATGTTGTATGTGGTAGCTGATAGTGTGTATGTTGTTGTATGAGGTAGGTGATAGTGTGTATGTTGTTGTATGAGGTAGCTGATAGTGTGTATGTTGTATGAGGTAGCTGATAGTGTGTATGTTGTATGTGGTAGCTGATAGTGTGTATGTTGTTGTATGAGGTAGCTGATAGTGTGTATGTTGTATGTGGTAGCTGATAGTGTGTATGTTGTTGTATGAGGTAGCTGATAGTGTGTGTGTTGTATTTAATAGCTGATAGTGTGTATGTTGTATGAGGTAGCTGGTTGTGTGTATGTTGTATAAGGTAGCTGATAGTGTGTATGTTGTTGTATGAGGTAGCTGATAGTGTGTGTGTTGTATGTGGTAGCTGATAGTGTGTATATTGTATGTGGTAGCTGATAGTGTGTATGTTGTTGTATGTGGTAGCTGATAGTTTGTATGTTGTTGTATGAGGTAGCTTATAGTGTGTGTGTTGTATGTGGTAGCTGATAATGTGTGTGTTGTAAGAGGTAGCTGATAGTGTGTGTTTGTTGTATGTGGTAGCTGATAGTGTGTGTGTTATATGCGGTAGCTGATAGTGTGTGTGTTGTATGAGGTAGCTGATAGTGTGTATGTTGTATAAGGTAGCTGATAGTGTGTATGTTGTATGAGGTAGGTGATAGTGTGTGTGTTGTATGTAATAGCTGATAGTGTGTATGTTGTATGAGGTAGCTGATAGTGTGTATGTTGTATAAGGTAGCTGATAGTGTGTATGTTGTTGTATGACGTAGCTGATAGTGTGTATGTTGTATGTGGTAGCTGATAGTGTGTATGTGGTATAAGGTAGCTGATAGTGTGTATGTTGTTGTATGAGGTAGCTGATAGTGTGTATGTTGTATAAGGTAGCTGATAGTGTGTATGTTGTATGTGGTAGCTGATAGTGTGTATGTTGTATAAGGTAGCTGATAGTGTGTATGTTGTTGTATGAGGTAGCTGATAGTGTCTATGTTGTATAAGATAGCTGATAGTGTGTATGTTGTATGTGGTAGCTGATAGTGTGTATGTTGTATGTGGTAGCTGATAGTGTGTATGTTGTATGTGGTAGCTGATAGTGTGTATGTTGTATGTGGTAGCTGATAGTGTGTATGTTGTATGAGGTAGCTGATAGTGTCTATGTTGTATAAGGTAGCTGATAGTGTGTATGTTGTATGTGGTAGCTGATAGTGTGTATGTTGTATGAGGTAGCTGATAGTGTGTATGTTGTATGAGGTAGCTGATAGTGTGTATGTTGTATAAGGTAGCTGATAGTGTGTATGTTGTTGTATGAAGTAGCTGATAGTGTGTGTGTTGTATGTGGTAGCTGATAGTGTGTATGTTGTATGTGGTAGCTGATAGTGTGTATGTTGTTGTATGTGGTAGCTGATAGTGTGTATGTTGTTGTATGAGGTAGGTGATAGTGTGTATGTTGTTGTATGAGGTAGCTTATAGTGTGTGTGTTGTATGTGGTAGCTGATAATGTGTGTGTTGTATGAGGTAGCTGATAGTGTGTATGTCGTTGTATGAGGTAGCTGATAGTGTGTATGTTGTATGAGGTAGCTGATAGTGTGTGTGTTGTATGTGGTAGCTGATAGTGTGTATGTTGTATGAGGTAGCTTATAGTGTGTGTGTGTGTTGTATGTGGTAGCTGATAGTGTGTATGTTGTATGAGGTAGCTGATAGTGTGTATGTTGTATGAGGTAGCTGATAGTGTGTGTGTTGTATGAGGTAGCTGATAGTGTGTATGTTGTATGAGGTAGCTGATAGTGTGTGTGTTGTATGAGGTAGCTGATAGTGTGTATGTTGTATGAGGTAGCTTATAGTGTGTGTGTTGTATGAGGTAGCTGATAGTGTGTATGTTGTATGAGGTAGCTGATAGTGTGTGTGTTGTATGTGGTAGCTGATAGTGTGTATGTTGTATGAGGTAGCTGATAGTGTGTATGTTGTATGAGGTAGCTGATAGTGTGTGTGTTGTATGTGGTAGCTGATAGTGTGTATGTTGTATGAGGTAGCTGATAGTGTGTGTGTTGTATGAGGTAGCTGATAGTGTGTATGTTGTATGAGGTAGCTGATAGTGTGTATGTTGTATGAGGTAGCTGATAGTGTGTATGTTGTATGAGGTAGCTGATAGTGTGTGTGTTGTATGTGGTAGCTGATAGTGTGTATGTTGTATGAGGTAGCTTATAGTGTGTGTGTGTGTTGTATGTGGTAGCTGATAGTGTGTGTGTGTTGTATGTGGTAGCTGATAGTGTGTGTGTTATATGCGGTAGCTGATAGTGTGTGTGTTGTATGAGGTAGCTGATAGTGTGTGTGTTGTATGTAATAGCTGATAGTGTGTATGTTGTATGAGGTAGCTGATTGTGTGTATGTTGTATAAGGTTGCTGATAGTGTGTATGTTGTTGTATGAGGTAGCTGATAGTGTGTGTGTTGTATGTGGTAGCTGATAGTGTGTATGTTGTTGTATGAGGTAGCTGATAGTGTGTATGTTGTTGTATGAGGTAGCTGATAGTGTGTATGTGGTATAAGGTAGCTGATAGTGTGTATGTGGTATAAGGTAGCTGATAGTGTGTATGTTGTATGTGGTAGCTGATAGTGTGTATGTTGTTGTATGAGGTAGCTGATAGTGTGTATGGTGTTGTATGAGGTAGCTGATAGTGTGTATGTTGTATGTAATAGCTGATAGTGTGTATGTTGTATGAGGTAGCTGATAGTGTGTATGTTGTTGTATGAGGTAGCTGATAGTGTGTATGTTGTATAAGGTAGCTGATAGTGTGTATGTGGTATAAGGTAGCTGATAGTGTGTATGTTGTATAAGGTAGCTGATAGTGTGTATGTTGTATGTGGTAGCTGATAGTGTGTATGTTGTATGCGGTAGCTGATAGTGTGTATGTTGTATAAGGTAGCTGATAGTGTGTATGTTGTATGAGGTCGCTGATAGTGTGTATGTTGTATGAGGTCGCTGATAGTGTGTGTGTTGTTGTATGAGGTAGCTGATAGTGTGTATGTTGTATAAGGTAGCTGATAGTGTGTATGTTGTATGTGGTAGCTGATAGTGTGTATGTTGTATAAGGTAGCTGATAGTGTGTATGTTGTATAAGGTCGCTGATAGTGTGTGTGTTGTTGTATGAGGTAGCTGATAGTGTGTATGTTGTATAAGGTAGCTGATAGTGTGTATGTTGTATGAGGTAGCTGATAGTGTGTATGTTGTATAAGGTAGCTGATAGTGAGTATGTTGTTGTATGAGGTAGCTGATAGTGTGTATGTTGTATAAGGTAGCTGATAGTGTGTATGTGGTATAAGGTAGCTGATAGTGTGTATGTTGTTGTATGAGGTAGCTGATAGTGTGTATGTTGTATAAGGTAGCTGATAGTGTGTATGTGGTATAAGGTAGCTGATAGTGTGTATGTTGTTGTATGAGGTAGCTGATAGTGTGTATGTTGTATAAGGTAGCTGATAGTGTGTATGTGGTATAAGGTAGCTGATAGTGTGTATGTTGTTGTATGAGGTAGCTGATAGTGTGTATGTTGTATAAGGTAGCTGATAGTGTGTATGTTGTATGTGGTAGCTGATAGTGTGTATGTTGTTGTATGAGGTAGCTGATAGTGTGTATGTTGTATAAGGTCGCTGATAGTGTGTGTGTTGTATGAGGTAGCTGATAGTGTGTATGTTGTATAAGGTAGCTGATAGTGTGTATGTTGTATGAGGTAGCTGATAGTGTGTATGTTGTATAAGGTAGCTGATAGTGAGTATGTTGTTGTATGAGGTAGCTGATAGTGTGTATGGTGTTGTATGAGGTAGCTGATAGTGTGTATGTTGTATGTAATAGCTGATAGTGTGTATGTTGTATGAGGTAGCTGATAGTGTGTATGTTGTTGTATGAGGTAGCTGATAGTGTGTATGTTGTATAAGGTAGCTGATAGTGTGTATGTGGTATAAGGTAGCTGATAGTGTGTGTGTTGTATGTGGTAGCTGATAGTGTGTATGTTGTATGTGGTAGCTGATAGTGTGTATGTTGTATAAGGTAGCTGATAGTGTGTATGTGGTATAAGGTAGCTGATAGTGTGTATGTGGTATAAGGTAGCTGATAGTGTGTATGTTGTATGTGGTAGCTGATAGTGTGTATGTTGTATGTGGTAGCTGATAGTGTGTATGTTGTATAAGGTAGCTGATAGTGTGTATGTTGTATGAGGTCGCTGATAGTGTGTGTGTTGTTGTATGAGGTAGCTGATAGTGTGTATGTTGTATAAGGTAGCTGATAGTGTGTATGTTGTATGTGGTAGCTGATAGTGTGTATGTTGTATAAGGTAGCTGATAGTGTGTATGTGGTATAAGGTAGCTGATAGTGTGTATGTTGTATGTGGTAGCTGATAGTGTGTATGTTGTATGTGGTAGCTGATAGTGTGTATGTTGTATAAGGTAGCTGATAGTGTGTATGTTGTATGAGGTCGCTGATAGTGTGTGTGTTGTTGTATGAGGTAGCTGATAGTGTGTATGTTGTATAAGGTAGCTGATAGTGTGTATGTTGTATGTGGTAGCTGATAGTGTGTATGTTGTATAAGGTAGCTGATAGTGTGTATGTTGTATAAGGTCGCTGATAGTGTGTGTGTTGTTGTATGAGGTAGCTGATAGTGTGTATGTTGTATAAGGTAGCTGATAGTGTGTATGTTGTATGAGGTAGCTGATAGTGTGTATGTTGTATAAGGTAGCTGATAGTGAGTATGTTGTTGTATGAGGTAGCTGATAGTGTGTATGTTGTATAAGGTAGCTGATAGTGTGTATGTGGTATAAGGTAGCTGATAGTGTGTATGTTGTTGTATGAGGTAGCTGATAGTGTGTATGTTGTATAAGGTAGCTGATAGTGTGTATGTGGTATAAGGTAGCTGATAGTGTGTATGTTGTTGTATGAGGTAGCTGATAGTGTGTATGTTGTATAAGGTAGCTGATAGTGTGTATGTGGTATAAGGTAGCTGATAGTGTGTATGTTGTTGTATGAGGTAGCTGATAGTGTGTATGTTGTATAAGGTAGCTGATAGTGTGTATGTTGTATGTGGTAGCTGATAGTGTGTATGTTGTATAAGGTAGCTGATAGTGTGTATGTTGTATAAGGTCGCTGATAGTGTGTGTGTTGTATGAGGTAGCTGATAGTGTGTATGTTGTATAAGGTAGCTGATAGTGTGTATGTTGTATGAGGTAGCTGATAGTGTGTATGTTGTATGAGGTAGCTGATAGTGTGTATGTTGTATAAGGTAGCTGATAGTGAGTATGTTGTTGTATGAGGTAGCTGATAGTGTGTATGGTGTTGTATGAGGTAGCTGATAGTGTGTATGTTGTATGTAATAGCTGATAGTGTGTATGTTGTATGAGGTAGCTGATAGTGTGTATGTTGTTGTATGAGGTAGCTGATAGTGTGTATGTTGTATAAGGTAGCTGATAGTGTGTATGTGGTATAAGGTAGCTGATAGTGTGTGTGTTGTATGTGGTAGCTGATAGTGTGTATGTTGTATGTGGTAGCTGATAGTGTGTATGTTGTATGAGGTAGCTGATAGTGTGTATGTGGTATAAGGTAGCTGATAGTGTGTACGTTGTATGTGGTAGCTGATAGTGTGTATGTTGTATGTGGTAGCTGATAGTGTGTATGTTGTATAAGGTAGCTGATAGTGTGTATGTTGTATGAGGTCGCTGATAGTGTGTATGTTGTTGTATGAGGTAGCTGATAGTGTGTATGTTGTATAAGGTAGCTGATAGTGTGTATGTGGTATAAGGTAGCTGATAGTGTGTGTGTTGTATGTGGTAGCTGATAGTGTGTATGTTGTATGTGGTAGCTGATAGTGTGTATGTTGTATAAGGTAGCTGATAGTGTGTATGTGGTATAAGGTAGCTGATAGTGTGTATGTGGTATAAGGTAGCTGATAGTGTGTACGTTGTATGTGGTAGCTGATAGTGTGTATGTTGTATGTGGTAGCTGATAGTGTGTATGTTGTATAAGGTAGCTGATAGTGTGTATGTTGTATGAGGTCGCTGATAGTGTGTGTGTTGTTGTATGAGGTAGCTGATAGTGTGTATGTTGTATAAGGTAGCTGATAGTGTGTATGTTGTATGTGGTAGCTGATAGTGTGTATGTTGTATAAGGTAGCTGATAGTGTGTATGTGGTATAAGGTAGCTGATAGTGTGTATGTTGTATGTGGTAGCTGATAGTGTGTATGTTGTATGTGGTAGCTGATAGTGTGTATGTTGTATAAGGTAGCTGATAGTGTGTATGTTGTATGAGGTCGCTGATAGTGTGTGTGTTGTTGTATGAGGTAGCTGATAGTGTGTATGTTGTATAAGGTAGCTGATAGTGTGTATGTGGTATAAGGTAGCTGATAGTGTGTATGTGGTATAAGGTAGCTGATAGTGTGTACGTTGTATGTGGTAGCTGATAGTGTGTATGTTGTATGTGGTAGCTGATAGTGTGTATGTTGTATAAGGTAGCTGATAGTGTGTATGTTGTATGAGGTCGCTGATAGTGTGTGTGTTGTTGTATGAGGTAGCTGATAGTGTGTATGTTGTATAAGGTAGCTGATAGTGTGTATGTTGTATGTGGTAGCTGATAGTGTGTATGTTGTATAAGGTAGCTGATAGTGTGTATGTGGTATAAGGTAGCTGATAGTGTGTATGTTGTATGTGGTAGCTGATAGTGTGTATGTTGTATAAGGTAGCTGATAGTGTGTATGTTGTATGAGGTCGCTGATAGTGTGTGTGTTGTTGTATGAGGTAGCTGATAGTGTGTATGTTGTATAAGGTAGCTGATAGTGTGTATGTTGTATGTGGTAGCTGATAGTGTGTATGTTGTATAAGGTAGCTGATAGTGTGTATGTTGTATGAGGTCGCTGATAGTGTGTGTGTTGTTGTATGAGGTAGCTGATAGTGTGTATGTTGTATAAGGTAGCTGATAGTGTGTATGTTGTATGAGGTAGCTGATAGTGTGTATGTTGTATAAGGTAGCTGATAGTGAGTATGTTGTTGTATGAGGTAGCTGATAGTGTGTATGTTGTATAAGGTAGCTGATAGTGTGTATGTGGTATAAGGTAGCTGATAGTGTGTATGTTGTTGTATGAGGTAGCTGATAGTGTGTATGTTGTATAAGGTAGCTGATAGTGTGTATGTGGTATAAGGTAGCTGATAGTGTGTATGTTGTTGTATGAGGTAGCTGATAGTGTGTATGTTGTATAAGGTAGCTGATAGTGTGTATGTGGTATAAGGTAGCTGATAGTGTGTATGTTGTTGTATGAGGTAGCTGATAGTGTGTATGTTGTATAAGGTAGCTGATAGTGTGTATGTTGTATGTGGTAGCTGATAGTGTGTGTGTTATATGCGGTAGCTGATAGTGTGTGTGTTGTATGAGGTAGCTGATAGTGTGTGTGTTGTATGTAATAGCTGATAGTGTGTATGTTGTATGAGGTAGCTGATTGTGTGTATGTTGTATAAGGTTGCTGATAGTGTGTATGTTGTTGTATGAGGTAGCTGATAGTGTGTGTGTTGTATGTGGTAGCTGATAGTGTGTATGTTGTTGTATGAGGTAGCTGATAGTGTGTATGTTGTTGTATGAGGTAGCTGATAGTGTGTATGTGGTATAAGGTAGCTGATAGTGTGTATGTGGTATAAGGTAGCTGATAGTGTGTATGTTGTATGTGGTAGCTGATAGTGTGTATGTTGTTGTATGAGGTAGCTGATAGTGTGTATGGTGTTGTATGAGGTAGCTGATAGTGTGTATGTTGTATGTAATAGCTGATAGTGTGTATGTTGTATGAGGTAGCTGATAGTGTGTATGTTGTTGTATGAGGTAGCTGATAGTGTGTATGTTGTTGTATGAGGTAGCTGATAGTGTGTATGTTGTATGAGGTCGCTGATAGTGTGTGTGTTGTATGAGGTAGCTGATAGTGTGTATGTTGTATAAGGTAGCTGATAGTGTGTATGTTGTATGTGGTAGCTGATAGTGTGTATGTTGTATAAGGTAGCTGATAGTGTGTATGTTGTATGAGGTAGCTGATAGTGTGTATGTTGTATAAGGTAGCTGATAGTGTGTATGTGGTATAAGGTAGCTGATAGTGTGTATGTTGTATGTGGTAGCTGATAGTGTGTATGTTGTATGTGGTAGCTGATAGTGTGTATGTTGTATAAGGTAGCTGATAGTGTGTATGTTGTATGAGGTCGCTGATAGTGTGTGTGTTGTTGTATGAGGTAGCTGATAGTGTGTATGTTGTATAAGGTAGCTGATAGTGTGTATGTTGTATGTGGTAGCTGATAGTGTGTATGTTGTATAAGGTAGCTGATAGTGTGTATGTTGTATAAGGTCGCTGATAGTGTGTGTGTTGTTGTATGAGGTAGCTGATAGTGTGTATGTTGTATAAGGTAGCTGATAGTGTGTATGTTGTATGAGGTAGCTGATAGTGTGTATGTTGTATAAGGTAGCTGATAGTGAGTATGTTGTTGTATGAGGTAGCTGATAGTGTGTATGTTGTATAAGGTAGCTGATAGTGTGTATGTGGTATAAGGTAGCTGATAGTGTGTATGTTGTTGTATGAGGTAGCTGATAGTGTGTATGTTGTATAAGGTAGCTGATAGTGTGTATGTGGTATAAGGTAGCTGATAGTGTGTATGTTGTTGTATGAGGTAGCTGATAGTGTGTATGTTGTATGAGGTAGCTGATAGTGTGTATGTTGTATAAGGTAGCTGATAGTGTGTATGTTGTATGTGGTAGCTGATAGTGTGTATGTTGTATAAGGTAGCTGATAGTGTGTATGTTGTATAAGGTCGCTGATAGTGTGTATGTTGTATGAGGTAGCTGATAGTGTGTATGTTGTATAAGGTAGCTGATAGTGAGTATGTTGTTGTATGAGGTAGCTGATAGTGTGTATGTTGTATAAGGTAGCTGATAGTGTGTATGTGGTATAAGGTAGCTGATAGTGTGTATGTTGTTGTATGAGGTAGCTGATAGTGTGTATGTTGTATAAGGTAGCTGATAGTGTGTATGTGGTATAAGGTAGCTGATAGTGTGTATGTTGTTGTATGAGGTAGCTGATAGTGTGTATGTTGTATAAGGTAGCTGATAGTGTGTATGTGGTATAAGGTAGCTGATAGTGTGTATGTTGTTGTATGAGGTAGCTGATAGTGTGTATGTTGTATAAGGTAGCTGATAGTGTGTATGTTGTATGTGGTAGCTGATAGTGTGTATGTTGTTGTATGAGGTAGCTGATAGTGTGTGTGTTGTATAAGGTAGCTGATAGTGTGTATGTTGTTGTATAAGGTAGCTGATAGTGTGTATGTTGTATGTGGTAGCTGATAGTGTGTATGTTGTATGTGGTAGCTGATTGTGTGTATGTTGTTGTATGAGGTAGCTGATAGTGTGTGTGTTGTATAAGGTAGCTGATAGTGTGTGTGTGTTGTATGTGGTAGCTGATAGTGTGTATGTTGTATGAGGTAGCTGATAGTGTGTGTGTTGTTGTATGAGGTAGCTGATAGTGTGTATGTTGTATAAGGTAGCTGATAGTGTGTATGTTGTATGTGGTAGCTGATAGTGTGTATGTTGTATAAGGTAGCTGATAGTGTGTATGTTGTATAAGGTCGCTGATAGTGTGTGTGTTGTTGTATGAGGTAGCTGATAGTGTGTATGTTGTATAAGGTAGCTGATAGTGTGTATGTTGTATGAGGTAGCTGATAGTGTGTATGTTGTATAAGGTAGCTGATAGTGTGTATGTTGTATGTGGTAGCTGATAGTGTGTATGTTGTATGTGGTAGCTGATAGTGTGTATGTTGTATAAGGTAGCTGATAGTGTGTATGTTGTATGTGGTAGCTGATAGTGTGTATGTTGTATGTGGTAGCTGATAGTGTGTATGTTGTATAAGGTAGCTGATAGTGTGTATGTTGTATGTGGTAGCTGATAGTGAGTATGTTGTTGTATAAGGTAGCTGATAGTGTGTATGTTGTATGTGGTAGCTGATAGTGTGTATGTTGTTGTATGAGGCAGCTGATAGTGTGTATGTTGTATAAGGTAGCTGATAGTGTGTATGTTGTATGTGGTAGCTGATAGTGTGTATGTTGTTGTATGAGGTAGCTGATAGTGAGTATGTTGTTGTATAAGGTAGCTGATAGTGTGTATGTTGTATGTGGTAGCTGATAGTGTGTATGTTGTTGTATGAGGTAGCTGATAGTGTGTGTGTTGTATAAGGTAGCTGATAGTGTGTATGTTGTTGTATAAGGTAGCTGATAGTGTGTATGTTGTATAAGGTAGCTGATAGTGTGTATGTTGTATGTGGTAGCTGATAGTGTGTATGTTGTTGTATGAGGCAGCTGATAGTGTGTATGTTGTATAAGGTAGCTGATAGTGTGTATGTTGTATGTGGTAGCTGATAGTGAGTATGTTGTTGTATAAGGTAGCTGATAGTGTGTATGTTGTATAAGGTAGCTGATAGTGTGTATGTTGTATGTGGTAGCTGATAGTGTGTATGTTGTTGTATGAGGTAGCTGATAGTGTGTGTGTTGTATAAGGTAGCTGATAGTGTGTATGTTGTTGTATAAGGTAGCTGATAGTGTGTATGTTGAATGTGGTAGCTGATAGTGTGTATGTTGTATGTGGTAGCTGATAGTGTGTATGTTGTTGTATGAGGTAGCTGATAGTGTGTGTGTTGTATAAGGTAGCTGATAGTGTGTGTGTGTTGTATGTGGTAGCTGATAGTGTGTATGTTGTATGAGGTAGCTGATAGTGTGTGTGTTGTTGTATGAGGTAGCTGATAGTGTGTATGTTGTATAAGGTAGCTGATAGTGTGTATGTTGTATGAGGTAGCTGATAGTGTGTATGTTGTATAAGGTAGCTGATAGTGTGTATGTTGTATGTGGTAGCTGATAGTGTGTATGTTGTATGTGGTAGCTGATAGTGTGTATGTTGTATAAGGTAGCTGATAGTGTGTATGTTGTATGTGGTAGCTGATAGTGTGTATGTTGTATGTGGTAGCTGATAGTGTGTATGTTGTATAAGGTAGCTGATAGTGTGTATGTTGTATGTGGTAGCTGATAGTGAGTATGTTGTTGTATAAGGTAGCTGATAGTGTGTATGTTGTATGTGGTAGCTGATAGTGTGTATGTTGTTGTATGAGGCAGCTGATAGTGTGTATGTTGTATAAGGTAGCTGATAGTGTGTATGTTGTATGTGGTAGCTGATAGTGAGTATGTTGTTGTATAAGGTAGCTGATAGTGTGTATGTTGTTGTATGAGGTAGCTGATAGTGTGTGTGTTGTATAAGGTAGCTGATAGTGTGTATGTTGTATGTGGTAGCTGATAGTGTGTATGTTGTTGTATGAGGTAGCTGATAGTGTGTGTGTTGTATAAGGTAGCTGATAGTGTGTATGTTGTTGTATAAGGTAGCTGATAGTGTGTATGTTGTATGTGGTAGCTGATAGTGTGTATGTTGTTGTATGAGGTAGCTGATAGTGTGTGTGTTGTATAAGGTAGCTGATAGTGTGTATGTTGTTGTATAAGGTAGCTGATAGTGTGTATGTTGTATGTGGTAGCTGATAGTGTGTATGTTGTATGTGGTAGCTGATAGTGTGTATGTTGTATAAGGTAGCTGATAGTGTGTATGTTGTATGAGGTCGCTGATAGTGTGTGTGTTGTTGTATGAGGTAGCTGATAGTGTGTATGTTGTATAAGGTAGCTGATAGTGTGTATGTTGTATGTGGTAGCTGATAGTGTGTATGTTGTATAAGGTAGCTGATAGTGTGTATGTTGTATGAGGTAGCTGATAGTGTGTATGTTGTATAAGGTAGCTGATAGTGTGTATGTTGTATGAGGTAGCTGATAGTGTGTATGTTGTATAAGGTAGCTGATAGTGTGTATGTTGTATGTGGTAGCTGATAGTGTGTATGTTGTATAAGGTAGCTGATAGTGTGTATGTTGTATAAGGTAGCTGATAGTGTGTATGTTGTATGAGGTCGCTGATAGTGTGTGTGTTGTTGTATGAGGTAGCTGATAGTGTGTATGTTGTATAAGGTAGCTGATAGTGTGTATGTTGTATGTGGTAGCTGATAGTGTGTATGTTGTATAAGGTAGCTGATAGTGTGTATGTTGTATAAGGTCGCTGATAGTGTGTGTGTTGTTGTATGAGGTAGCTGATAGTGTGTGTGTTGTTGTATGAGGTAGCTGATAGTGTGTATGTTGTATGAGGTAGCTGATAGTGTGTATGTTGTATAAGGTAGCTGATAGTGAGTATGTTGTTGTATGAGGTAGCTGATAGTGTGTATGTTGTATAAGGTAGCTGATAGTGTGTATGTGGTATAAGGTAGCTGATAGTGTGTATGTTGTTGTATGAGGTAGCTGATAGTGTGTATGTTGTATAAGGTAGCTGATAGTGTGTATGTGGTATAAGGTAGCTGATAGTGTGTATGTTGTTGTATGAGGTAGCTGATAGTGTGTATGTTGTATAAGGTAGCTGATAGTGTGTATGTTGTATGTGGTAGCTGATAGTGTGTATGTTGTATAAGGTAGCTGATAGTGTGTATGTTGTATAAGGTCGCTGATAGTGTGTATGTTGTATGAGGTAGCTGATAGTGTGTATGTTGTATAAGGTAGCTGATAGTGAGTATGTTGTTGTATGAGGTAGCTGATAGTGTGTATGTTGTATAAGGTAGCTGATAGTGTGTATGTGGTATAAGGTAGCTGATAGTGTGTATGTTGTTGTATGAGGTAGCTGATAGTGTGTATGTTGTATAAGGTAGCTGATAGTGTGTATGTGGTATAAGGTAGCTGATAGTGTGTATGTTGTTGTATGAGGTAGCTGATAGTGTGTATGTTGTATAAGGTAGCTGATAGTGTGTATGTTGTATGAGGTAGCTGATAGTGTGTATGTTGTATAAGGTAGCTGATAGTGAGTATGTTGTTGTATGAGGTAGCTGATAGTGTGTATGTTGTATAAGGTAGCTGATAGTGTGTATGTGGTATAAGGTAGCTGATAGTGTGTATGTTGTTGTATGAGGTAGCTGATAGTGTGTATGTTGTATAAGGTAGCTGATAGTGTGTATGTGGTATAAGGTAGCTGATAGTGTGTATGTTGTTGTATGAGGTAGCTGATAGTGTGTATGTTGTATAAGGTAGCTGATAGTGTGTATGTGGTATAAGGTAGCTGATAGTGTGTATGTTGTTGTATGAGGTAGCTGATAGTGTGTATGTTGTATAAGGTAGCTGATAGTGTGTATGTTGTATGTGGTAGCTGATAGTGTGTATGTTGTTGTATGAGGTAGCTGATAGTGTGTGTGTTGTATAAGGTAGCTGATAGTGTGTATGTTGTTGTATAAGGTAGCTGATAGTGTGTATGTTGTATGTGGTAGCTGATAGTGTGTATGTTGTATGTGGTAGCTGATTGTGTGTATGTTGTTGTATGAGGTAGCTGATAGTGTGTGTGTTGTATAAGGTAGCTGATAGTGTGTGTGTGTTGTATGTGGTAGCTGATAGTGTGTATGTTGTATGAGGTAGCTGATAGTGTGTGTGTTGTTGTATGAGGTAGCTGATAGTGTGTATGTTGTATAAGGTAGCTGATAGTGTGTATGTTGTATGAGGTAGCTGATAGTGTGTATGTTGTATAAGGTAGCTGATAGTGTGTATGTTGTATGTGGTAGCTGATAGTGTGTATGTTGTATGTGGTAGCTGATAGTGAGTATGTTGTTGTATAAGGTAGCTGATAGTGTGTATGTTGTATGTGGTAGCTGATAGTGAGTATGTTGTTGTATAAGGTAGCTGATAGTGTGTATGTTGTATGTGGTAGCTGATAGTGTGTATGTTGTTGTATGAGGCAGCTGATAGTGTGTATGTTGTATAAGGTAGCTGATAGTGTGTATGTTGTATGTGGTAGCTGATAGTGTGTATGTTGTTGTATGAGGTAGCTGATAGTGAGTATGTTGTTGTATAAGGTAGCTGATAGTGTGTATGTTGTATAAGGTAGCTGATAGTGTGTATGTTGTATGTGGTAGCTGATAGTGTGTATGTTGTTGTATGAGGTAGCTGATAGTGTGTGTGTTGTATAAGGTAGCTGATAGTGTGTATGTTGTTGTATAAGGTAGCTGATAGTGTGTATGTTGTATGTGGTAGCTGATAGTGTGTATGTTGTTGTATGAGGTAGCTGATAGTGTGTGTGTTGTATAAGGTAGCTGATAGTGTGTATGTTGTATGTGGTAGCTGATAGTGTGTATGTTTTATAAGGTAGCTGATAGTGTGTATGTTGTATGTGGTAGCTGATAGTGTGTATGTTGTTGTATGAGGTAGCTGATAGTGAGTATGTTGTTGTATAAGGTAGCTGATAGTGTGTATGTTGTATAAGGTAGCTGATAGTGTGTATGTTGTATGTGGTAGCTGATAGTGTGTATGTTGTTGTATGAGGTAGCTGATAGTGTGTGTGTTGTATAAGGTAGCTGATAGTGTGTGTGTGTTGTATGTGGTAGCTGATAGTGTGTATGTTGTATGAGGTAGCTGATAGTGTGTGTGTTGTTGTATGAGGTAGCTGATAGTGTGTATGTTGTATAAGGTAGCTGATAGTGTGTATGTTGTATGAGGTAGCTGATAGTGTGTATGTTGTATAAGGTAGCTGATAGTGTGTATGTTGTATGTGGTAGCTGATAGTGTGTATGTTGTATGTGGTAGCTGATAGTGTGTATGTTGTATAAGGTAGCTGATAGTGTGTATGTTGTATGTGGTAGCTGATAGTGTGTATGTTGTATGTGGTAGCTGATAGTGTGTATGTTGTATAAGGTAGCTGATAGTGTGTATGTTGTATGTGGTAGCTGATAGTGAGTATGTTGTTGTATGAGGCAGCTGATAGTGTGTATGTTGTATAAGGTAGCTGATAGTGTGTATGTTGTATGTGGTAGCTGATAGTGTGTATGTTGTTGTATGAGGCAGCTGATAGTGTGTATGTTGTATAAGGTAGCTGATAGTGTGTATGTTGTATGTGGTAGCTGATAGTGAGTATGTTGTTGTATAAGGTAGCTGATAGTGTGTATGTTGTTGTATGAGGTAGCTGATAGTGTGTGTGTTGTATAAGGTAGCTGATAGTGTGTATGTTGTATGTGGTAGCTGATAGTGTGTATGTTGTTGTATGAGGTAGCTGATAGTGTGTGTGTTGTATAAGGTAGCTGATAGTGTGTATGTTGTTGTATAAGGTAGCTGATAGTGTGTATGTTGTATGTGGTAGCTGATAGTGTGTATGTTGTTGTATGAGGTAGCTGATAGTGTGTGTGTTGTATAAGGTAGCTGATAGTGTGTATGTTGTATGTGGTAGCTGATAGTGTGTATGTTGTTGTATGAGGTAGCTGATAGTGTGTGTGTTGTATAAGGTAGCTGATAGTGTGTATGTTGTATGTGGTAGCTGATAGTGTGTATGTTGTATGTGGTAGCTGATAGTGTGTATGTTGTTGTATGAGGTAGCTGATAGTGTGTGTGTTGTATAAGGTAGCTGATAGTGTGTGTGTGTTGTATGTGGTAGCTGATAGTGTGTATGTTGTATGAGGTAGCTGATAGTGTGTGTGTTGTTGTATGAGGTAGCTGATAGTGTGTATGTTGTATAAGGTAGCTGATAGTGTGTATGTTGTATGAGGTAGCTGATAGTGTGTATGTTGTTGTATAAGGTAGCTGATAGTGTGTATGTTGTATGTGGTAGCTGATAGTGTGTATGTTGTATGTGGTAGCTGATAGTGTGTATGTTGTATAAGGTAGCTGATAGTGTGTATGTTGTATAAGGTAGCTGATAGTGTGTATGTTGTTGTATGAGGTAGCTGATAGTGTGTATGTTGTATAAGGTAGCTGATAGTGTGTATGTTGTATGTGGTAGCTGATAGTGAGTATGTTGTTGTATAAGGTAGCTGATAGTGTGTATGTTGTATGTGGTAGCTGATAGTGTGTATGTTGTTGTATGAGGTAGCTGATAGTGTGTATGTTGTATAAGGTAGCTGATAGTGTGTATGTTGTATGTGGTAGCTGATAGTGAGTATGTTGTTGTATAAGGTAGCTGATAGTGTGTATGTTGTATGTGGTAGCTGATAGTGTGTATGTTGTTGTATGAGGTAGCTGATAGTGTGTGTGTTGTATAAGGTAGCTGATAGTGTGTATGTTGTTGTATAAGGTAGCTGATAGTGTGTATGTTGTATGTGGTAGCTGATAGTGTGTATGTTGTATGTGGTAGCTGATAGTGTGTATGTTGTTGTATGAGGTAGCTGATAGTGTGTGTGTTGTATAAGGTAGCTGATAGTGTGTGTGTGTTGTATGTGGTAGCTGATAGTGTGTATGTTGTATGAGGTAGCTGATAGTGTGTATGTTGTATGAGGTAGCTGATAGTGTGTATGTTGTTGTATGAGGTAGCTGATAGTGTGTATGTTGTTGTATAAGGTAGCTGATAGTGTGTATGTTGTATGTGGTAGCTGATAGTGTGTATGTTGTATAAGGTAGCTGATAGTGTGTATGTTGTTGTATGAGGTAGCTGATAGTGTCTATGTTGTATAAGGTAGCTGATAGTGTGTATGTTGTATGAGGTAGCTGATAGTGTGTATGTTGTATGTGGTAGCTGATAGTGTGTATGTTGTATGTGGTAGCTGATAGTGTGTATGTTGTATAAGGTAGCTGATAGTGTGTATGTTGTATGTGGTAGCTGATAGTGAGTATGTTGTTGTATAAGGTAGCTGATAGTGTGTATGTTGTATGTGGTAGCTGATAGTGTGTATGTTGTTGTATGAGGTAGCTGATAGTGTGTATGTTGTATAAGGTAGCTGATAGTGTGTATGTTGTATGTGGTAGCTGATAGTGAGTATGTTGTTGTATAAGGTAGCTGATAGTGTGTATGTTGTATGTGGTAGCTGATAGTGTGTATGTTGTATGTGGTAGCTGATAGTGTGTATGTTGTTGTATGAGGTAGCTGATAGTGTGTGTGTTGTATAAGGTAGCTGATAGTGTGTATGTTGTTGTATAAGGTAGCTGATAGTGTGTATGTTGTATGTGGTAGCTGATAGTGTGTATGTTGTTGTATGAGGTAGCTGATAGTGTGTGTGTTGTATGTGGTAGCTGATAGTGTGTATGTTGTTGTATGAGGTAGCTGATAGTGTGTATGTTGTTGTATGAGGTAGGTGATAGTGTGTATGTTGTTGTATGAGGTAGCTTATAGTGTGTGTGTTGTATGTGGTAGCTGATAATGTGTGTGTTATATGAGGTAGCTGATAGTGTGTATGTTGTTGTATGAGGTAGCTGATAGTGTGTATGTCGTTGTATGAGGTAGCTGATAGTGTGTATGTTGTATGTGGTAGCTGATAGTGTGTATGTTGTATGTGGTAGCTGATAGTGTGTATGTTGTATGTGGTAGCTGATAGTGTGTATGTCGTTGTATGAGGTAGCTGATAGTGTGTATGTTGTATGTGGTAGCTGATAGTGTGTATGTTGTATGTGGTAGCTGATAGTGTGTATGTTGTATGTGGTAGCTGATAGTGTGTATGTTGTTGTATGAGGTAGCTGATAGTGTGTGTGTTGTATAAGGTAGCTGATAGTGTGTGTGTTGTTGTATGAGGTAGCTGATAGTGTGTATGTTGTTGTATAAGGTAGCTGATAGTGTGTATGTTGTTGTATAAGGTAGCTGATAGTGTGTATGTTGTATGTGGTAGCTGATAGTGTGTATGTTGTATGTGGTAGCTGATAGTGTGTATGTTGTATGTGGTAGCTGATAGTGTGTATGTATGTTGTATGTGGTAGCTGATAGTGTGTATGTTGTATGTGGTAGCTGATAGTGTGTATGTTGTATGTGGTAGCTGATAGTGTGTGTGTATGTTGTATGTGGTAGCTGATAGTGTGTATGTTGTATGAGGTAGCTGATAGTGTGTATGTTGTATAAGGTAGCTGATAGTGTGTATGTTGTATGTGGTAGCTGATAGTGTGTATGTTGTATAAGGTAGCTGATAGTGTGTATGTTGTATGTGGTAGCTGATAGTGTGTATGTTGTATGAGGTAGCTGATAGTGTGTATGTTGTATAAGGTAGCTGATAGTGTGTATATTGTATGTGGTAGCTGATAGTGTGTATGTTGTTGTATGAGGTAGCTGATAGTGTGTATGTTGTATAAGGTAGCTGATAGTGTGTATATTGTATGTGGTAGCTGATAGTGTGTATGTTGTTGTATGAGGTAGCTGATAGTGTGTATGTTGTATGTGGTAGCTGATAGTGTGTATGTTGTATAAGGTAGCTGATAGTGTGTATATTGTATGTGGTAGCTGATAGTGTGTATGTTGTATAAGGTAGCTGATAGTGTGTATATTGTATGTGGTAGCTGATAGTGTGTATGTTGTATAAGGTAGCTGATAGTGTGTATGTTGTTGTATGTGGTAGCTGATAGTGTGTATGTTGTTGTATGAGGTAGCTGATAGTGTGTATGTTGTATAAGGTAGCTGATAGTGTGTATGTTGTTGTATGAGGTAGCTGATAGTGTGTATGTTGTATAAGGTAGCTGATAGTGTGTATGTTGTATAAGGTAGCTGATAGTGTGTGTGTTGTATGTGGTAGCTGATAGTGTGTGTGTTGTATGTGGTAGCTGATAGTGTGTATGTTGTATGAGGTAGCTGATAGTGTGTATGTTGTATGAGGTAGCTGATAGTGTGTGTGTTGTATGAGGTAGCTGATAATGTGTATGTTGTATGTGGTAGCTGATAGTGTGTATGTTGTATGTGGTAGCTGATAGTGTGTGTGTTGTATGTGGTAGCTGATAGTGTGTATGTTGTTGTATGAGCTAGCTGTGTGTATGTTGAGAGGTAGTGTGTATGTTGTGAATTGATTTGACCGCCAACTGCTCAGGGGGTAAACCGGGCAGGTATTTGGGTTTTGTTTTGGGTTTTTTTGCCAGTGCGCCAACAAAAATGGCGGTATGTGTGAATCTCATTTTGGTTGCTCCACATGTTTAATTATATATCTGGTGTTCTTCCAGGTGGCTGAACTTAAAATCGAGCTGAAGCTGCGTGGTCTCCCCGTATCTGGCACTAAAACAGACCTCATCGAGAGACTCAAGCCCTACCAGGAGAGCTACAAGGTCACCAGCACTCAACAGACCGAGATCAATGGCATCTTAGCTCCACTGGCTAATCAGAAGACAGAAAGCATTAGCATGACTCCCCCAGTGTCTCCTGTGCACTCTGAGGTTTCAACTGGGAGTATGGAGGAGACCAGCGACAGCAAAGCGCTGGCTGCCACATCTCCATCCCTCATGAAGACTGAGGAAACGTCAGTGGAGGCGCCAGTACCTGATAAAGATCAGAGCCTGTATGAGAAGGAGCGTCAGATAGAGGAGCTGATTCGCAAGCTGGAGCAGGAGCAGCGTCTGGTGGAGGAGCTCAAGATGCAGCTAGAGGTGGAAAAGAGGAATCAGCAGGGAGCGGCGCAGCAGCAGCAGGGTGAACCTGAAACTCTTAACAGGATAAAAGAGGAACGTGATGCCTTCTCCAGCTGTAGCTCCTCTCTGGAAAAGGAAGAGTCTCAGTCCCAGGGGCAGGGACAGCAGTTCTACGTTGCTGCAGCAGGCGTGCAAGCCTCCCAGACCATCCTCAACACTCAACCAGAGCAACATATCCTTCCCACCACCATCCATCTTCCACAGGTTCCTCTTCATGCTCACTTCATAATTCCTTCACTGATCTATCATTCTCTATCTTAATTTTGCCTTCTCTGTCCAGACGCGGCCGGTTCTCCAAACCACAGTGTCCGTCTTGGCTCAAACGGACAGTTCAGCATTTCCGCAGCACGCGAATCCGACGCAGGCTGCACCTCAAGTAAGCGCGCCAAGAAATTTTGCCCTTTACAGTGAACATTTAGATTGGATTGGATTGGATCGTTTACTTGTTGCCATGTTCATGGTTGACATTTTATTTCCTAGAATCAGTGTACTGTGACTGCTTTATCTTGAAACCAGCGCTTCAATAAAACATCTTGTTGTCATTTTTTACTGAGCTATTATTGCATTCCGTTCCACTTCGCTTCATAAATCCACTTTAGTGTGTTCTTATAATGACACGCCCAATTCAGTTTCTCAGTGACTTGGCTTGGAATGCTCTTTTCCTGCGCCCAGATTCTGTTCTCGCACTTATCTCCCTTATTGCCAGAGCAATGGCAGCTAAGGTCAGCTGATGAATTCCTCTCTTAATAGCATCAAAGCACTGGCTGCAGTCAGGCATGGGAACTGGAGCAGGTGCCAAGTGATGAATAGGCAGTGCACATGCTGACACTTTAGCTCTGCATGCATGCCAGTCATATACACACACACACACACACACACACAGAGGCTAGGTCAATCCTCACTAGCAGTGTGTTTGTCCACAGATAATGTCTGTGTGCAGCAGTTCTGGCTCAGGTGTCGAACTGGGACAGAAGCAGGAGCAGCAAAGACCTGAAGTGGCTCAGTCCTGCTCACCTAGACACAGTCCTCCAAATGGATTCAACACAAAAGTAAGTCTGTATTTTTCACATTTCTCCAGATTCCTGTTCTAAGATTACACGTGTCTGTCTGTCTATATAAATAAATTTATGTAGAATCTCTTAGTCTGAGATGAAGGGAAGACACAGGTCATTGTTTGGGGCTCCTTACCAGAAACCTTAAGTGTGTGGGTTTAATGTCTGCAGCATTATGGTTTCCCTCCATCTGTCCGTCTCAGTGGAAAATGAAATAAACCCTTTCTTTTTTTCTGTTTTCCCTCTTTAGCCAACCTCCCCCTGCCAGCCCACCTACATCCTTCCACCATCTCCATTCAGCAACCATCACAGCCCTAAGAACAAAGACCCTCCTCGCTATGAAGAGGCTGTCAAACAGACTAGAGCACTTCAGGCTACTATGCAGGTAAAGTGCAAGTCTCAGAAAAAATTGACTTCTCATTCATATTCATGAAAATCCCAGAAAATGGTTTCCTATGCCTGTTTTTGAGTGTGTGGAAATGTACACTTAAGAACACTAACAGTTATACAAAGATCAGGTATAACATTGTGAGCAGTCCAGGTGAAGTGAATAACACTGATGATCTCCTCATCATGGCACCTGTTAGTAGGTGGGATATATTAAGCAGCAAGTGAACATTTTGTCCTCAAAGTTGATGTTAGAAGCAGGAAAAATGGACAAGCGTAAGGGACGAGTTTGACCAAGGGCCAAATTGTGATGGCTAGACCACTGGATCAGGACATCTCCAAAACTGCAGCTCTTGTGGGGTGTTCCCGGTCTGCAGTGGTCAGTATCTATCAAAAGTGGTCCAAGGAAGGAACAGTGGTCATGGACGGTCAAGGCTCATTGATGCACGTGGGGAGTAAAGGCTGACCCCTGTGATCCGATCCAACAGACGAGCTACTGTTGCTCAAATTGCTGAAGAAGTTAATGCTGGTTCTGATAGAAAGGTGTCAGAATACACAGTGCATGATGGGTCAGGGCTGTTTTGGCAGCAAAACCGATACAATATTAGGCAAGTGGTCATAATGTTATGCCTGATTGGTGTAAACCTCAGTTGATCAGTTTCCATTCTTATTTTCATTTTTATATACGGACCACACTGTCACGTTAAAAATACACACACAAAATATTTCTTTAGGCATCTCATTTTCATATCTCAGCATGAATAAACAACAGCAGTAGACCACATCAGGTTCCTCTTCTGTCAGCCAAGAAGAAGAATCTTGAAGCTATCATGCTATCACCAAAACTGGACTGTTATTCATATTAAAAAAAAAAAAAAAAAAAAAAAGCACCTGGACTTCAAATGTCAAGTTTCTCACAATCTCTCTCTCTCTAGTGAACAATCAAATTCTCGAAGTTGATGTGTTGGAAACAGAACAATGTTCAGTAAAAGGTCATCAAGTCTGATCCCAGAGTGTCAGAGTGACCATGCTGACTCCTGTACATCACCCAAAGCTCCTACAATGGACACCTGAGCATCAGAACTGGACCATGGAGCAATGAAGGAGGCCTGGTCTGATCTATCACGTTTTCTTTTACATCACATGGATGGCCGGGTGCGTGTGAGTCACTTACCTGGGGAAGAGACAGCACCAGGATGCACTGTGGGAAGAAGGAGAGCCGGAGGAGGCAGTGTGATGCTCTGGGCAATGTTCTGCTGGGAAACCTCGGCTCCTGCGTTCATGTGGATGTTACTTTGACACGTAGCTCCTACCTAAACACTGTTACACACCGAGTTCACCTCTTCATGCTAACGCTGTTCCCTTATGGCAGCAGTGTCCTCTTTCAGCAGGATGATGCTCCCTGTCACACTGTAAACATTGTCATGTTCCTCAAACTGTTCCTGAACAAAGAGCTCATGGTGTTGACTTGACCTCCAAATTCCCCAGATCTCAGACTGTTTAAAGTATCTGTATGATAAGCTGCACAAACAAGTCTGATCCATGGAGGCTCCACCTCACATCTTACATGACTTAAAGGATCTGCTGCTGACGTCTTGGTGCCAGAAACCACAGCACACCTTCAGAGATCTTGTGGCGTCCATGCCTGTACACCTCAGAGCTGCTTTAGTGGCACAAGAAAAATTACACAGTATTAGGCTTGTTGTTTAAATGTTATGGCTGAACAGTGTGTATGTGGATGTACACTCACTGAGCACTTTATTATGAATGCTAGGCTCTCAAAACACCAGTACACCACCTCCACCAACCTGAACTGGTCACACAAGGCAGGTCAAGTCCATGGATTCATGCTATTAGTGATACAATCTGACTCTATATCATCTGTGTAGATTCTGCTTTAAAATATACTTTTTATTCCATTATATGCCATGTATCAACATACACACATGAACACCAAGAAAATCAAGTTTTGTAGAAAGTTTTGTGTAATTCTTTAGTTTGGTTTACACAGACTTTAATCAGAGATTGATGACTGATGCCCATACAACTTCTCTCACAACTTCTAATGTTCTTCCTTTCTCCAAGATCCCCACAGCGGTCAGTCAGCACATGGACGACTTGTTTGACGTCTTGATTGAGAGTGGAGGTGAGAAAAAGTCTTACGCAAAAATTGAAAAGGGCTGTGAGATCAAAATCACATCAGGATTTCCCATAATTCCAGCCTGGTGTTAATTAGAAAAGTGTTTACTTTGTACTGAAAGTCTTTGTTTTCGCTGTTTGATTAAAGAATCTTAATTTGAACCTTCTTTCACCCTTCTCAGAAATCTCTCCCCTGCTCAGACAAGATACTCAGTCTCCGGAGAAACTTCTGCCTGTGACAGCCAGTGTCACCACTCTCCCCATCAATACGGCACTGTCTCGTCCTCCACCTCAGGTCCACGTTGCCCACATGCCCAGTCTGGTGGCACTGGCCTCAGATCACCAGCTGGAGGCTCTACTGGACGGGCCGCTGCCATCCAACACGGAGCCTCGTGCTCTCCACCTCATGGAGGAACTGCACAGCCAGTTGTTGGAGTCGCCTCATTCACCCATGGACACTGGCGAGCTGAGATTTTCCACCCCGCCACCCACCTCGCTCCACCTGCACGACACCAACCTGGACAGCATGGAGTGGTTGGAACTGACCGTGCCGGGGTCAACAGGTGTCTCTGCGCCGGCTGCCATCTTCTCGTCCAACTTCCTGGACTCTCATGATTTGCAGTGGGACTGAGAGATGAAAGAAGGTATGAGGCAGAAGTTGTGAGTTGGTGTAAGTCTTACAGTCACTTGGAGAGTCACAGGATTGGACCAGATGGCCTCATGGTTACAGCAGTGGACGATGGAGAGGTCTCTCAGCCTCTATTAAATTCAGAGTGATGTTACTGGATCTCTTTAACTGTGTTACAGAAACTGACCATGCTTCAGCAACTGCAGTTTGTTATTTGCTCCTGGTTTTAGTGGCCAGATGTTTCAGATTTGTGCACTGATAACTGTCTTTGAAGATGGAAAGAATGTTGGCCATTTCATTCATGACTTTCCAATATTTCTAAGGTGTATATATATATATATAAATATTTTTTTTATCTTCTCTTTTTTTTTCTTTTGTGACTTGTTTGTTTGCTTTAACACACCATGACATCTGTTTTGCAGCAGCTCTGCATAACCTGCATTTCAGACAGATGATGTTCCAAAGAAAACGGCCAGAGAGTAAGTTTTGTTTACTGAGAAGTGAGGATGAGGCGATTGTACAGAGAAATTTAAAATCTAACGCCAAGTCATTATCATCACTGTGAAAAAAATATTGTGCCGGATATGTGGAAGGCGCTCCTTACAGCATCCTGGCCAGCTTAAACAGGCTTTGTTTTTTTGTGCTATTGACCAGCCTGTCTACAGCAGGGCCCACATTTATCCTAGAAAAACATCATTATTGATGTACACCTTTCATTAATCATGTGGTGCACGTGTGCCTTGATTAACAGAAAACCCAATCATACAGTGGTTCAGTTCTGTTCTGTTCAAATCTGATGTAGTAACTAAGCTGCTGAGTTCATAAAAAGACGTCACAAAATGACATAAAAACATGACATGAACATGTGACTGTGAAGTGACCAAGAATTGAGTTTTATGAAAAAGAAAAGTCTTTTTGTTTAAGTGTAGCTCTTTAATTTACTCAGAGAGCCAAGGTTTTCCTTTTGATAACTTTGTCATTTGTTGGGTGACACACACACACACACACACACACACACACACACACACACACACACACACACACACACACACACACACACACACACACACACACACACACACACACACACACACACACACACACACACTCTGAGGCAGCAACCCTGGAGACAAACCTGCAGGGTTTACGGTTCGATTCCCACCTCAGACCCTGTGTGTGTTTTCTCCCAGGGCTTCAGGGGTTTTCTTCAGGTTCTCCAGTTTCCTCCCCACCCCAAACACATGTGCTGTATGCTGACTGCATCTCTAAACTGTCTGTATTGTGTGTGACTGTGCTGTGTGTTAGACTGCCATCCTGTCCACACTATCCCCTGCTTTGTGACCCAAGTCTCCGGGGACAGACCAACAATCCATTGCTAAAACACCTTGTGTGTTTGCTGTGTGCTTTTTAATTCCCTGCAAATGATTTTCGAGGGTTGCATCAAAACCGTTCTTCACCGCTCTTCCACCGTAGATTGATTGACACCACACGATGATTATCTGGACTTCTGCCCTGTGCAGATTGTTATCATGGCGCTCCAGGTTCAGCTTCCTGGCTGCTGCATGCAAATCAAGGATTTCTGATAAATAAGCTTTGTTGATTCCTCTCCATGCAGAATGCTTCTGGTTGCTCAGATTTTATTTCATGGCTCTGAAAAATCTTGAGATTTCACCAGATGATATTTGGTTTATTTCACGCAGGCTGTTTTGTGGTTTTTGTGTAAAAATGCTGTTTTCTCCACCACAAACCTGTTTTTGTTCAGACATTTCCTTATTGTGGATTCTGAAGTGGCCGCTGTGTTTCAGAGAAGCCAGTATTTGAGTAGAAGAAGCTTATAGAGGTGTCTGTCTCTGCATCTCACAGTTTTCCTGGTGGCTGATTCAGAAATCTTAACCTGATCATTTAACACTGGGTTTCTACGTCTTTATAGTTTTAATATTGCTGATTGGCTTTCAATGTCTTTACCAAATTTATTATGTAGAATGACTGAGTTTTCTTTTGCATTTATTTTAACAGTCAGTAAATTCAGTGCAGGCGTACACCAAACACGACAAAAAAACAAACAAACAAAAACAAACACAAACTGTTTACACAGATCAACAAACAAGTCGGATTCTCAACCTTCACAGTATAACAACATACTTTTATATAACATACAAGGGTGTGTAAACTTTATTATTAGGTAGTATATGCAAATTTCAAATGATAAACAAATCTGGTTGTCAATGCCCAAAAAATAAATAAAGAAATGCTATGTACAAAAACACAACACGGTTTGTTTACCATTCCACCAAGGGGTGTGTAAACTTATGAGCAAAACTGTTAATTTAGGTGCTGCATTATTCATCGGCTTATTCACACATTCCCTTTGACCGTTACATCATGCTTTTAACCACAAAGATCAACAACGATCTCGTTTCAACAGGAAGTGCAAGGACAGAGAGACAGAGTGTCTTCATCACACAGAAAGTACAAAAAGACAAACAATACGGTTCTAAAAAATGCTCTGAATTCTTTTCAGACCAGAGTAAAGCTGTGGAATAATTTATAGTCAGGAGATGAATGGCTTGAAATGGCTTCCTGAAAACTGAGGCACTGAGTGAAAGTCCAGAAGGTTCTACAGTGGGATCTGAGACAGGTTTCATCCTTATTATAGAGACCCACCACCACCACCACCACCACCCAGCCCTGTTGTAATGCATCCATCTCCGATCGCACAAGCGCTAGTGTATACTGGAACCTAGGGTACTCCATTTTCAGTGTTAGCTTTGCTTATTCATTTTGTCGCTTTTCTTTTCTGCACATAAAAAATATTTATTCTTTTTTTCTATCATGTGCCAGTGTAAAAAAATGAGCTTAACATTGTAGATATTGTTACTGTACATATATCCCTCTGTGTCATTAAAACGTCTGTTTCGTTCCCTTCACCACGGATCAGTTTGATCCACAGTGTTTCTTTTTCATGGAGCGCACACACACACACACACACACATACACACCTCCATGCAGCCGGTCATGCAGCAGACTCGTTTTTTTTATTAGTCTTCCTGTTCCTTACATGTTGGTGCAGGTGTGTAAGAGGCTGCGACACTTGGGGCATTTGTGCTGCACGTCTTTGAAGCTGCTGATGCAGAAGGGGAGGAGGCAGCAGCCGGCGATGCAGCTACATGAGGAATCAGCATAAGACATGATAAAGTATCATCAATAACAGCTTTATTAATGAAAGAGCATCAGCTGAGGTATAGGAGACACGGATCACGGATCTTCCTAAACTTTTCAGGGGTTTTTTTTTTCCAAATGGCTCTAAGCCTTAACCACTTTTTGAATTCCAGATTCAGAATGGAGGACTTTAGTGACATCTGAACATTTTTGCTATATTAGAAACGTACACAATAAAGTGTAATAAAGTGACTAAAATCCAGAATAATATTCCTCTCACTCTGATTTTCCCAGTCCAGTCAGGACTATAATGTTGCTATAGTAAATAATCCCAGTGTGATGGTGTGATGTGTCCTGAGGTGAAAGCATTGGAGCCTGATTTATTGGTGCGTGTGTGTGTGTGTGTGTGTGCAGAAGCAGCAGCAAACTGTTCACACACTCATTATGTATCTTATCTACATCCCGAACATTCATTGCCTTGTATAGCACTTTTACAGCATTATAACTTCAGGATATAAATGACTGATACGATCCCCAAAGACGTCAAGGTTTCCGAATCAGACTGTAAAATGTTTGGTGATGTTATTCACAGCAACCTTAATCACACTGTCCAGCTCTGGGTCTCATAAAACCCTTTCCCTGTCATTGTGATAGCTCACAAGTATTTACTGATTTAGAAAAATGCAGACACACTGAAACACGGCTTTTGTTCTGCTTTAAAATTCAAATGTTATCTGTAATTGGAAACCAGATTAGTGTTAGTGCTTTGTAAGGGGTCAGAGTGAGATTTGAGACACAGCGCTAGTCTGTTCCGCAGAAGTGGATGGAGTTTGTACAGCGGGTAAAATAAGTATTGAACATGTCACCATTTCTTATATATTAAATATAATTCTAAACTTAATTTATGGACATCTATAGTTTGATTTCTTTGCATGTCTGGATTAAATGTGTTGTTAACATCATCTGGTGAATATTTCATGTCAATAGCACCTTTAGAAATATATTTACTGAGGAAAATGGTGACGTGTTCAATACTTATTTTACCCGCTTCACTTTTTATGAATGTGAATATACAAGAATAAACTTGTTTCTTTTTGTACATGAACAGACTCTACATGTCTAGAACTTTCTTTGAAGATGTTAAACGACTGGTCAAAGCCACTGCTGGCCCTTGAGCAAAGCCTTCAGTTGTGTGTCTGGATGAAGACGTCTTCTAAACACCATAAATACTAGACATTGTGTTACTTTTACACCATTCATCCAGAGCAACAACTGAGCAATTGAGGGTTAAGGGCCTTGCTCAAGGGCCCAGAGGTGGACGTTAGGTGGGATTTGAACTCACAACCTTCTGATCAGTGGTGTAACTCCTTAACACTAAGCTACCCACAGTGTTAAACCCGTAATGACACTGACCACAGGAAACTGCAGGCCAGACACACGAGCCAGGTGGTGTTCCCGATCACTGTTCTGACCTCTGTCGTGACGTACTGTTGACAGTGAGGACACAGGATCTGTGATGAATGTCGTGGGAGATTGTTCATGTCTGTAATCACCTGAGGAGCTGAAACACACACACACACACACACACACACACACATACTTTGAGACCAGAATATGAATTCATGCTTAAAAGCAAAAAGCCCTTTTGAACTTTTGTAATCACCCAGATACAAAATTTATGGAATTTTTCATGAAAAAAAAAAAAAATATATATATATATATACATATACACACACCTTTTTTTTTTATGTAAACTGGATCAACTGGACATCAATAGGAGAGAGACAATCACTCTCAGTGGACCTGTTTTTGTTTTTTTTTGTTTTTACATAATTGCATTTCTTCCAGAAATAATCTCCATCAAGAGCCCTAAGAAAAATTTTAGTGCAATGCAAACAAATAGTGCAATGCATTCCTGAAAAACTCCTGAATTCCATGTGCTCCCAGTCCCCAGGAGGACCGCTGCCTTGAACCACCTCCTGTTTTCTCTGGACTGTTATCTAAGAAGCTAAACACCTCTGGTATTTATAACCAGAGGAAAAAACACCAGACACATGGCTGCTGCCTTCAGACAACGGATTAAAAAAAAAAGTAATGATATGGCGTGTGGTATCATTTAATCCAAGGCTCTCGATGTCATACGTCTGCATGCTGAACAGGACGTTCACGCTGAATGATAAAGTAAGCTTTATACATAATATACCTCAATTACATGAAGAGAAAAAAAAAGTTTCAGCTTAATCGAGCCCAGGCTTAATCATCTGGAAACGGAGCTTCTGCTTAAACCTGAATCAGGAAAATATATCAGCAGAATGTCCCTGACTGAACAACTAACAGCTGAATAGAGAGCTGAACTGCACAGTGACACACACACTTTCATTTTGTTGCATGTGTTGCAAACGAGTTATTTTGTTCTTATATGCTGCTAGGAGTCTTAATGTTCATTTATTCTACTTCTACAATATATGATCAGTCATAACTGTGCAGATAAAGAATCATTAATTTACAAAAAAAAAATGAATGATTTTCTAATAATAAACAATTTTTCCCCACATAGCTCATATTTTAATATTCCTCATTCCAATACTTTTGAAGGGCACTGTGTTTATAAATCTAACCCAAGCTAGTTAATCACAACACGTGTCTGCGGTCAAAGCTTGATTTCCTGCTGTTATTAAAATAATATGGACAATAAGTATGTGCACCCTTCCTAATGACTGAGTTCAGGTGTTTTAGCCATGCCCACTGCTAACAGGTGCATAAAGTCAAGCTCCAGCTGCAGCTCCAGCCATCTCCATCAGCACCGGGAGTAGAATAAGAGCTGAAGAGTTCAGTGACGTTAAATCTTTGAGTAGTTTCTGACCGTTGTTTGTGTGAAATGGAAGAATCAGTGAGCAACAACTCGACCCAGTGAACTCACAGAGCAGAGTCTCTGAGCGCTGAGGAAGCATGTTGCATGTACAAAACACAAATAAACCCCTGTGCATCACTCATTTCTAACCGCCTCAAAGCTACATGCTACAGCACAAGATCCGTGCATCAGGAGCTCCCTGACACTGGTTATACATGGCCAAGCAGCTGCACACAAGCCAAAGTGCAATAACAGTGGAATGGAGTGGAGCTGGAGCGGTGGAATGGTGCAGGTCTGATGGATGAACCTGGGTTTGTAAGAAACTGGGACGATGTACTAACAGTAAAATGTGGTGGATGAGAAATGTTAAGGGTCTGGAGATGTACTCTGGGTTTTTCCTTTTCCAGCCCCTGTATGCCCCTGTACACAAAGCACAGAGCTCCATGAAGACATGGTGTAGAGGTTAAGGTTGGAGTGGAAGAACTGGAGTGTCCTGCACTGAGCCCTGACTCTGACTCAACCCCACTGAACACCTTTGGGATGAACTGGAACACAGACTGAACCCCAGACCCCCTCACTCTTACAACATCAGTGTCTGATCTCACTAATACTCTTGCTCTAGCTGAATGATCACTAATCCCCACAGTCACGCTCCAACATCTAGTGGAAAACCTTCACAGAAGACAGGAGAGGAGAGGTAGAGGAGGTGAAGAGGTAGAAGGAGAGGAGATGAGAGGAAGAGGTAGATGGAGAGGAAGAGGTAGAAGGAGAGGAGGAGAGGAGAGGAAGAGGTAGACAGAGAGGAAAAGGTAGAAGGAGAGGAGAGGAAGAGGTAGAAGGAGAGGAGAGGAGAGGAAGAGGTAGACGGAGAGGAAAAGGTAGAAGGAGAGGAGAGGAAGAGGTAGAAGGAGAGGAGAGGAGAGGAAGAGGTAGACGGAGAGGAAAAGGTAGGAGGAGAGGAGAGGAAGAGGTAGAAGGAGAGGAGAGGAAGAGGTAGAGGTAGAGGGAGAGGAAAAGGTAGGAGGAGAGGAGAGGAAGAGGTAGAGGTAGAGGGAGAGGAAAAGGTAGGAGGAGAGGAGAGGAAGAGGTAGAAGGAGAGGAGAGGAAGAGGTAGAGGTAGAGGGAGAGGAAAAGGTAGAAGGAGAGGAGAGGAAGAGGTAGAGGTAGAGGGAGAGGAAGACATAGAAGGAGAGGAAGAGGTAGAAGGAGAGGAGAGGAGAGGAGAGGAAGAGGTAGACGGAGAGGAAAAGGTAGAAGGAGAGGAGAGGAAGCGGTAGGAGGAGAGGAAAGGAGAGGAGAGGAGAGGAAGAAGTAGACGGAGAGGAAAAGGTAGGAGGAGAGGAGAGGAAGAGGTAGAAGGAGAGGAGAGGAAGAGGTAGAGGTAGAGGGAGAGGAAAAGGTAGAAGGAGAGGAGAGGAAGAGGTAGAGGTAGAGGGAGAGGAAGACGTAGAAGGAGAGGAAGAGGTAGAAGGAGAGGAGAGGAAGAGGTAGAGGGAGAGGAAAAGGTAGAAGGAGAGGAGATGAGAGGAAGATGTAGAAGGAGAGGAGAGGAGAGGTAGAAGAAGAGAAGAGAAGAGAAGAGAAGAGAAGAGAAGAGAAGAGAAGAGAAGAGAAGAATTTCTAACAAGATCAGGTGTGAGGGTCCACATACTTCTGGCCAGAGAAAACGGTACACTGCATTGTGGTTGATGCGGTTTGGATTTTATTAATCTGTCCTGCTGTGCTTCATTCAGCAGAAAAGCACAAATGAACTGAATCTGGATTTTGAAAAACTGACAAAAAGGAAAGTGATTTATATGGAAGTAATTTTTATCTATTTAATAAAGTAGATTTCTGACTTCACACAAGCTCATAGTCTCTTACAGTAAAATATGATAAAGAAATGACAGATAATATGATCTAAGACATTTTTCCATCAAAACACAAGACAGCTGTATGAAAACGAACACTGAATGAAATACTGGGGCTTTAATAAACAGCACCTGGATAGGACGGCGGTCTCTCCACAGTAAATATCTCATCACTGCTCAGCTCGTCTTTCTGCGTGATAGTTAAAGTGTCACCTATAAAACCAAAGAGATTCAGAAACATTAGAGGTGAAATCAGTAGTGGAAGATGTGAAGCATATAACAAAATAACAGGCTTCTACCCTTACATGATACGCCTCCCTCCAGCTTCTCTAGTAAAGCCTGCAGCTCTAATTTCCTTTCAGAAAGCTGCTTGAGTTCCTGCTCGATCTTCTCGTACTCGTCAGTCGATTTTTCCCCGCCAGGATTACCTGCTGTTCAAAAATACTGAACTTCACTCAAACTTTAGCTTCAGCCTAGACTTCAAACATTTCATCATCGCCATCGCCATCATCATCATCATCATCGTCGCCATCGTCTTCATCATCACGTACACAATTATTGCGCATGTAGTGAAAAGCTTTGCGACTCTCCACATCAAGAATCGAAAAGGGAACATTTAAAGTTAAT
Organism: Hemibagrus wyckioides; assembly: GCF_019097595.1. Lineage (NCBI taxonomy): Eukaryota > Metazoa > Chordata > Actinopteri > Siluriformes > Bagridae > Hemibagrus > Hemibagrus wyckioides. The sequence goes on along the minus strand of NC_080733.1, from coordinate 2,354,138 downwards.
ATAAATAACAAAAATATACTAAGAATAGAATTTAATAGAATAAAATGACAATAAAACCTCTACAGAATTAATTCTATGGGTGGAGAAGGAAAGAATGTATATGAAAGAATTATTATTATTATTATTATTATTATTATTCCATTTTTATTTGTCACTTACTCAACCACACACTGCATGTAGTAAAAAACTTTTCAACTCTCCAGAGCAAGTCAATAAGAACAAAAAGAGAATAAAATAAAGTATAAAAATATAATTTAAAATATAAGTTCTTCGGGTGAAAAAAGGAAGAACACATAAAAAAATGATTTATTATTATTATTATTAATAGTAGTAATATTATTATTACTAAAAAGAAAAAACATTATTTTTATTATTATTATGAAATTTTTATTGGTCATATACACAACCACAGCAAGCATGTAGTGAAAAGCTTTGCGACTCTCCACATCATAAATAAGAAGAAAAAGAAAATAAGAATTAAAAAGAGAATAAAATAAAGAATAAAAACATACTAAAAATAGAATTTGGATAAAATTACAGAAATAAATAAAGAATATAAACTCTACAGAACTAACTCTACAGGTGAAAAAGAAAAGAAAGTATATTAAGGAATAATAATAATAATTATTATTATTATTATTATTATTATTATTAAGAAGAAGAAGAAGAAGAAATGACAGAAATATGACCATCATTATTATTATTATTATTATTATTATTATTGTTGTTGTTATTATTATTATGTTTTTATTTGTCACACACACAACCACACTGTGCATGTAGTGAAAAGCTTTTCGACTCTCCACATCATAAAAGTAGAGTCAATAAGAAAAAAAAGAGAATAAAATAAAGTTTAAAAAAATATTTTAGGAATAGAACTTGAATAAAATTACAATAAAAAAGAAAAAGAAAAATTTCTACAGGTGAAAAAAAGGAAGAATGTATATGAAAGAATGATGATGTTGATGATGATGATGATTATTATTATTATTATTAAATTAGAGACAGATAAGGGCAGAAGTTCTGACCTTCCACATGGTATCCTGCTTTCTGCCGGAACTCCTTCAGCATGTCCAGTAGGTGCAGTCTGTTGATGAGCTGATCTCTGTGGACCGTCAGACTTTGCAGCTCTGACGAGATTCTCTGCAGCTCCTTCTGGTCAGTCCCTGAAGCCATGCTGGACGTCATGGCACGGACACTTCAGAGCTAGTCTCTATCCTTGGCTGTGTGTGATGTAGCGTCTATCCGCAGCATCGCAGTCCGGCATCGTAGCCAAAACCCTCACACTGAACCACCCATGATCCTGACAGCTGAACTGCAGCCAAACCAGAGCAAGGATTTTTATTTTTTTCTTATAGATCACATCTAAGCAACGATTACGAGAGAAAATAAACAGTAGGAAAAGTAAACAAGATGGAATTTAATATATTTGCATAAAAAAAAACAAAAAAAACAGCTATGTACAAAATAAAGTTATTAAACTCAACCTCAGAAGCTTCAATAGTCCCAGATTTAAGGAAAGATTCAGATTTAACAGTCCAAAAAAACCCCAGAAATGAGTTTGAAAAGTAATTCGGTGTGTAACCGAGCTCCTGACGGTGTGTGTGTCGGAGCTGAGAGAGTCTGAGGGTGAGGAAGTGATCCACGGGGAAATGGCATGCCATGGCACCAGGAACAAGCTCCTGATATTTAAAATAGGTGGTTAAATGCCAGGGTCTGAATTCCTAGATCAGGCGAAACGTCCGGATCGGCCGAGGATGGAAGAGGAATCTGAAACCAGAAAAAAAAAAAATAATAAAGTGTAAAGACAGATTCAGTGGAAAAGTACAAAAAGAAAGTGGCGGTCAGTCATTAAAGCTCAGAGAAGAAAGTGATGGTGTTACGCTTGTGTTTTTCCTATGAAGCTGTGTATCTGTTAATTCATGCAAATGAAGTGGTTTCTAAAAATGTCACAAAAGCTCTCTGTCTCTGCACACGCTTTGAATAGTGAAGTAAAATGGAAGACTTGCCACAGACACACACACACACACACACACACCAGCTCTGGAGATGAGCAGCTCAGCACTGCACTCATTTCTTCCTCAGCTTCTTCATGAAAGTCACTTCATCTCTGTTCCTGATGCCGAAGCTGAGGAGAGAAACAGAAGAGTCTCAGATACACAGGCTGAATAAATCACTGATACACACTATACATATGAACACACACACACACACACACACAGAAGATTCACACACACACACAGAAGATTCACACACACACACACACACAGAAGATTCACACACACACACACAGAAGATTCACACACACACACACACACACACAGAAGATTCACACACACACACACACACACACACAGAAGATTCACACACACACACACACACACACACAAAGATTCACACACACACACACACACAGAAGATTCACACACACATATACACACACACACACACGATTCACACACACACACAGAAGATTCACACACACAGAAGATTCACACACACATACACACACACAGAAGATTCACACACACACACACACAGAAGATTCACACACACACACACACAGAAGATTCACACACACACACAGAAGATTCACACACACACACACACACACAGAAGATTCACACACACACACACACACACACACAGAAGATTCACACACACACACACAGAAGATTCACACACACACACAGATGATACACACACACACAGAAGATTCACACACACAGAAGATTCACACACACAGAAGATTCACACACACAGAAGATTCACACACACAGAAGATTCACACACACAGAAGATTCACACACACAGAAGATTCACACACACAGAAGATTCACACAGAAGATTCACACACAGAAGATTCACACACACATACACACACACAGAAGATTCACACACAGAAGATTCACACACACATACACACACACAGAAGATTCACACACACACACACACACACACACACACACAGAAGATTCACACACACACCCACACACACACACACACAAGATTCACACACACACACACACACACACAGAGGATTCACACACACACAAAGATTCTCACACACACACACACACAGAAGATTCACACACACATACACACACGATTCACACACACACACAGAAGATTCACACACACAGAAGATTCACACACACACACTGCAGTTTTACACACTACACAGAATACACACACACACACACAGAAGATTCACACACACAGAATATTCACACACACACACACACTGCAGTTTTACACACTACACAGAATACACACACACACACACTGCAGTTTTACACACTACACAGAATACACACACTGCAGTTTTACACACTACACAGAATACACACACACACACACTGCAGTTTTACACACTACACAGAATACACACACACTGCAGTTTTACACACTACACAGAATACACACACACACACACACACTGCAGTTTTACACACTACACAGAATACACACACACACACACACACTGCAGTTTTACACACTACACAGAATACACACACACTGCAGTTTTACACACTACACAGAATACACACACACTGCAGTTTTACACACTACACAGAATACACACACACACACACACACTAGATACACATTTATAGTTTTGTCCACTAGAGGGCTCCAGTGTTCACATAAAGCTTGGAGAAATGAAGACTTCCTTCACATCTGGCTGGAATGCTTCAGAACATCCTTCTCACATTCATCACACTTCATTTAGCTTCATCACTGTCTGATCTAATCTGATCTACACTTCACCATGGACTTATTTACTGATCAGATCAGAAGGAAGGAGCAGTGTGGAAACACACAGCAGGAGCAAGTCCTATATATATATATATATATATATATCCATCATATCCAACCATCCATCATATCCGTCCATCATATCCGTCCATCGGTCATATCCATCCATCATATCCGTCCATCAGTCATATCCGTCCATCATATCCATCCATCAGTCATATCCGTCCATCATATCCATCCATCCATCATATCCGTCCATCATATCCATCCATCATATCCATCCATCAGTCATATCCATCCATCAGTCATATCCATCCATCCATCATATCCGTCCATCATATCCGTCCATCAGTCATATCCGTCCATCATATCCATCCATCCATCATATCCGTCCATCATATCCATCCATCATATCCATCCATCAGTCATATCCATCCATCAGTCATATCCATCCATCCATCATATCCGTCCATCATATCCGTCCATCATATCCATCCATCAGTCATATCCATCCATCAGTCATATCCGTCCATCATATCCATCCATCCATCATATCCGTCCATCATATCCATCCATCATATCCAACCATCCATCATATCCATCCATCATATCCGTCCATCATATCCATCCATCAGTCATATCCGTCCATCAGTCATATCCGTCCATCATATCCATCCATCCATCATATCCGTCCATCATATCCGTCCATCATATCCATCCATCAGTCATATCCATCCATCAGTCATATCCATCCATCAGTCATATCCGTCCATCATATCCATCCATCCATCATATCCGTCCATCATATCCATCCATCATATCCGTCCATCAGTCATATCCATCCATCATATCCGTCCATCATATCCATCCATCATATCCGTCCATCAGTCATATCCATCCATCATATCCATCCATCCATCATATCCATCCATCATATCCATCCATCCATCATATCCGTCCATCGGTCATATCCGTCCATCAGTCATATCCATCCCTCATATCCATCCATCCATCATATCCGTCCATCATATCCATCCATCATATCCATCCATCCATCATATCCATCCATCATATCCATCCATCATATCCGTCCATCGGTCATATCCATCCATCATATCCGTCCATCAGTCATATCCATTCCTCATATCCATCCATCCATCATATCCGTCCATCAGTCATATCCATCCATCAGTCATATCCATCCATCATATCCATCCATCAATCATATCCATCCATCCATCATATCCGTCCATCAGTCATATCCATCCATCATATCCATCCATCCATCCATCCATCCATCATATCCATCCATCCATCATATCCGTCCATCAGTCATATCCATCCATCATATCCATCCATCCATCATATCCATCCATCAGTCATATCCATCCATCATATCCATCCATCCATCCATCCATCATATCCGTCCATCAGTCATATCCATCCATCATATCCGTCCATCAGTCATATCCATCCATCCTATCCATCCATCCATCATATCCATTCATCCATAATATCCATCCATCCATCAGTCATATCCATCCATCATATCCATCCATCAATCATAGCCATCCATCCATCATATCCATCCATCAGTCATATCCATCCATCATATCCATCCATCAATCATATCCATCCATCTGTCATATTCATCCATCATATCCATCCATCAATCGTATCTATCCATCATATGCATCCATCATATCCGTCTATCATATCCATCCATCCATCATATCCGTCCATCATATCCGTCCATCAGTCATATCCATCCATCAGTCATATCCATCCATCAGTCATATCCGTCCATCCATCATATCCGTCCATCAGTCATATCCATCCATCCATCATATCCATCCATCAGTCATATCCATCCATCATATCCGTCCATCAGTCATATCCATCCATCATATCCATCCATCCATCATATCCGTCCATCATATCCATCCATCAATCGTATCCATCCATCATATCCATCCATCAGTCATATCCATCCATCATATCCGTCCATCAGTCATATCCATCCATCATATCCATCCATCCATCATATCCGTCCATCATATCCATCCATCAATCGTATCCATCCATCATATCCATCCATCATATCATATCCATCAATCATATCCATCCATCTGTCATATTCATCCATCATATCCATCCATCAATCGTATCTATCCATCATATGCATCCATCATATCCGTCTATCATATCCATCCATCCATCATATCCGTCCATCATATCCGTCCATCAGTCATATCCATCCATCAGTCATATCCATCCATCCATCATATCCGTCCATCCATCATATCCGTCCATCAGTCATATCCATCCATCCATCATATCCATCCATCAGTCATATCCATCCATCATATCCGTCCATCAGTCATATCCATCCATCATATCCATCCATCCATCATATCCGTCCATCAGTCATATCCATCCATCATATCCATCCATCAATCGTATCCATCCATCATATCCATCCATCATATCATATCCATCATATCATATCCATCCATCCATCCATCATATCCATCCATCATATCCATCCATCCATCAATCATATCCATCCATCATATCCATCCATCCATCCATCCATCAGTCATATCCATCCATCATATCCATCCATCAATCATAGCCATCCATCATATCCATCCATCAGTCATATCCATCCATCAGTCATATCCATCCATCTGTCATATTCATCCATCATATCCATCCATCAATCGTATCTATCCATCATATGCATCCATCATATCCGTCCATCCATCATATCCATCCATCATATCCATCCATCAATCATATCCGTCCATCAGTCATATCCATCCATCATATCATATCCATCCATCCTATCCATCCATCATATCCATCCATCCATCATATCCGTCCATCATATCCATCCATCCATCATATCCGTCCATCAGTCATATCCATCCATCATATCCATCCATCCTATCCATCCATTATATCTATCCATCCATCCATCCATCATATCCATCCATCCATCATATCCATCCATCAATCATAGCCATCCATCCATCATATCCATCAGTCATATCCATCCATCATATCCATCCATCAGTCATATCCATCCATCATATCCATCCATCAATCATATCCATCCATCTGTCATATTCATCCATCATATCCATCCATCAATCGTATCTATCCATCATATGCATCCATCATATCCGTCCATCCATCATATCCATCCATCATATCTGTCCATCTGTCATATCCATCCATCAATCATATCTATCAATCATATCCATCCATCATATCTGTCCATCCATCATATCCATCCATCAATCATATCCATCCATCATATCCGTCCATCATATCCATCTTAATATTATATCCATTATATCCATCCATCCATCTTAATATTATATCCATCCATCCTTTCATCATATATCCATCCATCCATCCATCCATCTTAATATTATATCCATCCATCCTTTCATCATATATCCATCCATCCATCCATCTTAATATTATATCCATTATATCCATCCATCCATCTTATATCCATCCATCCTTTCATCATATATCCATCCATCCATCCTTTCATCATATATCCATCCATCCTTTCATCATATATCCACCCATCCATCTTAAAATTATATCCATCCATTTTAAAATTATATCCATCCATTTTTTCATTATATCTATCCATCCATCCATCAATCCATTTTAATATTATATCCATCCATCCTTTCATCATATTATATCCATCCATCAATCCATTTTAATATTATATCCATCCATCCTTTCATCATATTATATCCATCCATCCATCCATCCATCCATCTTAATATTATATCCATCAATCCATTCATCTGTTTCATATAAAAGTATCTATAGCATAAAGTATCTATCTATCTATCTATCTATCTATCTATCTATCTATCTATCTATCTATCTATCTATCTATCTATATCCATCCATCCATCCATCCATCCATCATATTATATCCATCCATCCATCTTAATATTATATCCATCCATCCATCCATCTTAATATTATATCCATCCATCTATCCATCCATCCAAATATTATATCCATCCATCCATTCATCCATCCATCCAAATATTATATCCATCCATCCAGCTATCCATCCATCCAAATATTATATCCATCCATCCATTCATCCATCCATCCAAATATTATATCCATCCATTCATCCATCCATCTTAATATTATATCCATCCATCCATCCATCTTAATATTATATCCATCCATCCATTCATCTTAATATTATATCCATCCATCCATCCATCCATCTTAATATTATATCCATCCATCCATCCATCTTAATATTATATCCATCCATCCATCCATCCATCTTAATATTATATCCATCCATCCATCTTAATATTATATTCATCCATCCATCCATCCATCCATTCATCTTAATATTATATCCATCCATCCATCTTAATATTATATCCCTCCATCCATTCATCTTAATATTATATCCATCCATCCATCTTAATATTATATCCATCCATCCATCTTAATATTATATCCATCCATCCATTCATCTTAATATTATATCCATCCATCCATCCATCCATCCATCTTAATATTATATCCATCCATCCATCTTAATATTATATCCATCCATCCATCCATCTTAATATTATATCCATCCATCCATCTTAATATTATATCCATCCATCCATTCATCTTAATATTATATCCATCCATCCATCCATCTTAATATTATATCCATCCATCCATTCATCTTAATATTATATCCATCCATCCATTCATCTTAATATTATATCCATCCATCCATCCATCCATCCATTCATCTTAATATTATATCCATCCATCCATTCATCTTAATATTATATCCATCCATCCATCCATCCATCCATCTTAATATTATATCCATCCATCCATCTTAATATTATATCCATCCATCCATCCATCTTAATATTATATCCATCCATCCATCTTAATATTATATCCATCCATCCATTCATCTTAATATTATATCCATCCATCCATCCATCTTAATATTATATCCATCCATCCATTCATCTTAATATTATATCCATCCATCCATTCATCTTAATATTATATCCATCCATCCATCCATCCATCCATTCATCTTAATATTATATCCATCCATCCATTCATCTTAATATTATATCCATCCATCCATTCATCTTAATATTATATCCATCCATCCATCCATCCATTCATCTTAATATTATATCCATCCATCCATCCATCCATTCATCTTAATATTATATCCATCCATCCATCCATCCATTCATCTTAATATTATATCCATCCATCCATCCATCCATGTAGTCATTTCAACTTTAGACTGTACTAAAGTGCACCACATGGATGTTTCATACTCTTTCAGGCAAAAACATGTAGACTGTAACATGACTATAAAGCACTTACTCTTTCAGTTTCTTTCTGTCGTCCTCTAACCTTTCCCCATTAAAGACCAAGTGAAAGGTTCTCCACACGTACCTCCTGAAAGAATGATAGCAGAACATTCACCCAGTCCTTCTAGTCCAAAAACCTCCATGTCATTTAAAAGAAAACATAATGAGCTACCCTTAGACATGAGAGATTTACCAGCTGATGTGTTTGATGCCTCCCTCACGCTGCTGCTTCAGTTCAATGTACCTTCGAATTGCCTTCTTTAGATCCAGCACAGTAGCAGACTGCACCACCACGATCGCTGGAGAAAAGATAAATCCTCTCAGGCAACACAAACACACAGCAGGTCGGACAAATACCCAGACATGAGACTATTTTAGTGAGATCAGACACTGATGTTGTAAGAGTGAGGGGGTCTGGGGTTCAGTCTGTGTTCCAGTTCATCCCAAAGGTGTTCAGTGGGGTTGAGTCAGAGTCAGGGCTCAGTGCAGGACACTCCAGTTCTTCCACGCCAACCTTAACCTCTACACCATGTCTTCATGGAGCTCTGTGCTTTGTGTACAGGGGCATTGTCATGATGGAACAGGGTTCGAGTCTCTTAGATCCAGTAAAGGAAAACTGCAGCTTATGGCTTCATATAGGTGTGATGGTCAGGTGTCCACAAACTTTTGCTCATATATTTACATCCAAATCAACAGTAATGATTTCTGAAGAATGTACGCATCTAATCTCTCTATAAAAAATATATAAAGGAGCTTGAAATCTTCTCCATGGAGACTAAACCAAGATCAATATCCAGTAAATATTCATTGTGAAGGTGCTACTGAAAAGAAATATGTTTGGAAATGTATTACGTATATTAAAATACATAAAGGGGCAGAACTAACACATACAGTACAGACAGAGACAGATACTGAATGAGTCGCTGTAGAGCTGCAGTGCTTCGGCTAATAAAGACATGAGACTGGACTTACGCATGACCTCTCCATCAGCTTTACACACACGCACCGTCATGGCCTGACCATACTCCAGAGCTACCTGAGAATTCACCTCCTCCAGTGTGACCTACAGAGAGTGAGACAGACAGACATAGAGAGAGAGAGAGAGAGAGAGAGAGAGAGAGAGAGAGATTGTTGTTGAGATAATTGTTATTGTCATTGTTATTGATTATATTGTAAAGAGAATGCCTGAAAATCACGAACCTGAATCGGTAGATCACATAATAAAGGGTCTTGCACAATCAGAGCCAAGCCTTCTTCAAAAATATCCAAGAATTCAGAATGTGGTAATGCCTCCTCATCCTCCTCCTCATCCTCCTCTTTTAAAGTTTCCTCCATCTTTCTGACTCCCATGTCGGTCTCGTGCACACCTTTAGTTTCTGTCTCCTCTGCCTTTATTTCGCTGCTCATCTTGCACTGATTCTCCCAAACCCCTAATGAGTTTCTATGTGCAAAATGCAGCAGTGTAAATAAATTTAGAACAGGGGGAAGAAGAGGAAATATCTAACACCAAGCAATATTCAGCATTTGTTATTGTGGACCTCCTGAGTGTGGATCGTGTACTGGGGAAGAGTTAGGACGGACCTACTTCCGGTTCAGATTTGCTAAAAGTTAGCTCAATGATGAAACAAAATCAAACTTTTAGACGCCACACAGCGAATACCGCTTCAACTCTCACTTATATTGTTTCTCACTTATAAAGTCAAAAATTAGCAGCTCGAAACACTAACCGATTCGTTTCTACAATCACATGAGTTCACTGTTTCCGCTTTAAACATATAACTACAGCGAGACGAATCCTCGGCTGCGTTTAAAACCGCTCTCTCCTCCCTACAGAAGTCTCCTAAGTAGGGTGTGAACAAACGGCTTCTAACGCAAACTAAGCAGACTTTATTTTTTACAGACACTGATTTGTAATTCGTCCACAGAGCGAAAGCAGCCAGTGGTGCTCCTTCTTTAAGGTGCCGGCCGAATACTAAATATACCTTTCATCTATTTTTAAAAAAAAATAAAACTAAAATCTAAGTTAAACGTTGTTGAAATATATTGTAACAGAATGTATTAAATATATTTGGCGTCTAAATAAATTTTCTACTTCAAGTTATCTAAGATGTTTAGTCGTATGTTTTGTTTCTGGTCGAACTCAATAAGTCGGTGCGCCTGCCTATACTCTGTAATAGCTGAATATTTTACTACAGCGAGAGAGAGAGAGAGAGAGAGAGAGAGAGAGAGAGAAAAAGAAAGAAAGAAAGAAAGAAAGAAAGAAAGAAAGAAAGAAAGAAAGAAAGAAAGAAAGAAAAAAAATGCTCCTGTTTTGCCCCACATGTGGAAATGTGTTAGTTGTAGAAGAAGGTCAGAGATGTTACAGATTCGCCTGCAACACATGTCCTTACGTTCACAACATTACAAGGAAGGTAAGTGTGTATAACAGACACGTGACACACACACACACACACACACACACACACAGATAGTGACATGGTGCCACGGTTGAAGTGTAATCTTGTCATTTGATCAGGTCAACAACAGAAAGTATCCCAAACTGAAAGAGGTGGATGATGTTCTTGGTGGATCAGCTGCCTGGGAGAACGTGGATTCCACTGCAGGTATGTTACACACACACACACACACACACACACACACACACACACACACACACACTGCCATAACATTAACACCATTGACAGGTAGTGTGAATAACATTCGTTATCTCATTACAATGTCATGAGATGAGTTGTATTAGATAGTAAGTAAACACACACACACACCATTTCTTTGTAAACACCCCACTCTCTCCCACACATGGTATTAATACATCTTGTGTTAAGCAATCAATACATTTGTCTTTTGTCAAAGGCATATATAAACTAAGTATGAAAGATTCTGGGAGCTATAAAGTGTTTGTGTGTAGACTCTGAGACACACCTTGTAGATATCAGGCCATACTTCATTGTGACTAGCATTTAATAACTTGAATAATGATCTACACTGATCAGGCATAACATTGTGACCACTACCAGGTGCCGTGAATAAGTCTGATGATCTCCTCATCATGGCACCTGTTAGTGGGTGGGATATATTAGACAGCAAGTGAACATTTTGTCCTCAAAGTTGATGTGTTAGAAGCAGGAAAAATGGACAAGCTTAAGGATTTGAGCGAGTTTGACGAAAGGCCAAATTGTGATGGCTAGACCACTGGATCTAGCCATCAGTATGATAGAAAGGTGTCAGAATACACAGTGCACCACAGTTTTTTGCATATGAGGTTGCACAGCCACAGATCAGAGTGCCCATGCTGACCCCTGTGCACTGCCGAAAGCACATGAGCATCAGAACTGGACCACGGAGCAGTGGGAGAAGGTGGATGGTCGGATGGATGCATGTGCATCACTTACCTTAGGATCACATGGCACCAGGATGCACTATGAGAAGAAGGCATGCTGGCAGAGGCAGTGTCATGCTTCGGGCAATATTCTGCTGGGAAACCAGATACCACCGCACCCCTTCAGGGATCGAGTGGAGTCCATGCCTTGACGGGTCAGGGCTGTTTTTACAGCAAAGGGGGGGACCAACATAATATTATGGTCATAATGTTATGCCTGATTAGGGTATAACTACACATATGGACAATAGGTTGTGTGTGTGTGATGGTCAGAGAGACACATAGCTTTGTGTATATAGTGGCTTCAATAAAGTTGCTGTTCTTTTAGCTCTATCGCAGTGTATATGAGATGAAATTAATGAGTAAATGCAGACATTCTGCTTTAATTAGATGATAGTAGAAGTATTTTAAGCAGCTGAATAACATTTGTTCTCTTTTCTTTTTAGAAACGTGTCCGAAGTGTGAACACCCACGGGCGTATTTCATGCAAATACAGACCAGATCTGCTGATGAGCCCATGACTACATTCTACAAGTGCTGCAGTCAGCAGTGTGGCCATCGCTGGAGAGATTGAAACTGTCCCAGTGCATCCCGTGTCCCAGCCCTGCTCCTGAGTTCACTCTTATTGAGCTGGAGCTGTGTGTGTGTGTGTGTGAGAAACACTTGAGTGTGCAGGACAGGGAAAGCTGTGCTATAGCCTGATCAGAGAGACACTTTACTCTGTGAAGAACACACCATAATCTCTTTCTCCAGAACCTTCTCTAGTTTCTATCTGAAACCTGCTGAGGTGAAGGCTGATGTTCTGAGTATAAAATGTCATTATTTTCTTTATCTTACAGTAATTGAGCTTAACTGTCTTTAATATTTCTTTTTTTTTTTTTTTTTTAACACACACATCCAACTCTTTCTTCCCAGTTGATTTGATTCAGGCTGTCAGGACCGATATGTCTTCAACAGCTTATTTAATAAACCACTGCAATAACACCAGCGCTCTCAGAAGATATGAGTATTTTATTATTATTCTCAGAATAATAATTGTACACAGTCAGTCAGTTTACATGACAATTCCAGTTCAGATGTATTATACCACAAACTACTGGTAGTTTTAGATCTAAAGTTCCTGGAACACAAGCTCTACATATATTCAGTATATTCAGTCTTTCACAGCAAGAAGCCACTTTGCAAAGCGTTGTAGGCCTACGAGGTTCAAAAGAAAGTTGCATTAAAGGGAATCAGAGCTCGAATTCAGAGGAGCATGCATACGCTTTTCATATCAGGTCGTTTGCGTCACGTTCGTGCCGATATCTAGATACGCAGAGACAAACCGAGTGAAGAAGTGATCAAAGCAGGACGGGTCAGTAAAACAGCGTCTGACTGCCAGAGGATTGCCGAGTGCAAAATGAAGAATCATCTATATATAGAGACGGATTAAAGCTTCAAACCTGGTGCATGTTTGTCGTTTCTTTTTCTCTTGCGTAGATCTGAAAACGGGAAAAAAACCTGGGACGGAAACCTGCTGTGTGTGTCACAAGCCGATAATGATCCTGTACGCAACGGCAGAGCGACTTCACAGGCATGAAACCATGATGTTCTAATGCTGAAGAGATAACCTGCTCTCAGGGGGGTGATGGGGGTCAGATTACAGCAATGTTCCAGAAAGCCAGCGCTTGATGATCACCTTCTTCCTCCAGACACGCTAACGATTGTATCAGAGTAAATGATGTAAAAGCTTGTGATTGACTGCATGTCCTGAGCTGCACCGTGTTTTTAGACTGAACCCTTTCTGGAACGAATGAAAGATCAGGATTAATGCCAAAGTTCGCACCCAGGCCCAGCAGCAACACCGAAGCGCTTCACCATACAGATGAAGGCGCGGTAGAGTTATTTAGAACGACATTCACAGTTCGGTAAGACGGCAAACGCAGCAGTAGACGACGTGCCTAGCTTCAAACGTAGTGCAGAACTTGTTTAATGTTTCTTAATGTATTTATTACAAAGGAGCATGGATGTGGATATTTGCATTAGATTTCCTTCAGAAATATTCATGTAAAATCGCACAGTGGACACGAGCGTGTACTAAAACCAGGTGTGATGAAGCGTGTAAATGCAATACTGCCCCTGATTACAAAAATATCCGGACTGTGAGAATATAGAAACTTGGTAGTGTGTGTATAAGGTGCAGCAGTTTCCTGCAACTAGAACTGCAGTCCTTGGCCGTCGTTTTCACAGATAGACACAGAGATGAAAATCCTTCACATTAGCATGGTAGTAGAATTATACATAACATCAGAGTTAAATAATTACAATAAAAATAAAATCCACTCGGAAATGGACTTGAGTTATATATCAGATCAGAAGTAACTTAACCACTAACCTAAAATCCTAAAAGCACTTCCACGACACGATTAATAAACGCTTCCGTTTAAGCATAGAAAATGTACCGACTTCATTGTCCCTTCTTCTTTTGCTTCTTCTACTTATCTATTATTTAAATTAATCTTGTAGTACCACTAAAGCTAAGTCTTTTAAATAGTTATATACAGTCATTAGAGGATGGACAGGTAGTAGAAACAAGAACAAAATCAAACTAGCCGGGGGATATGGAGCGAGAGAAAAAATTAAAAATAAAACGGCTTGGTGAGAGTGAGCCGTGAGTGCATCCAGGGTGAGAGTGCTGGGGGACGCTGCTGTTAGCAGATGCGCTTGTATGTGTAGATGTAGCCCTTGCAGTTGGGGCAAGTATGCGTCACATCCTTGAGGTCATCGATCAGACACGGGATCAAGCAGCAGCCGAGATCACAGCTGAAAAACACGAGGGGAAAAGAAAGAGTTGTTTATGAGGCATCATCATCATCATGCTGCATGAAATCACAATGAAGCAGCTCAGTAATCAGATCTGTCTCAGCCGAACCCTCAGGTAAGGAAAGCTTTAACCCTAAAAGCAATATACACCGATCAGGCATAACATTATGACCAAGTGAAGTGAATAACACTGATGATCTCCTCATCATGGCACCTGTTAGTGGGTGGGATATATTAGGCAGCAAGTGAACATTTTCTCCTCAAAGTTGATGTCAGAAGCAGGAAAAATGGACAAGTGTAAGGATTTGAGTGAGTTTGATGAAGGGCCAAATTAGACCACTGGATCAGAGCATCTCCAAAACTGCAGCTCTTGTGGGGTGTTCCCGGTCTGCAGTGGTCAGTATCTATCAAAAGTGGTCCAAGGAAGGAACAGTGGTGAACCGGTGACAGGGTCATGGACGGTCATGGCTCATTGATGCACATGGGGAGTGAAGGCTGACCCGTGTGATCTGATCCAACAGACAAGCTACTGTTGATGAAATTGCTGAAGAAGTTAATGCTGGTTCTGAAAGAAAGGGGTCAGAATACACAGTGCAGGACGGGTCAGGGCTGTTTTGGCAGCAAAATGGGGACCGATAGAATATTAGACAGGTGGTCATAATGTTATGCCTGGTCAGTGTTTCAATTCAGATCTATTTTATTTCTATAGTTCTTTTAACAATGTACACTGTCTCAAAGCAGCTTTACAGAAATATATATATATAAATACAGGAAATAAATTATAAATTGCAGAACATCTCACAGAAGTTTGCACACACACTACAGCCAGTCAGCCTAGTAGCATGTCTTTGGACTGTGGGAGGAAACCAGAGCACCCGGAAGAAACCCACCAAGCACAGGGAGAACATACAAACTCCACACACACAGTGAGCGGGAGCAAGACTCAAACCAAGGACGCTGGAGGTGTGAGGCGAACGTGCTAACCACTAAGCCACCGTGCCACCTATTTTGGTCATGTGTTCCTCAAATCTTGCTAAAGCAGGTTATCTGGGAAGATTACTGCCGTGACAGGACCATGTACATGTATTGTTTCTGTAGGTTGCACATGTCAAACTGATGTCCATGTGTCTCCACAGTCCCAGGGTTTCCAATCACTCAGATCCTACACCCTGCACCAGCTCGCCTTCTTCACACAGTTCATGTCTCCCCAAGTAAACAGTACAGACTGTCCATTTGATGCAGCAGAAATCAGGACACCTCAGACCAGATGACCTTCTTCTTCTTCCACTGCTCTAACACTGATGCTCATGCATGTGTTGTAGGAGCTTTAGATGGTGACCGGTCTGCAGCAACACAGCCCCATACACTGCAGGGTGCGATGGAGTGTGTGCTGTGACATATCCATCCTGTGGACCAGACAGGAAACCCTTTGTTGCCCTAACACATGGTGGAAAAACTTCCCATAATGATTTAGTCCTCAAGTAGCTCTTAACACCTGCCCCTTTTTCCCCCTCATCCATCACTGACTCTGAGAGTCGACCGTTTTTTTGTGATTGTTGTATCACAGCCCTGTTTTTGTGTTCATTTCTGTAATGGAAAAATCATAAAATCCTGGAGGGATTGTCTAATATAACCCAGACCTTGTCTTTGCTGAGATAATCAGGGTTATTCACTTTCTCTGCGAGTGCTCATGATGTCTCACCAGTGTGTGTATCAACACATCATTAAAGTCTTATTCAAGCAGCAGACGAATACTGCTGAGCTAAGTAAGGCTCCATTAAAAGGAGAACATACCAATCCTACCACTTACCCCACAAAGAAGCAGAACAGACAGAAGAGAGTGTTCATGAGCCCCACGTCATGGCTGATTCGTGTGATGATGGCCTGTTGGCAATGAGGGCAGACCGTCTGCACCGGTGCTGACTGGAACATCTCACCCTGCAGCACCGTCACTGTAGTAGCCGTGCCTGGAGGACCGATCACTGTGGCCGTGTGTCCCATAGCCGGGCCACAGTGACTCGGCCCTGGAGCAAACTGCCCCGGCATGGGGTGGGGGTAGTGTCCAGGAGGGGGGTGATAACCAGCTGAAAAACAGGAATAAACACTTCTATAGGCAAAACAGCACAGATTTAAACAGCGTATTAAAGGCAAGGTGCAAATTAAATTAATGTGAGCGAGGCATTTATTGCCTCCTAACTGAGTGTCTGGACTGATGGATTATATCAAACATTTAGATTTTTTTTCTTTTACTCTGTATAAAAAGGAAAGGAAAATAAACACATTCACAGACGCAACAGATCTTAACACAGTCCATATTAACAACAACTGAAAGAAGCTGCAGTAAAAGCCTGGGGGAAAAAAATCACAAAATAATGTAACAGTTTGTAACGTAATGTCCAGGGGTCACCGGCTTGATGCAGTTACTGCACATACACACAAGATCTCTGAAGGTGTGCTGTGGTTTCTGGGACCAAGACGTCAGCAGCAGATCCTTAAGACGTGTAAGAGGTAAGGTGGAGCCTCCATGGATCAGACTTGTTTGTGCGGTACATCTTACAGATACTCCATCAGACTGAGATCTGGAGAATTTGGAGGTCAAGTCAACACCATGAGCTCTTTATCATGTTCCTCAAACTGTTCCTGAACAAATTTATATGAAGAGGTGAACTCGGTGTGTAACAGTGTTTAGGTAGGAGCTACGTGTCAAAGTAACATCCACATGAACGCAGGAGCCGAGGTTTCCCAGCAGAACATTGCCCAGAGCATCACACTGCCTCCTCCGGCTCTCCTTCTTCCCACAGTGCATCCTGGTGCTGTCTCTTCCCCAGGTAAGTGACTCACACGCACCCGGCCGTCCACGTGATGTAAAAGAAAACGTGACTGATCAGACCAGGCCTCCTTCTCCCATTGCTCCATGGTCCAGTTCTGATGCTCAGGTGTCCATTGTAGGAGCTTTGTGTGGTGTACAGGAGTCAGCATGGTCACTCTGACACTCTGCAGCTACGCAGCTCCATACACAGCAAGCTGTGATGCTCTGTGTGATCTGACTCCTGTATATCAGAGATAGCAGCCAGCAGTCTGCACTGCAGCAGCTCTTCTGTGGGATCGGACCTGACCAGCTAGCCATCACTCCCTGCCGGCAGACCTGCTGCTAACGTCTTGGTGCCAGATACCACAGCACACCTTCAGAGGTCTTGAGGAGTCCATGTTTGTTCTGCTAACACTGTCTCAGGTAGGGGAAAGAACACTTGTGTGAGTGTGGTGTGTTTAGTATGAATTAACAACAAGCTACAAGTTTGGTAATGTGCAGTACCTAGGTGTCTGTTCTCTCAGGGCTATACTCTGCCAAGATGTACACGGTGATAGATTAATAAAAAATGTGTATTTTTAAAGCACATTGTGACCTAAACACACACACACACAGATTCTGATTACAACATGGACACAGCTATTACTCTCCTGTTTAATAGATTATTTAATGGACATTGGCTGAAATTGGCCTGAACACATGAACATGTTTTATTCCTGAAGAAATAATCAGTGGGATTATTAACAGATTATAATGCTGCATGTTAACACAGCTAATGACATGGATTTGTTTACAAAGCCATTATGTTTCAACAGTAGATTCTAAATTCTCAGTCATGAATGTAGCACTTGTGTACAAGTCAGTGTAAGTCCTGTCTCTGTGGTTCAGTGTGTGGAACCAGGTTTCTCCTGTACTGTGTCTATATGAGATGAATACAGTCTAGTATTCAGTGTGGTGAGCATCAGAAGGCAGGTGGCAGGCTTACCATGCAGGTGTGGCATGGGCATAGGACCCTCACCTGGGACATGTGGGGGCACGAAGCCGGGCTGCATGGTGGCCTCGTAAGGTGGAGGGCCATATTCTGGAGGCAGCGGCTGTCCGTGCGGGGGTCCACTCGTCACCGGGGCTGAGCCTACGGTACAAATTGTTGGACATACAACTGTCAAATATATAAACTAAATGATTATTAAAATAAATTAAAAATGTTTACGTAGTCTCTAATGTAGCAGTATTCAAACTCCAGAGTGTAGGTAAGATGGAACATAGAGCTTTGAGTTTAATGGTGAAATCTAAACAGAGCAGATGTTTTGATCTCTGATCTCTCGCTTCTGTCACGAGTTTTAGTTTGTTTGTGTAAAATACTCCATGCGGCCGACTTCACCATCATCAACTAAGTATGTTATTTATTACGGACACCACAGAACAGAACCACAAAAGTTTGAAAACACTTAAACCTAACGCTGTTTGTTTTCTCTCCTGTTATGTTTAGAAACCATCCACAGGTCCTCAGGAGGGACATTACACAAGCAGCTTGTTGAAGAATTATAGTAAAAATGTAGTGTTTATGTTTCTTACTGTTTATTATACATAGCAGGAGCAATGCTATAAATAAATAAATAAAAATCCATTAGTAAATAAACTAGCATTATTTATATATATATATATATATATAAAACCTCACTAAATAACACCCCTCTCTGATGACATCAATAAAATGTGCTTCAGAGACAGAGGACACTCATGTAATGGTTTCGGTGATAAATGTCAATTTGGAAATTAAAACACAAATTATTCTATTTTCCATTTTAGTTTTCTGGTGGTCAGTTACTAAGACATGAAAGTCATCAAGTCATGAAGGAGCCAGGTTTCAGTCCTGATCTCTTGGATCAGATGTGTACAGAGAATATACAGCAAAAATTCACAACTCATCAACTTCACAATGAGTCGAGTGTATATGTAAAGAGGAGAGAAAGAGTTTTACCTGAGACTGGAGGCTGTCCGTTCTTTTCCTCTATCAGAGGGGCGCTTGGGCCCCCTGGGTAAGGTGGAGGCGGGTCGCTAGACATGCTGCTGCTCAGGAGCCGGATTCAGTGAGGAGCAGTTCACCCTCACGCTCTGAGGAATCACAAACAGTACATTCACCTCAATATGAAGCTCCAGCCTCGAATTAAACCAGTAGAACAGACAGACATGTCCCAAGTCACAGACTTACTCAAGATTCTACTGCACTGTGTAAATAAATAACCATGTGAGTCAGGTGTACTGAAAACTCCAACTAGATGAAGACGTGCACCTCAAGAACCCGGAGGATTCACTTGTTCAACGAAAACTCATGCACTCAACACTCAAGAAGAAGAGGGGCGGGGCTACCAGGCGCTGACGCTGGATGAGAAAACGTTTTCAAGATGGCCGACGACACTCTGGTGGACACGATGTCTTATAAAATGCCTTTAAAACAGCCAGTACATTGTGCGATTTAATTTTTTTGCATGCGTTTGACATAATTCCCCATCGAACAGCTTCTACGTCTGCTTCTCAAACAATGTTAGTGCTCCATTTGAGATGATACGATCCTCCTAACCTTCATACACTAGACTCTGGAGTGCACAGTGCGTAGTGTAAGTGTGTAGGAGATCATTTGGAACGCAGCTTGTTAAAACTCTGGATAATTACCCTGATTACAGTCCTGTCACTGTCCCTCTGTCCCAGCCATAACAGACGAATCCCACAGCCCTGACTCTAACATCTACTCAATACATCTGACATTTAACTCAGTTTTTAAAAGCATGCAGTATGAAGACACTGAAATATTTTCCTCGTACATGCTCAGATGATTCACAACTGCACAGAGCCCAGGCATCGGGAAAAGAACTCAGGAAAGCAGTTGAAGAGAGACATTTATAGCTGTTTCTAAGAACTTTCACTGTAAACCACAACCTTAATCTTAGCAACCTGTTAGTTTCTGTTCTCGCTTACATTAAAGCAGCTATAAACAAGTTATAACAGCTATAAACTATATCGCTTATCAACGGAGATGCCTTCACTGCCAAGTCCAATCCTTCCTGTTAGTAATCGGTTTGCTAGAAATAGTTTAAATTATGACTTGACCCCATATTCATTATGTAATTGGTTCATCTACCAATAGAAAATCGTTAATTAGCCACTTAGTTTTGAGATATTGACCGAACACTTACACCGATCAGGCCTAACATTATGACCACCAACAGGTGAAGTGAATAACACTGATGATCTCCTCATCATGGCACCTGTTAGTGGGTGGGATATATTAGGCAGCAAGTGAACATTTTGTCCTCAAAGTTGATGTTAGAAGCAGGAAAAATGGACAAGTGTAAGGATTTGAGCGAGTTTGACAAAGGGCCAAACTGTGATGGCTAGACCACTGGATCAGAGCATCTCCAAAACTGCAGCTCTTGTCGGGTGTTCCCAGTCTGTAGTGGTCAGTATCTATCAAAAGTGGTCCAAGGAAGGAACAGTGGAAACCTATTGACCTTGCTGTGGCCTGGATTGAAGGTCTTGAGATCTATGATCTCACACTTGTGGTGAACGTGGGTGAAACTCTTTCTGCCTCGACATACAAGGACTCATAATATTCTCCACACTACTCATTAACATAACATCATTTCATCATGTGGAGTAATACAGTGCCTGGAGATTTCAAATGACTCACTTCATCCTGTTTCGAATAACACAGCACAAGTTTGAGTAACGCACAGCTGTATCTGATCTCGGAAAGTCAAAGGAAATGTGCTTCGATTTGCAAATTTTCATGTGATACTGCGTTTCTCTTAATTCATTTTAGATTGAAGATAAAGTCGGTCTTGTTAAAGGGACGGAGAACTGAACACTGATTTTCAGGAGCAGTGAGTAGCACAGCGCTCTGATTAGCGTGTACTGTTTACTTAATTGCGCAAAAAAATAAAACTGCTGTGTAAAACTGCTGCTACAAATAAAAACGTATTAAAGCAAGAACATTAAAATAGCCCTGTGATTTGTCTTGAAACACTGTCCGTGGTGAGCAATTATAACAAAAAATATCTGATTGAAGAGATCTGAGAACACCTTGTACTCTGCTCCTTATTGTCTTTTATTAAAGCCAGAATTAAAAGCCGGGTTTTTACGCTTTTCAGCATCTTCTAACGGATTAAATGGATAATGGAACTGTCTGATACTCACAGCCCTTCAGGTCAGTCCAGACTCAGCGTTTCTCTGGAGAGTTGCTGATGTACTTCAGGACACCTCTGAGTGTTAGCATTATATCATGCAGCAGCCCTGTAACAAGACTTTCTACTGTTCTTCCTGTTCATTTGGAACCTGAATGACCAGAAAGCTGAGGTCTGGTTTTGTTTACAGTAATGCAAGGGTTTAGAAAAAATGAAAAAAACAAAACAACAAAAACACACAGCTAGCCAGTTAAATGTCTTCTACCAAACACACGGGAGTTTTTGAATAGACGAAATGCACCGACACCGACTCTGGAGCTCCTACACTCTAACTCTGGAGCTCCTACACTCTAACTCTGGAGCTCCTACACTCTAACTCTGGAGCTCCTACACTCTAACTCTGGAGCTCCTACACTCTAACTCTGGAGCTCCTACACTCTAACTCTGGAGCTCCTACACTCTAACTCTGGAGCTCCTACACTAACTCTGGAGCTCCTACACTAACTCTGGAGCTCCTACACTAACTCTGGAGCTTCAACACTAACCCTGGAACTCCTAAACTATAGCTCTGGAGCTCCTACACTATAGCTCTGGAGCTCCTACACTATAGCTCTGGAACTCCTACACTATAGCTCTGGAGCTCCTACACTATAGCTCTGGAGCTCCTACACTATAGCTCTGGAACTCCTACACTATAGCTCTGGAACTCCTACACTATAGCTCTGGAACTCCTACACTATAGCTCTGGAACTCCTACACTATAGCTCTGGAACTCCTACACTATAGCTCTGGAACTCCTACACTATAGCTCTGGAACTCCTACACTATAGCTCTGGAACTCCTTCACTAACTCTGGAGCTCCTACAACGACTCCGGAGCTCCTACACTAACTCCAGAGCTCCTACACCGACTCTGGAGCTCCTACACAATAGCTCTGGAGCTCCTACAATGACTCTGGAGCTTCAACACTAACTCTGGAGCTTCAACACTAACTCTGGAGCTCCTACACTGACTCTGGAGCTCCTAAACTATAGCTCTGGAGCTCCTACACTGACTCTGGAGCTTCTACACTGACTCTGGAGCTCCTACACAGACTCTGGAGCTCCTACACAGACTCTGGAGCTCCTACACTGACTCTGGAGCTTCCAGGAAAAACCTAGATTCAGAAATGTAGTACATCCTAAAGTAAATTGAGTTGGTTGTGTGTATCAGAATTGTACCACATGTACCAGTTTAAACCATTTCCAACCCAGTCCACAGAACCACTAAACTATACACTTCATCACTCACACACTTGGTTAGAACTTCTGCTGAAAACAACAATAAATGGCCAAAAGTGTACATTCATATGCCCTTGTTAAACATCTCAGTCCAGATTTATTCCACTCTTCACTCTGAAGGTTTTCCACTAGATGTTGGAGCATGACTGTGGGGATTAGTGATCATTCAGCTACAAGAGCATTAGTGAGATCAGACACTGATGTTGTAAGAGTGAGGGGGTCTGGGGTTCAGTCGGTGTTCCAGTTCATCCCAAAGGTGTTCAGTGGGGTTGAGTCAGAGTCAGGGCTCAGTGCAGGACACTCCAGTTCTTCCACTCCAACCTTAACCTCTACACCATGTCTTCATGGAGCTCTGTGCTTTGTGTACAGGGGCATTGTCATGCTGGAACAGGGTTCGAGTCTCTTAGCTCCAGTGAACGCAGACAGTAAACAGAGATGATCTAGAAGAACCGCATGATGGTCAGATGTTCACATACTTTTGGTCATGTAGTGTTTCTAATAATTTAGACAAAACAACTAAACACTGCCTCGCTACCTTTCTTGTGATTTTCAGTTCCTACTTCAAGAAAATAATTATAATTTTTAATAAAACTCCAAGAAACTATTTCATCGTCCAGAAACTGCAGCCTGAAGAAAACAGGGCAGTGAGTATTTCCATGGTTTTGTGTTTAAGGACAGAGCAGAAGGGTGTAAGAATGTTAGCAGCTATGCAGTGTGCAGGACACTTCATCCTGGACATATATATATATATATATATATGGTTACCCCTTTTTTGGGGGTGGAGGCACAAGTCGTTAAGGCTCAGGTTGTTGACCAGAAGATCAGGGTTCAAGCCCCAGCATTGCCAAGCTGCCACCGTTGGGCCCTTGAGCAAGGCCACCAACCTCCCCCTGCTCTAGGGGTGCTGTATCATGGCTGACCCTGCGTTCTGACCCCAACCCCCAGGGATGGGATATGTGAAGAAAGAATTTCACTGTGCAGTAATGTACATGTGACAAATAAAGACTACTACTACTTACTTGAGCCTATCCTTATTTCCACTCATTTACACAAAGCTCCACCCCCTAGAACTTACAATGGTTTACCTGAAGTAATCATGTCATGTGCTAGCTAGCGTCACTAGCAGATGACGTTTATGGGCTGTAATTCTACATACAGATTCACTGATAAATTATTCACTGTTTATTCTGGTTTTACTGAGAGTTTCTCATCACAGAGTGATGTTTTTCTGCTCACAGGATCTCTAAACTAAACTGAGTGCTCACTGATTCGAGACCGATGTGTGGTCAAAGTGAAGGAGCGGTGTTGTTGTGTAGCGTGTCTCTAACTTGACGGACGAGAAGGTCATCCAAACACAAACATTCGGTAAGACGAGTTTCCACACGGGGTTTATTTTCAGCCACACCATATGATCAGGCATAACATTATGACCACTGATAGGTGAGTGAATAACACTGATGATCTCCTCATCATGGCACCTGTTAGTGGGTGGGATATATTAGGCAGCAAGTGGGGAGCGAAGGCTGACCCGTGTGATCTGATCCAACAGACGAGCTACTGTTGCTCAGATTACTGAAGAAGTTAATGCTGGTTCTGATAATAAGGTGTCAGAATACACAGTGCAGGAGGGGTCAGGGCTGGTTTGGCAGCAAACAGAGGACCAACGCAATATTAGGCAAGCGGTCATAATGTTATGCCTGATGTGTGTATGAAAGAGTTCAGAGAAAATGATTTGGTGATTCGGAGTATTCATGAGTGAAAAGTTGACCTGAAACACTGACTGAACCCCAAACCTCATGGCATAAAGCTCTTGTACCTGAATGAACACAAATCTCCACAGCCATGCTCCAACATCTAGTGGAAAGCCTTCACAGAAGAGTGGAGGTTTACAGATGGAACGGGATTTTCACCAGAAACACATGTTTATACAGACGTATGAATGATATTTATACTATAGAGTGTAGCTTCATTTGTGTGTCTTAAAGTTGAATCTAATCTAATCTAGTCTTAAAAGTCAAGAGTATTCAAGTACTTTTAACGTCCTGCGTAACAGAAACATTTATCTTGCCATTTTCTTACCCTGTCATTAGCAGCACACTGTCATTTGTCCTGTTGTGTAATTTGTACTTGGACCAGGTCTGATTAGTTTATTTACTCAGTTCCTCATTCAGAAACAGGTAAATAAACTAAAAAATCTCACTCCATACTCCATCACCATACATCACAACCCTGATTTTTGTAACACTGTTTATGTAAACATCTGCTTTAACAGCTGTAGTGCCAACATAAAACATTTACAAAACGTCCTAAAATATAAAAGGTCCCCAGCTAGTTAGCAAGTTAGCATCCAGCTATAGAGGATTAGTGTGATTAGCCACCTAGCTAACCTCACTGATGTAAAGACCAAGAAAGCCACGCCCACAAACGCGCACAGCCAGCTAGCTTTACAGTATTAAACCCCAAGATACATTTATATATAATTCCTATATAAAGCTCTATAGTTAACGTTCACCATCGCTGTGGATAAGACTCGGGCAGCGTCCCAAATCATGACACACTACCTCCTCCAGCCTCCTTGACACTTGTCTACTACTATTTATTTGAAACGTAGCATAAGAGACTCGCGCAGGCTAGCCAAGTGATACAGCACATAAACAAACGCTGTCAAATAAATGGAGAGCTCCAGACGGGGATTATCATGATTGTGTCCGCTTCAGAAAGCTGATACACTGCAGTCAGTCCGAAATAAATAAATAAATGAATAATGGAATGAGTGGATGAATGAATGTGTACAGTAATAAATAAATAACGGTTATGCTGAGTTGCCTTCTGAGGAATGATGGGAGCTAACTCAGGCCAGTCACAGGGACTAGTTAAGACTCCGCGTGCACGCGCTCCTCACTCCGACACAAAATACTACGAAATCATTCATCAAAAATAATATTAGTGATGATGTCCAGTTACCTGAGGTGTATCTGAGCTTAGAGACTGGGCTGAGTGAAGTTAGCGAAGTCGTTCAGCGGCTAGCCGTTAGCTGTTCTCCAATAACATTCAGTGGGAATGGAGGATTTGACGTAACCACAGAGACAGAGACACACAGAGAGAGAGAGAGAGAGAGAGAGAGAGAGCGCGCGCGCTGTAGTCTTCGGTTTATATACAGTAGTTTATTTATATATATATATATATATATATATATATATATAATCCTAACGCTTGCCCATTTTTCCTGCTTCTAACACATCAACTTTGAGGACAAAATGTTTTAAGATAATCAGTGTTATTTACTTCACTTGTCAGTGGTCATAATGTTATGCCTGATCAGTGTACATCTGTAAGTGCTTCTTCCACAAACTGTTACCACAAAGTTGTCTAGAATTCCTCTTCACTGGATCTAAGAGACTCGAACCCTGTTCCATCATGACAATGCCCCTGTACACAAAGCACAGAGCTCCATGAAGACATGGTGTAGAGGTTAAGGTTGGAGTGGAAGAACTGGAGTGTCCTGTACTGAGCCCTGACTCTGACTCAACCCCACTGAACACCTGTGGGATGAACTGGAACACCGACTGAACCCCAGACCCCCTCACTCTTACAACATCAGTGTCTGATCTCCCTAATGCTCTTGTAGCTGAATGATCACTAATCCCCACAGTCACCCTCCAACATCTAGTGGAAAACCTTCACAGAAGAGAAGAGTGGAATAAATCTGGACTGAGATGTTTAACATCTCACATCTTACAACATCAGTGTCTGATCTCCCTAAAACATACAATGTTTTTCCACAGAAAATCTTACAATATGCTGTAGATCCTGCATCAGGTTCTACCCTTAAAAAGAAGCTAATTTATCCTGCTCCATATTATAACACCAGAGTCACCAAACCAAAACAACAGATTTGTGACATGTGCTTTTTTTAACGTAGCATGTGGTTTATTTGCAGTATTATTCCAACCATCTGAGAGACAAGAAAACAGGCTGACAACTGGCCTGGTCTTTTCCCAACAGTCTGATGAGAGGTTATATTGATTACTGTATAAAGTACTATGTATTGACACCATGTAAGGGCTTAAATCCAAAAAGTATTACTGCTATTACTGCTAATGCATTCATCAGTTTTCTCTTGTACAATTATTATATCATGTGTCCTAGGCAGAATTCCCATAGCTTCTGGAAAAATTCTAATGATCCACTATAAAACAGTGCCATGAGCTAAATAATGTTTTTAATGCAAATGTATTAATACAGCCACTAAAATCATTCCCCAGGTATCACCACAAGAGTTTCTCATGCAATCAGCCCAATTGTTTATTAGCGTTTTGTGCATATCAGAATATGTGAATCAATATTAGAGTCGTATCCAAGCACAAGCCACACCTGA
The DNA here is from genome assembly GCF_019097595.1 of Hemibagrus wyckioides. Classification (NCBI taxonomy): domain Eukaryota; kingdom Metazoa; phylum Chordata; class Actinopteri; order Siluriformes; family Bagridae; genus Hemibagrus; species Hemibagrus wyckioides. Next base: position 2,326,142 of record NC_080733.1, on the reverse strand, counting down.
TAGTCTAATGGAAATCAGGATTAACTAATTAAACAGGTGAAATCAGGTGTGGCTCATGGTGGAGTGGAAAAATATATTAGGCACACTGTGTTCATGTCTAAACTAATTATTTAACGGCTTAACCTACCCATCAATCTACAAAGAAAGAAAAGATCTGAGAATTTATTCAGTTTTAAACATAAGGACATATAATAATTATAATACTTGTATTTTTTTTTTTTACCCTTTAATACTCCTTAGAGTGCTTCTTTTGATTACTGTAGGTGTTTGTACCTGTAGGTGTTCGGTACACTATATTGCCAAAAGTTTTGGGACGTCTTCCTTTACATGCACATGAATGTAATATGGAGTTGTCCCGCCCTTTGCAGCTACAACAGCTTCAACTCTTCTGGGAAGGCTTTCCACAAGGTTTAGGAGTGTGTTTATGGGAATTTTTGACCATTCCTCTAGAAAAGCATTTGTGAGGTCAGGCACTGATGTTGGACAAGAAGGTCTGGCTCACAGTCTCCACTCTAATTCATCCCAAAGGTGTTCTATGGGGTTGAGGTCAGAACTCTGTACAGGCCAGTCAAGTTCCTCCACACCAAACTCACTCATCCATGGACCTTGCTTTGTGCACTGGTGTGCAGTCATATTGGAACAGGAAGGGGTCATCCCCAAACTGTTGGAAGCGTGAAATTGTGCAAAATGTCTTGGTATGAAGCTGAAGCATTAAGAGTTCCTTTCACTGGAACTAAGGGGCCGAGCCCAACCCCTGAATTCAGTGATTTAGAGTGGTGTCCCAAAACCTTTGAGAATATAGTGTATTAATTTACTTAGTCATTAGAGGATTTTTAAATGGAAAAGGCCTTTATTTGTCACATATACATTACAGCATGGTGAAATTCTTTCTTTGCATATCCCATCCTTGGAGGTTGGGGTCAGAGCACAGGGTCAGCCATGATACAGCACCCCTGGAGCAAAAAGGGTTAAGGGCCCTCAACAGTGGTAACTTGGCAGTGCTGGGGCTTGAACCCATGATCTTCCAGTCAATGACCCAGCCCCTTAACCACTTGAGCCACCATTGCCCCATTTTAGTAAAATGATTAGATATCAGAGCAGTGCTAAAACACTGACACAATTTTTGAGCTCCTCTTTATGTTTCTCTAACTGTCCTGGAGTCTGATCCAGAATGTCACTCTTCACGACTGCTTCAGTAAAAATCTCTTTTCCAATTTTGTAGAAAGAAGACCTATACCTCACTACATCCATATGCTGTTTCTCCATGGGTGGCTTTTTCCACAGATGCAGAGTTTATTTATATAGTTGAGGAAGGAAATAATCTAGCAGTCCTGTTTCAGGCAATCAGTTTGACTGTCCTTCCAAAACGTAGCAGCCATCTGGTATTCGTATCACGTCCTATAAAAATGCAGGCACAGGATTTTTTTTTTCGCAGTGATGCTTTGAGTTCAATCCTCAGATCAATCAGGGCAGGTTAATATTACCAAGATACCTGCTTCTGTGCATGCACACACGTCACAATATCACAAAGTGACTTTTAATCAAATTCATTTTAAAAAATTGCTAAAAAAAAATCCAAAGAACTCAGTTATTATTGCCTTTCTTCTCCTCACTATGTACTTCATGCAGAGGTGATGGTGCGGGATTTCATTCCAGCTACACTTGATAGTCTACTGAAAGCCATGAAGACTGATTAGTCAGGTGGAGTCCTGCTTGGTGTGGCTCCTGCTTGGTTGGAGTGAAAACCTGCACCTACACCTGCTCTTTCTGAATAAGGTTAGACATCCCTCATCTAGAGCGAGTGTATTTCAGATACACCATCAATAATATTTTTAGTTCAGTATTTGTGATAATATTTGAGATCATAAAGAGGTCAAGGTAAAGAGCCATCATTACAATTCCTTCATATTTAACTGCCCCAGACATCATATGAAAGGTTCAGTGGTTCAGGGCTCAGCCTCACTGTTACCGTGAAAATGAAATCATTTCCTGCTAATCTTACAGTGGATTATTTTTTGCTGTTGTGGAATCAGATGAATCAGAAAAATACAGAGTATACACAACTGTATGAAGAAGCGAGGCTCCATTTCAGTCCCTGTACAGCTGATCAGTGACACAGCGACATGACAGGTGATTACACAGAGTGAAACGTCCCCTAGAGTTTGTGTGCACTGGGGCTAATGTTTCAACCCATGCTGCTGATTCAGCTGTGACGTTCCATTAGCTTTCTTTCCACCAAAATGCCTTTGGAAGAAAAACTAAAAGGAGATACACTACACATTGTTCAGTCAAAGCAGGAAAAAGGCAAAGCACAGAATGTTTTTTTTTTTAATACAACTTTTCAGTTCAGCATGTTTAGTCTTTTCATATTTGCCTTTAAGTGTGTGTGTGTGGGTGTGTGTTATGGTTTGTCTAACTTTATTCTTGTTGAGCCACTCATGAAACCATGTGATACATGACACCATAGACTATTAGCCACTGATACTATAGGCTACCGCAAAGTATCTAATAATCACAACAACAGATAAAGCAGATAAAGAAACAGAGAAAGCTGTGTTGGTTTTCAGCTCAACCTGCTGTCACACGTTTCAGCTGAAACTGTTGATTTATGGTAGAAGTGCAAGAACGTCATTTCAGAGCCTTATGGGAGGTTGTTTCTGTTCCACCCAATACACACGCCTTAGCTAACCATGACGAGTTACAAACACATTTGCCTAGTTCGCATGTCTGCAGCTGACGTCTGTATCGTGTTGTGATGCAAATGAACTGATGACACTTGGGTGAGATTTAATGACGCTGAGTCACGTATCAGGTATTTTCTTAATCGTTTTGCTGCTTGTATTGGAACGAATGCTCTAATCATCTCTGAGGCAGAGCTGATTAAAACCTCCAGCTAACTCTTAACTTTTATCTTTCTGACACTCGAGCGCTCCTAGCTGGAGTCCGAGTGTCATCACCAAACAGCCAATGAGATGCTTCACACGCTACAGCAGGTCCTGAGGACCATGTCACAGAGGTACGAATTTCACACCACGATGCAGAACAAGCGGCTCTGTTCAACGTTTCTCGTTTAGAAGAATCAATTTCTGTCTGTGAATTGAATTCTAGCACTAAAGCTCTCCTCTTTCTTTCACCAGGGGAAGAACCACTGCGGTGCCAAAAACCCATAAGAACACCATGGTGTTTACTCTGAACTGTAGAGAACAGTTTATTATTATCACACTAGCTCATTGCTTCTCACCAGTCCTTCACTCTAGTTCGTTCCTCCAATAAAAGTGATGCTAGAAAACGATAATGCTCAGTCCAATTACACTTACACTGGCTGTGTGTGAAGCTTTTAAACAGTGCAGCTGCCTGCTAGCTTACATGCATAAAAATGCCTTTACATTATAGAAATAAAAAACATAACTCACAAATCAAGAGAAAGGAAATAGAATAAACTGGATAGAGCAAAGCACCTACGATTAGATAGATATCATCCTTCTGATAGCTCTGAGGAGGAAGAACATATCTGACAGCAAGCTGGTAGCCAGAGCTAGAGGCTACAGGTTAATGTGGAGTAATGAAGCTGTTCCTTTAATTCCACACAGCTTGCAGATTTTCTCTAACACTTCTCCTGATTCAGTTTGCCGTTGTTTCACTGCACTGTTGTTGGAGAAGCTCGACAGCGATGTAAAGTTAACCTGCAAAAGTCAAATTCTGGCACATAAAGGTGAAAAGGACACACTAATTATCTTATCGCTGCAATTGTAGTGGATATAAATACCACTATTTCTATTTCAGTGCTAGTCTTAAAGCAGCATCATTGGTGTGACAAAATAAGGTAGAAAAAACAAGAACATTGTGTTCTTTGAGCTGATATTAATTATAATATTTGATATTAATTAAATACAGCAAGGTCACATGCCATTATGCGAGTCTGTATGAATTACAGGTTGCTCATTATGCAACAAGCGTCATGTTACGTGGGTGTAGACACTACTGCTGGCCATAACAGAGCAAGTTAGTTTCCGGCTGCTTATGCAATATTAACATTAATGGAGAAATACACAAGAAAAAACTGCATAGAAAAGCAACATGCATGTACACAATGTACATTGTCTTTAACCATCATATGATCACAAGCATACCTAATATTTTTCTCTCTCTCTGTCCCTGTTGAGCTTTACGTCCCACTCCCGAGCTCCCAGTGTTCTGAGTTCCCAACGTGACCACTTCTTCTCCCTGGACCTGCCTGATCCATCCAGACGCTCTACCCCTGGTTGGAGTCTCGTCCCTTGGTGGTGCTCACTGCTGCTGGGGACAGCCTGTGACCAAGGGGACTGCTGTGATCGAACCACTCGGGGATGATAACGCCGTCTCTGTTGCACTAGTCAGCTTTAGGCAGGAAGGAATTATTGTTAAGAAATTACTCTGGCCTACTAGTCCGCTCTTGGCTGCACAATTCCACATATTTACTGTCCAGTGTCACCAAAATAAGGATGAGGTTCCCTTCTGAGCCTGGTTCCTCTCAAGGTTTCTTCCTCATCTCAGGGAGTTTTTCTTTGTCACTGTCGCCTCAGGCTTGTCATTAGGGAGACATGTTAAGGATAAATAGAAACTTAACTTTAAACATCAATTTTTTTAAATTCTATACTTCTATAATCCTGTAAAGCTGCTTTGAGACAATGTCCATTGTTAAAAGCACTACACAAATAAATTGAATTGAAAATTAAATTGAATGTACATCCACTGAGACAAGGTTTTTGACATATGTCAAAAGACTGTCATGCTAGTCATGATGCGTGACACAGTGTTGGGGTGTGAGTGAGTGAGAGAGAGAGAGTGAGAGAGAGAGAGAGAATTTTATTAATCCCCCAGGGGAAATTTGGTATTCCCCCAGAACACAGATGCAGTTGTGGTTTACCTTTAAGCAGTCATTTCTATTCACCCACATCTTAGCATCTTCTTTGTATCCGGTGTTGTTCCCGAGACGTATACAGACCTGCCGCATCTAGCTCCCATGGGTGCTAGAAGGGACAGGGATTGTGCTGTCTGTGATGCGTCCAGTCTCCTCACACACGCTACTGACCTTGGTCTCTTGATGAAGTGAGCTCAGAGCCACAGCAGTAGTTCCCCTGAGAGCAACTCACTAAATATCACTGACATGAGCTCTTTTCTCCTAAAAGCCTCCCTGAGAGCAACTCACTCAGCGGCGCCTTCATACGTTATGCTGGAATAAACTCTAAAGCTAATTTAATTGTATTTTCCTCATGTTTTTTTGGGCATCCTCATAACTGATTGTGATGTTTGTGTTACGTAAAAGTTATTTCCATGTATTTGCTGTGGTGCAAAAGAAAAGCTGTTTTTATTTAACATGATAAAATATATAACAGTGAATAAGTGTCATGTCCAGATATTGACCAAAATGTTGGTAATAATTCAATCGTTTTAGCCGTTATTGTATTGTACAGCCTTCTTTCCTGGTCTAGCATCATCAAGCACGATTACAACAGACCGCGTCTGACAGACACTGTTTTCTATTACAAAGAACAAAAGTACATTAGAAAATTATAGACGTTTCAGTGCAAACACTGTGGGGGGGGGAAGAAAAGACTCTGACTAAAACTCCTGTGTGAACGATGAGAAATAAACTAATAAACCCATACAAACTTGTGCACCTTGAGGTCTGAGTACATGTATCATCCAGGGGATCACTGGATAAACAAACAAACAAACAAACAAACAAAAACACCCCAGTGACGTTTTCTGTTCTGTCTCTGAATGAGAACACATGCTCAGTCTTCATTACTCCTGTTTCTCAGTCTTTCAGTGCTTTACCCACTTCTCGTCATGGCGTCCTTCCTCATCCTGCATCGTCGAGGCCCAGCAGGAGCTTGTTCTCATCTCTCGGCCTCTAAAGGCTGCTCAGACGTCGGCTGCTGGCTAACGGCGGTGTGAGAAGGAAGCTGAGCAGCTGCCCAAAGCCCCTGCTGGCTGGAGGGTGGTGTGGGTCCCACAGCCCAGTAGGGAGTAGGAGAGGTGGCCATGGAGGCAATCGGACTGGCACCGATACTCTCGGAGGCTCGCAGGTGGGAGAACATGGCCAGAGCGTCCGGGAAGTTGGGGGGCGTTGCTGGGGTGTTGGCAGGTGTGCGCATCTGGTGGAATTACAGGAGATGTGGAATTAGACATGGAATTTGAAGTACCTCATGATATGTGTGTGTGTGTGTGTAAAAACTGGGCCTCAATTTTCTTGGAGTAGACTTGTCTTTAAAATTCATGTGTATTTACAAAAAGTTAATGAAAAAAAGAGCGTGTTCCAGACACAGCTCATTTGCATGTAGCCATGCCCACAAAAGGACACGTACGCAAACAGCTGGAGCTTTGTTTATACTCCTTTGTCATGACTTAATCATTTGTTTTTAATTGTCTTTCTTTTCCTGGCTTGTCTTGACTCGCTTATATATTATTAAATAACAGCGATAATATTAAACATTTCTCGATGGGGCTCTTAGTCCTTAGTGAACAAGAATGAGGATGTATTAGAAGCTCTTCCAATAAATAAATAAATAAATAAATAAATAAATAAATAAATAAATAAATAAATAAATAACACTGTAAACATAATAATAATAATAATAATAATGATAAAAAAAAAAAGTCATTTAAACTCGGCCGTATATTCCAGATCAAATATTTCATGTACATGATTTTGAATTGAGAAATCAGGCTTTCTTTAGTTAGTCTTGTTATGGGTAACTTTACACACACACTCAGGAGCAGGAAAATAATCAATAATAAATATAAATATCCAACCTGATAAATGAGGCCCAAAAGTGGCTATTTCGCTTTTCTCTCGAAGACAAAAGAGCGAAAAGTCAACATGATTTGCAAAGGAGGACACACGGGGAACAAGCACAGGGACAAAGTGCAAGACAATAAAGAGCTGATGACATGGAGGAATGTATGGAATATAACAGTAATATTACAAAATATTCTCCTGCTTTTCTATAGAATTAAGGGGAAAAAACTCTCTAAACAGAAATAGAGAGTGTATTCATGAGGTACACAGTGGATGAAGGCATATGGAAGACGAGTTAGCCAACACCCTGACTCTGACACAGGGCCTCTCGAACAGGCCAGCGCTGTGCTATTTGAGACCACGACTTCTCTCTGCCTTCCGCTCGGGAGTCACGCGGTTCATTCTTTCAGCAGATTTCAGAAAGCTTCAGCTCTACTCGTTTCCCATGCAGGGTGATGGCAGGGAAAATCCCAACCTGATTTATCACAGCTCTGCTCTCTGACACACAGCACACCGAGGATCTGTTCTACAAATGTTCTCACCAAAAACCAAGAAAACGGCACGTGCCAATCACTCAGATCAACCACAACTATGACTCCACTGTTCAGGAGATATAAACACAGCCGGAACAGGAAGTCGACGTAAACTCGTTTAAAGGAATTTAATCTACTTTTACATGTATCATGGTGGGTCCGGTACATGACGAGAGACTGAACTATTTGTGTATAGTTTGTGTCAAAGATACTGCTTTTGGATTTTAAAAAATAAACAGTTAGTAGTACATGGATATAGTAATATATATCATTGTAATATTCTGCTTTTATGTTGGTTTTGTTTTGTTTGAGATGGTAAACAAAACAATCAGAAGTATCTCTCATTTCCCTGGAGTCTCCCTCATCTTCCTCCTCTCCACACACACACACACACGTGTATACATCGTATGTTTTTTGTAAATGACACTAAAATAAATCTGCAAATAAAGCCAATCCTACACGAGACCAAGCCTCTGAGGTGTCAAGGTGTTTATTTATATTTGCCTGGCTCGTGCACTCGACTCCCAACATGGCGGAAGTCAAAACAAAACCAGAACCGTTTTACGAGAAAGAAAAGCATTTTGTCTGAGAATGATGATGATGATGATGATGATGATGATGATGATGATGATGAGACTCACCATTTGATGGCTGTAGGGAATATTTGCTTCCTGAAAAAAGGAGCTTAGGGCAGTCTAGAAGAAAAAACAAGAAAGGAAAGAGATTTTAAAGAAAAGAGAGAGAGAGAGAGAGAGAGAGAGAGAGAGAGAGAGATTCATCCACAAGAGTCAAGAGACTTTAACTTTCTTTTTTCCGTCCAAAACTGAATACTAGTATCTATATAATAAATCTCACACTTTTATAATTCTAAGCAAACACAATCTATGGCAGTTACTAGACGTAAAATAAAGAATAAGTCTCTGAATCTGGTGGAGGAATTTGGTTATATGTCTCGCGCTCTCCCGTTCCCAGCACTGGTGTATTAGTGTGCTATTAGTAAACAAACTGCTAACTAACCTCAAACTGCCAGTGTGCCGCCTGGAGAAGCTGCTTCGCCTGGTCTGAGGCACATCCAGCTATCAAAACAAACTGGTTTATCATAACCTGGTGCTTTAGTTCGTCCATGCTCCAAACTAGTTTATTTCTCTATTGCAATGTTCCTCCCTACACCCCTTCAAACTCGACGTACTCAGTCATGCTCTTCGGCAGGGTTGCCAGGTATGCCAAAATAATCACCTCGGGGGATTTAAAATAAAAAAAATAAAACAAAAAACAAGTTCATAAAATACATCATTAAGTGATAAAGGTAAACTGTTCTTTCACCAAGGACCTAAAATTCATATTATTATTATTATTATTATTATTATTACTATTGTTAGTAATAGTAATAGTAGTATGGTCATTAATGTACATTTAGCTCTAAGAATGAGTACTTGTTTACGAAGCTGTGGTTGAGAACTGTGTCTATGAGGAAATCTGTAAAGTAAATATAATTAATACTATGTTTGCAATGCTGTCAACCCTTAACCCTCGCACAAAAAAAGTCACTTGAAAAATAGCCGATTAAAAATGACGGATCTGGCAACATCAACCATACTGGCTGATGCAAAGTGTTTAGGTTTGTACGTCGGGTGACCACAGCGCCCTCTGATGGACCAGAGGCTAATGTAGAGCACTAATCCTGAACTCATATGATGAACCTGGTCAGATTAAATTATTAATATGAACATTAAGATTTAAGACTTACAGAAGAGATCTGGAGTCTCTATCATTAATAAACTCAACAACTCACTAGGTCAGGGACTAAGAGTAGCGTCAGTCTAAAACCTTTAGAGAGGTTAGTACACAGGACTAAAAAACACTTTTTTGTAAATATCGTATTTTTTTTAAAGAGATCTTTATTATCATCATGACCAGATACGGTGTGCCATTCACAGTGTGATGAAATAACATTTCCTTGCATGACAGGACATACACTGATCATGCATAACATTATGACCACCCGGCTTATATTGTGTTGGTGCAGTCCTGACCTGTCCTGCACTGTGTATTCTGGCACCTTATTATCAGAACCAGAGCATTAACTTCTTCAGCAATTTCATCAACAGTAGCTTGTCTGTTGGATCTGATCACACGGGCCAGCCTTCACTCCCCACGTGCATCAATGAGCCTTGGCCGCCCATGACCCTGGACCACTTTTGATAGATACTGACCACTGCAGACCTTACGCTTGTCCATTTTTCCTGCTTCTAACACATCAACTTTGAGGACAAAATGTTCACTTGCTGCCTAATATATCCCACCCACTAACAGGTGCCATGATGAGGAGATCATCAGTCTTATTCACTTCAATGTTCAGATTGTTATGCCTGTTCGGTGTAAATAAAGTGCAATAGGAAATAGAGGCATGTGGGGGAAGTAGAGCATAAGTACATCAATCACCAAAGACATTTAACATCACAATAAAGACTCGATGGCATTACATAAAATGTTAAGCACAAAGAGATGATGCAGGTTTTCCTTCTACCGTCTGTGATGGAAGGTCCAATCGAGCTCTACTAGAGGCTCAGAGGGAGTGCTGTGATGTGATTAGTGCATTGTGGTAGATGATCGCTGCTCTGTTTTTGGCTTCATAGGCAAACATCAACAGCGTAACAGTGGGGTGGTTTAGAAACCGAGAGCTTAGAAACCGAGGGAGGCTGAAATGAAGATGTTCAGCTGCATTCTAGATCAATTGCAGAGGTCAGAAGGTGGGTTGAGGCAGACCTTCCAGGAGCGAGCTGCAGTCCAGCCTTGAAATGACGAGAGAATAAACAAGTACCTGAGGAGACTCTGTGGATAGAAATGGCCAGATCCTGCTGATGCCGTAACAACACGTAACAACATTCGTCTCAGGTGATCACAAGTGGTCAAGAGAGACAGTTATCTGTTCACACCTGCTGTCAGCTCTAGGTGCTTTTTCGTTATTTTTTACATCTTCATGTAGTATTAGTTCTAAAAGGCTAAAAAGATCAGTACGAAAGCAAGAAAAGAAAGTGAAGCCTTTCTGCTTCCTTCTCCTTTTTTTTCTCTCTTTCCTTATGACTGGACAGTGACTGCTTCCTCACAGTGCTGCGTAGTAATTCACTTCTTACACAAAGTCAGCATTTCATTCTTAAAAAGCACTTCCCTGCTGAAGCGTTTTCATTAAAGAGATCAAACCACTCCAGAGCAATGCAATAAAGTGTGCTTTGTTTTCTGCATCACATGTTTTTATTTTTTATTTTGCAATGTCTTTTTATTGGGAGCATATATAAATCATATAATGGTTAAAATTACAAAATCTCATTTTTTATTTTACTTGAAAAGGAAGCAAAATAAAATAAAATAAAATACAAAAACAAAAACAACAACAACAATAATAATAATAATAAAAATAATGAATGAAGGAACAACCCTCCCACTCTGTGTCCTGGCCTGTTTTAGTTGACAAATATAACAAACACACACTCATGTAAAGCTATACAACAACAACAAAAAAAGTAGGCCTGTGAAATATGAAAAAACTGGCAGTTTTACATCTTATTATATATTTAATTTTCTATGGTAAGGAAAAAATGTATCTTTTAGCTGCTGTGAGTGAGAAGGTGAGACAGGAGTGGAGACAGGAGGAGACTTCTGCATGCAATTAATGAAGAGAAATATCCTCTGTGTATTATATTTCATGTTTATTTTCACCATATTGCTCCGGGAAAAGGATGTTCTCCATGGTCTGTGGCAGCATGGTGGTGCTGTGGGTAGTGTATATGAACAGTATGAGTATTGGTGTCTTTGTTTGTGTGTAGTGCCCTACGATAAACTGGTATCACATTCAGGGTGAACTCTCCTGCCTTACACTCACAGCTTCTGGGATTGGCTCTGGTGCTAATGAAACCCTGGTCAGGATAAAGGGAAGACTCAAGTTAGATGAATGAATGAATGAATGAATGAATGAATGAATGAATGAATAAATAATGCTGTAAGAAGTAGCTGTCAGTGTTCACAAACCATTCCGTCATGTAATGTACATCAAATACAAGAGCAAAACTTTAAGGAAAAGTTGCACTCATCATATATGTACACTGACCAGGCATAACATTATGACCACCTGCCTAATATTTTTTTTTGGTCCCAGTTTTGCTGCTAAAACAGCCCTGACCCTATGAGGCATGGACTCCACTAGATCCCTGAAGGTGTGCTGTGGTATCTGGCACCAAGATGTTAACAGCAGATCCTTTAAGTCCTGTCTTAAGTTGCAAGGTGGGGCCTCCATGGATTGGACTTGTTTGTCCAGCACATCCCACAGATGCTCGATTGGATTGAGATCTGGGGAATTTGGAGGCCAAATGATGTTTGATGAGTGTTGACCACTCATCAAACCATTCCTGAACCATTATCCTGCTAAAAAATGCCACAGCCATCAGGGAATACTGTTTCAATGAAAGAGTGTACATGGTCTGTAACAATGCTTAGGTAAGTGCTATGTGTCAAAGTAACTTCCACATGGATGGCAGGACCCAAGGCTTCCCAGCAGAACATTGCCCAAAGAATGACACTGCCTTCGCCAGCTCGCATTCTTCCCGGAGTGCATCCTGTTGCCATGTGTTCCCCATGTAAGCATCACACATGCACCCAGCCATCCACGCGATGTAAAAGAAAACATGATTCATCAGACCAGGCCACCCTCTTCCATTGCTCCGTGGTCCAGTTCTGATGCTCACGTGCCCATTGTTGGCACTTTCTGCAGTTCACAGGGGTCAGCATGGGCACTCTGACTGATATGTGTCTATGCAGCCCCATACACAACAAACTGTGATGCACTGTATTCTGACACCTTTCTATCGGAACCAGCATTAACTTCTTCAGTAATTGGGATCGGATCACACGGCCCAGCCTTTGCTCCCCACATGCATCAGTGAGCCTTGGCCGCCCATGACCCTGTCTCCGGTTCACCACTGTTCCTTCCTTGGACCACTTTTGATAGAAACCACTGCAGACCGGGAACACCCCACAAGAGCTGCAGTTTTGGAGATGCTCTGATCCAGTGGTCTAGCCATCACCATTTGGTCCTTCATCAAACTCGCTCAAATCCTTACGCTTGTCCATTTTTCCTGCTTCTAACATCAACTTTGAGGACAAAATGTTCACTTGCTGCCTAATATATCCCACCCACTAACAGGTGCCATGATGAGGAGATCATCAGTGTTATTCACTTCACCTGTCATATATTCATATATATTCATATATATATATATATATATATTCGTTCAAACATGTCAGGAGTTATGTTCAAGCAAAAAAGCCCCCAAAGCCGCCTGCTGCTCTCAGCTTCACTGGTCAGTTAAAAAACACGCAGAGATCACGGAACTAGCGTCAGCGGATCCTAACAATCCGATTGGACCAATAATCTGCTCGTCACGGCGGCACAGCCAATCAGATTGTCAAGTGTAACCAGTGACCACTTCCCCGTTTGTTGTTGTTTAGAGTAGGCATCTTAGATGTCTGTAATTATCATAAAAAACACAACACTCAGCAAACCTCAGGCGAAAACGCGAAGGGAAATTGATTGTGTGATAGGTTACTTGATTTCGATGCTCTTCGTTATCATTTCTCAGATAAACCAGATATCAGCTGTCGTAAAGCGACCTGGCTACAACAGTATTAGCTAGTGACTTTTTTTTTTAGCTTAGCCGCACAGCTGTGTGTTTCCCGTGGGTCCAGTTAAAGAGTCCGCGGTTCGAGGCTCGGGGGAGATCGGATCATTTGCCCAGAGGCTTTTAGAGACTCAGATGATTATTTGACCGAAATCACGGGAAACGATTGCTCTGGAAAACCCTGAAGCAGTTATCGTTAGCCTGCTAGCCTGTTAAAGAGCTGAAGCGTCGTCGCACGGCGGTATCATGGGCTCGGTACTCGGCCGGAGGATCGCCGGGGTGGAGGACATCGATATCCAGGCGAATTCTGCTTATAGATTTCCTCCAAAATCCGGTAAGTCTCATTCCTCAGTCACTTTAATGTCACCATCTTTAATATCCGTTATCGTTAATATCCGTTATCTCAGCCCACTCAGTCTTTCACTCAGTTATTTACATCACTGTTCATTGTTTACTGTTTATTTCCTTTAGTTTTTCTCGCCTCTGTAAGTTCTGTAACATGAAACTCTAATGTCTCTCACCACGCTGTAAAAACACTGTACTGGGCTTCACACACAGTCTACACACCTCCTGTTAATGTTAATATCCAGGCTTTTATGACGTGAAAAAAAAAAATCATAATTCAAGATAATATTCCAGTCAGATCATTTTCCACGCCAGGCATAACATTATGACCACCCGCCTAATATTGGTGTTGGTCCCCCTTTTTTAACTTCCAAAACACAACAAACTGCACTGTGTATTCTGACACCTTTCTATCAGAACCAGCATTAACTTCTTCAGCAATTTCAGCAACAGTAGCTCGTCTGTTGGATCGGATCACACAGGCTTCTGGAAGTGGTCATTTTTCTGCCGGTTTTGTGCTGAAATATATTGATATTTTAGACCTATCCATGATTCCCTCAATTTTGACTAGAGCCCCAGTCCCAGATGAAGAGAAGCAGCTCTACAGCATGATTCTGACACCATCATGCTTCACCAGGAGTGTGATGATCGTTGGGTGAAATGCTGTCATGGTTTGTGCTCCAAAAATCTTTTAGAATTAGGTCCAAAATGTGCTTCCTGGGTCTCAACAGGTCATAATTTTGCCATGTGCTTTGTGGTGGAAAAAGTGTATTTATTTTATTTTTTGGAGCTTTCTTCTAGAGACCCCTAAATCACAATCCAGACATTACGAATACAGGAGATTGTTGTCACATACAGCTCCTATAATGCTGTAGGTCTCTTCGCAGCTTCTGTGATAAGATTTCTTCTTGTTCTTTAATACATTTTGGAGGGACGCCCTGTTCTTGTTGACTTTGTTGTGTTTTCTACACTTGTTGATGATGGCCTTCACATGGGCCCATGGTACATCTAATGTTCTGGAAATTCTTCTTTTCCATCTGATTTGTTTGTGTCAACGGTGAGATCCTGTAAGCTTTATAGACTATGGCTTTACCATGACTATGGTCAGATGAAACCAACAAGATGTGAAGAAAATTAGAGAAACAGCTGATCTTTATTTGGCAGTTAATCAGAATTACTTCATTGATGACTGCCGTATGATAGTTACTTTAAAACATGAGATTGAACGTGATTGGTTCATTATAAAAAGGGTGTTTATTCTTTCTTTTTTTTCTCCCACCTAAAATACTTGTATTTTCTATTTTTGCTTGAATTTTGCTTTTTGCTCTATAGCATTAAACATGGGGAAAAGATCTGACATGAATTATCTTGGTTACATTTTTTTTTCCATCACAAAAACCTACGAGAATTTAACAGAGGTAACAGGAAACACTGTTGTGTAAGATTGTGTTTTAAATTGTGGTTTTAAGCTGACAGCTCGGATCTTTTTTCTCCCCAAGGGAACTACTTTGCAAGCCACTTCTTCATGGGAGGGGAGAAGTTTGACACCCCTCACCCTGAAGGTTACCTGTTCGGCGAGAACATGGATCTCAATTTCCTAGGCAACCGTCCAGTGCAGGTACAGCGGGACAGAGCGCTCTTTTAAAGCGTTACAGACATGCTGTCATATTTCCCCCAGTGTTGTGTATGAGTCATGATTGTCCCTGTTAACATCACCGTCTAGTTTCCATACGTGACCCCGGCACCACACGAGCCTGTGAAGACTTTGAGAAGCCTGGTCAACATAAGGAAGGACTCGTTACGTCTCGTCAGGTGTGGAATTTGTAAAAAATATTTATTACTCTGAATATGATCAATGACGATCAGATGTCTCGTTCAGGATGTTGGAATAGCAGTTTCATATAATACACATAGACGAGATATTGACAAGGTCGACAAGTGTGATGGCTGTGCAGAATGATGTCTAACTGTGAGGTGTTTAGGTATAAAGATGATGGCGATACACCGACTGAGGAAGGGGCAAAACCCAAGTCTTTATACGGAGTGGAGTTCACCTTCGACTCGGACGCTCGCGTGGCCATCACTATCTACTGCCAGGCATTCGAGGAATTCTCCAATGGAATGGCAGTGTGAGTGTTTCATTAAACTATGGGTTTTTCCACACACATTTTCATGCATCACTTTGGCTTGATATATGTGAAAAAACCCATAATTATGTACAAATAGCAGACTAACCAGTGTGCTTGATACCGGTCAGCGCTGTCACATTTATCGTCCGACTCTGTGAAGGAATCTGTAAGAGTTTCTCCGTTTTTCTGATAGAATGAAACTGGACCATTTTTGCTCCAGGCATAAAATGAATCATGGCAGAAAGTCTGTCAGCAACCGATGTTCATTTCGAGCCCTTAGCAACAGCGTGTTTCCATGGATACACAGCAAAATGTGTAGCGAGAGAGTAGACTGTGTGGCTGTGTGTGTTTTAGGCTTCTGAAGATTTTGATTAATTAGCTACTTAGCATCTCGTTTCGTCCAAATATCTTCCAGATTTTCAGTACATCTGTCACTTGGCATTGCAAAGCTCCTGTAACTATCCTCTGCTTTAAAAGAGGAACCACTGCATCATGGAACGACTTGATCGTGATCTTCATTCCAGACTCGGCTGTTTGATTTGTGAATTTGAGTTGTATATTAAATGATCTTTTTCTCTCTGTTCAGTTATAACCCCAAGAGTCCTGCTCTGGTGTCGGAGACGGTACACTACAAGCGAGGAGTGAGCCAGCAGTTCTCCTTACCATCCTTCAAGATCAGCTTTTCTGAATGGAAGGAGGAAGACGTAAGTGATTATTCTCTTTTAAGGTCATCAGTGTGTTTGTCTTCTGTGCATCTGCATTTAAAATCAGGCTGATTAGTATTTCTGACTGAGCATCAGGTGGATTATGTGTATGTATAAATGGTTTACTAGAAAATAATAACTGGATTTATATTTCTATGAAGATTTACTAAACAAATATGGATCGCTGGACAGAAGAATGACAATAATATCTAATTATACACTATATGTACTATATAATTATATGTTGTGGTCAGCTACACACTCCTCTCATGAAAGAGAGATCGAATAAATATAAATATACACAGGACAGCAGGGCTTAAGTCAGGTCAGGTTAGTCATTACCCGTCTAGATCAACCTTTACCTGTCTAGATCAACAGTTCAGGTGCATAAACACTAAACCACACCTGTTACAGACCCCACACCAACACCTGTTACAGACCCCACACCAACACCTGTTACAGACCCCACACCAACACCTGTTACAGACCCCACACCAACACCTGTTACAGACCCCACACCAACACCTGTTACAGACCCCACACCAACACCTGTTACAGACCCCACACCAACACCTGTTACAGACCCCACACCAACACCTGTTACAGACCCCACACCAACACCTGTTACAGACCCTAGATCCCTCCCTGTTACAGACCCTAGATCCCTCCCTGTTACAGACCCCATGTCCCTACCTGTTACAGACCCCATGTCCCTACCTGTTACAGACCCCATGTCCCTACCTGTTACAGACCCCATGTCCCTACCTGTTACAGACCCCATGTCCCTACCTGTTACAGACACTAGATCCCTCCCTGTTACAGACCCCATGTCCCTACCTGTTACAGACCCCATGTCCCTACCTGTTACAGACCCCATGTCCCTACCTGTTACAGACCCCATGTCCCTACCTGTTACAGACCCCATGTCCCTACCTGTTACAGACCCCATGTCCCTACCTGTTACAGACCCTACGTCCCTACCTGTTACAGACCCCCGCGCCAACACCTGTTACAGACCCAACATCCCTACCTGTTACAGATCCCATGTCCCTACCTGTTACAGACCCTGCATCCCTTCCTGTTACAGTCCTCATGTCCCTACCTGTTACAGACCCCCATGTCCCTACCTATTACAGACCCCCGCGCCAACACCTGTTACAGACCCCACGCCAACACCTGTTACAGACCCCACGCCAACACCTGTTACAGACCCCACGCCAACACCTGTTACAGACCCCACGCCAACACCTGTTACAGACCCCACGCCAACACCTGTTACACACCCCACGCCAACACCTGTTACACACCCCACGCCAACACCTGTTACACACCCCACGCCAACACCTGTTACACACCCCACGCCAACACCTGTTACACACCCCACGCCAACACCTGTTACACACCCCACGCCAACACCTGTTACACACCCCACGCCAACACCTGTTACAGACCCTACGTCCCTCCCTGTTACAGACCCTACGTCCCTCCCTGTTACAGACCCTACGTCCCTCCCTGTTACAGACCCTACGTCCCTCCCTGTTACAGACCCCACGTCCCTCCCTGTTACAGACCCCACGTCCCTCCCTGTTACAGACCCCACGTCCCTCCCTGTTACAGACCCCACGTCCCTCCCTGTTACAGACCCCACGTCCCTCCCTGTTACAGACCCCACGTCCCTCCCTGTTACAGACCCCACGTCCCTACCTGTTACAGACCCCACGTCCCTACCTGTTACAGACCCCCGCGCCAACACCTGTTACAGACCCCCGCGCCAACACCTGTTACAGACCCTACGTCCCTCCCTGTTACAGATCCCATGTCCCTACCTGTTACAGACCCTGCATCCCTACTTGTTACAGTCCTCATGTCCCTACGTGTTACAGACCCTACGTCCCTACCTGTTACAGACCCCCCGCGCCAACACCTGTTACAGACCCCCCGCGCCAACACCTGTTACAGACCCATAACCAACACCTGTTAGAGACCCCGCGCCAACACCTGTTACAGACCCCATGCCCCCACCCGCTACAGACCCCATGTCCCTACCTGTTGAAAGAGTTATCTCCTATTATGATATGCTGTATATAGTAGAGAGTCGGACAAGCACCTGAAGTACGTTATCTATGGATTTAAACAATTTCAATTTGTTCAATTTTGCTGTCATTCCAGTTGAACTTTGACCTGGACAGAGGTATTTTTCCCATGGTCATCCAGGCAGTAGTGGACGAAGGAGACGGTATGCGCTCATGTGTCTGTTCTAGGTTCTGTGTTAGAAATTACCCACATGCTAGTTGCTAAAGGACGTGTTCTCTTTCCAGATTGTTTGGGACATGCACATGTGCTGTTGGCTGCCTTCGAGCGAGTGAGTAGAGCTAAACTGAGGATTGAGAGTTTTTAAAAAAGCAAAACATATACCTTCAGGTCCATAAATATTTGGACACTGACAAAAGTATTGTTATTTTAGCTGTCTATAACGGTGTACTGGTGTCAGGATTAAATAATGCATCAGTATGGAATTAATGAATGCAGCATTATTGGTCATTTTCTGCTCTAATCTTACAATATTTACAACCAAATTGGGTATACTGTATATTATTCTTTTCGTATGTGACCAAAAGTAAGTGGACAGTTGGCTGCTCTGCTGTGTCATGTATTAGGTTTGTTTAATTCCCTCATTATTTTACTTATAAGTAAGCAAGTAAATGGCCAAATCTACTATTTGGTACATTCTTAAAAAGAAAGAAAAGAACTGTGGTGGATGAAAGAAGAATCCTCTAACTGGTGAAGAAAATCCCCTTCATAACCGTTGACCAGATTATGAAGATCCTCCAGGAGGTAGATGTATCTGTGTCAAAGTCAACAATCAAGAGAAGATTTCATCAGAGGAAATAGAGAGGCTTCACCACCAAGATCAGATCAGAGTTGGGCAAAAACATCTAAAAAAAACTTTATCTGAGCGGCATTTCACCTCACTGAAGATAAAACTGAAGATAGAAACCCAGCTCTGGTTATGTCTCTGACTTCACACAGTCGGTGATTTCTAAAGGATTTGCAACCTGCAAGAACAAAAGATTACAATTTAATTTATAATTTTTAATGGACCAAAAGTAATTGGACAAACTAGGTTTGGACCGCACAGAAAATGTGCTCCAGCATTCATCTGATTTGGATGTACAGTCATGAGAAAAAGAAATGACAGCTATGTTTGTTTATTTTTAGATTTAATAAATTTCAACACCAACATACTGGGGAAGACCGCTAAAATAACAATGACTTAGAATGTTAGGGTGTCCAAATATTTATGGACCTGTCTGTACATTCAGAACACGTAGACCAAAAACATTCAATCAGTAATTAAAATATTAATCATTTTACACTGATTTAACAAATCTGGATTGTTTAGTAAACATTAAAGTGTTTTACCAAAACCTGGAGTGTTTCAGCTGCTGGACTCTCATCTGTTTTCCTGTCCGCAGCATGTTGATGGCAGTTTCTCAGTCAAGCCTCTAAAGCAGAAACAAATTGTGAGTCATATATTTTTTAATTTCTATTCTGTATAAGGGATTAAATATTGGTAAAAAATGTTAAGTTTGATTCGTTGTATGATGATGATGATGAAGATGATGTTATTGCTGGCTCTTTACAGGTGGATCGAGTTAGTTACTTGCTCCAGGAGATCTATGGCATTGAAAATAAGAACAACCAGGAGACAAAGGTGAATATAATCAGCTGCACAATAATCACTTGGTAATCGTTATTACAGTCCTAGCCTTTGCAGATGGACGAATTAAAAAAAAAAAAAAGCACTAAAAATATAATCTAATGAACATTTTACAACCTTAGGTGTTAGAAAGACACTGTATAACATAAACGCACAAATAAATCTTATGAGGCGTATAGAAAAGACCCGAGTCTCCTCACAACCAAATGCTACTTTTCAAACCTGAAGAATTTGATTTAGAAAACGGATATTCTGATATTAGCTAAAATGTTGTCTGCGTATTACTACAGAATTATCAGCTAAACTAAACTAGCATCATGTAACTGTAGCAGATCCTTACAGCTTGCCGTCCTGTCAGTGACCACATGATGCTACTAGCCTGTGATGACGGCACATGTGCACATATCTCACAGAAACTCGGAGCGTTTATACTTAAGGGAGGTTAAATCATACACCAAGCCTCTCTTAATGCTTACCACTTTGCTGATTGTGGGCATGTAACATAAGTTTGACCATTACATCATCGAGAGAGGCGTCGTGATGTCGGGTTTCTGCCCAAAAAAGTGCCATAATCTCATGTTAGCTTTAAGATGTTCTTTATCCCTGTTCTTCTTCAGGAAGACTGTGACAGACAGTTTTTATTAATATTGACTTAAAGTGAGCTGTGAAGGTTTGTTAAATCAATATAAATCAGCTAAGCTTGTTAAATTTGTTAATTAGCAAGTTAGCTAATAGTTAGAGGAAAGGGACATTCAGAATTATTCCTGATATCTGACTGCAACTACAGATGTCTTCTGTAGCACTGGAAAAGGAGTAAAAATATCAGTGAAAATGAATGTGTTTATGAACTTTCCTGAATGCAGCATTTACCAAATGAAATTCTGACTTGTTATTAAATATTACTCTAGAGCTCGACCATGTTTTTGCAGCCAGGAGGCGTGGCCAACATCCACGATCCACTCGGTGTCACGCAGTCACAGTGTGTAGCAATACAAACATAGTCTGATGCTTTCATCCAGTTTTTTTAACGTTCCTCTGAGAACCAGGCAGTGAAATGTGCTCTCAGTTACCTAGCCTCAGTCATGTAACAGCATTGTTTTGTGCCACAGGATCACAAACGAACAAAAAGGGTCAAAAATCACAGCTTTCGGTTTTAACTGGGCTCTGAATTAACTACTAAAGTTTCTGTCTAATTCCTTCCTCCAGCCATCTGACGATGAGAACAGTGACAACAGTAACGAGTGTGTGGTGTGTCTGTCGGACCTGCGGGACACACTCATCCTGCCCTGTAGGCATCTGTGTCTTTGTAACTCGTGTGCAGATACGCTGCGCTACCAGGCCAACAACTGCCCCATCTGCAGACTCCGTACGTATTTGATAGGCTGTTTACTGGTGTTGTGTTTAAGTATGTGGGGCATTAAATTGTTATACTGTGTAATACTGTGTGTGTGTGTGTGTGTGTGTGTGTGTGTGTGTGTAGCTTTCCGTGCCCTGCTGCAGATCAGAGCAGTGAGGAAGAAGCCTGGCGCTCTCTCTCCCGTCTCTTTCAGTCCTGTTCTGGCTCAGAGCATGGACCATGACGAGCACTCGGTACTTCTCTTACCCACTCACATTTAACTTAACATGCATCAAGGGATTACAGCAGTAATAGAATTATTATTAAACACTTCACACAGATCAAGATCATGTAGATTTTTAATTTACATTTTTTTTCTCTCATCCTTAGAGCTCGGACTCGGTTCCTCCCGGCTTTGAGCCCATCTCCCTGTTGGAGGCTCTCAACGGCCTCACTGCCATGTCCCCCGCTGTGCCATCAGCCCCTCTGTACGATGAGATCAACTTCTCGGGCAGTCTGAGTGGCGACAGCAGGCAGCTGAGTTCTCCTGAACACTCTGGAGAAAGCAGCCTTCAAAAGGGAAAAGTCAGCAAGTCACCTGACAGGTACAGAGCCGAGAGCCTGCGCCTCGAACCCATGCTCATCCTGACTCGGAGAACTTTATCTGCACTGTATTCATGTTAATGTTGGAATCAGGAACGTGTGGAAGGATCTGAAATGATTCTCTGACCTCTGACCTCTTCACAGCACACTACGTTCACCTTCATCACCCATTCAGGAGGAGGATGAGGAGAAGCTGTCAGAGATGTCTGATGCACAGGCTCACACCCTGCTGTCCAGCAGTCCAGCTCCGACCGAGGTCAGCTCCAACTACTGCCATGTTTTATACTCTCTCTCCCCTCTCTCTTTCTTTCCCACTCACTCACTCACTCTCTCCCCTATCTCTTTCTCTCTCTTTCTTTCCCCCTCACTCACTCACTCTCTCTCTCTCTCACTCTCTCACTCACTCACTCACTCACTCCTTCTCCCCCTCTCTTTTACAGTGCACTGGTCCAGAGGATGCTCCTGACTCTCTGTCTCCAGAAGACGGTTAGTGCCAAGAAAACCTTTTGCACAGTCCAAGCTGATGATGGCACAGATCAGATCCTGTAACGATATCAGAATATCAAAATTTAGAACAAACAAAAGTGCCGCTCATGCAGACTGGAATATTAGAGAATTGCTTGGAACGTAACAAAGTAATGTAAAGTGACATAAAGCAGGTCATGTTTAAAAAAAAAAACTGGATAACAGCAATGAGTAGCTCACACTTCACACACATATACACACACACACTTCACACTATACACACACACACACTTCACACTATACACACACACACACACACTTCACACTATACACACACACACACTTCACACTATACACACACACACACTTCACACTATACACACACACACACACTTCACACTATACACACACACACACTTCACACACACACACACTTCACACACATATACACACACACACTTCACACTATACACACACACACACTTCACACTATACACACACACACACACTTCACACACATACACACACACACACACTTCACACACATATACACACACACACTTCACACACATACACACACACACACTTCACACTATACACACACACACACTTCACACTATACACACACACACACTTCACACTATACACACACACACATACACACACACACACACACACTTCACACACATACACACACACACTTCACACACATACACACACACACACACTTCACACACATACACACACACACTTCACACACATACACACACACTTGTGAATTATGCACATATGAATCTAAACAGTATGATGTCTTCATAAACATAAGCAGAGAGATGTTTTTTCCGTCACCTCTGTTTTGCTCATTTGCAATTTAACAATTAGTATCTATACCCTGAGTTTAATTCAAGTTCACAAGTTTATATTAATGAGCTCTATGGGGATGGTCACAGTAGATACTCAAGAAGAGGGGCGAACACTCAGGGATTGTGTGTGTGTGTGTGTGTGTGTGTGTGTGTGTGTGGCCTCGTCACTACGTCACTACGGCTCGGATGATGAGCGTTCAGTTCCACCGACGCTGAAGACTTGGGTATCAAATTAAAAAGCAGCGTGCAAGTTGTGTTTCTGTTCATGGTGATTGGTGCCTTTGCTGAAGTTTGGTGTGTGTGTGTGTGTGTGTTCAGAGGACCAGGTGAATTCTGAGGGAGAGATTCTACCCGACTGCATCAGCGAGCGCAGCAGCCTGACCAAAGCCGAGAGCGAGGCACCCGGTGAGCAGCGTTTCTAACTCTACATGAGGGGAGATTTCTCCCGATGCTCTCTTCCTCCTACACGCTTTAGTTGGCAGTGTGTAATATCTGTTGGTTCCCCTCGCGTGGTTTTTCTTGCTTGTTTGTTAGCTCAGCGATGTAACCTGTGTGCTGTATTCTCTTTTCTTTTTCCTTCTTGCTTGCGTGCTCCTTTTTCCTCCCCGCGGCCTCTGAGCAGCTCTAGGTCCTGATTCCTGCTCTATCGGTAT
The DNA here is from genome assembly GCF_019097595.1 of Hemibagrus wyckioides. Classification (NCBI taxonomy): domain Eukaryota; kingdom Metazoa; phylum Chordata; class Actinopteri; order Siluriformes; family Bagridae; genus Hemibagrus; species Hemibagrus wyckioides. The sequence goes on along the minus strand of NC_080733.1, from coordinate 2,302,334 downwards.
GGAAGAGTAGTCCTACTCTGGTATGTAGGCCTTCCTGTCTCCTCTGTCTTCATTTTCTTCTCTGAGCCTATTGTTTTGTTGAAGACGCTGCAGTTAAAGCTTGTTGCCTGTTGCCTGTGTTGGATCACTGATCCTGGATGTTGATTTAAAGCGTGCGCTTGTCGTTCTCTCTCTGCCTCGCAGGTTCGTCAGGCTCCATGGAGAGTTTGATTACTCGGAGCACGAGCTGCTCTAGCCAGCCGCTGCTCTGTCCTATGAGTACTTTGCACATGGAGGATGAATAACTGGACCTTGATCCCCCTTCTGTCCCTGAGGCTTCTTCTCAGCTCCTTTAACAGTGTGTGTTCACACAGCAGTCTCTCTGCTGTCTAGTTGCTTCAGCAGTAAATCTAGTTTTTGTGTATTTCATTCTTTTTTTGTTTTACCAATTTGATTCTATTTATTTATTTAGAAATGCTCTCAAATCCAGCATAGCATCCCAGAAGGTGGGAAAAGAGAAGAATAAGAAGACAGCGTAGTAGCATCGAGTCACTAGTGTTAAAAAATGTCAGAATATTCGGATCGTTCCTCCAGATCCAACACTAACCCGCTCACGTCTAAAGCACAACTACATATTCAGCTTTTTTTCCCCTAAAAAACGTTTCATTTGAAGACTAATGGAAGCAGTGTTGATTATAATAGAGATGTTTGTCTTTAATGCAGATGTGTAACTCAGTGAATTTGACATGAAGTCACGTTTTCTAGGGAGTGAAACTGGATTTCCGTTTTCCTGAGCGATGGAGTTAGTCTCCAGAACCGGACCTTGTTCATGATGTGTGTATGTAATGTACAGACTTTTTTTTTTTTTTTTTTGCTTTATCAGTTTTACGACCAAAATATATCGCTTGAAGTGTATTTGCACCTCCGCCTACATATATTCTGTTGAAGGAACTTCTCACACTACGTTTAGTGAGGTGTATATAGAGTCATTCCCTTAACGTGTCTTGTAAAGGAGAAACGCGGCGAATCCAACGGTCACGAGAAACTCTATACAGCTGTTTTAGGAGAACTCTGTCCTCATAGCCTGAGAGATCATTTCAGTGCTCAGATCATTTCATCGTCTAACTCTTGACACGTATTTATTCCACCTCCTCCTGCACAACACGCCACCACGATATGCAACGTCATGCAGATGCTTTGTAAACGCAGCATTGTGCATAGAGGTCCATGTGCCTTTAACTACGAGTGTCTGGCTACTTCGTGCTTTAAACTGTTCACTTCTTGTGATTAAAGAACACATTTGGAGGCTTGAGATGTGTGTTTTCTTTCAGCCTCAGTGTCGGTCTGTGATACTGAGTATTTCTAAAATGGTTTAACAGTGTTTTATGATTATAAATAATGACAAATTACAGTTTTAAATTGAAATATGATTAAACAGGCACAATATAAGATCATTAATCGATACTTGTGTAACTGTGTCTGTGTGTGTGTGTGTGTGTGTGTGACACGTTTCCGTTCGCTCTGTACACAGATTACTAAAACGCATATGCAATATTGATAAGTGGCTTTATATTAAAATATTCAGCTGAGGCGAAGCTCTGCATGATGTGTAAATAAAGATGATCTATTTAACTCTCTCTCCCTCTCTCTCTGAATAAACACTTCTCTCCTCTGATAACGTGCCATTTCCACCTGATGATCCAGTGTACCTTCTCCTATCTCCTTGTAATCTTATTGACCTGGTGATCCAGGGTGTCAGTGTGGGGTCAGCCGAGCTTCTGAAGCTCCACATTAACGTTATGGTCTAAGTGTGTAGTGTACAAGCGCATGTGATTAACCAATAAACTTCTTAACTTCATGGCAGCTTTAATATGTAAAAGTTCAGACTGAATCCTGATGACACTGAGATCCAGGAACACAATCAACACTGTAACATAATACCTTTTGTTTAAAATCTGGAATAGATTTCTCCCTACCACACTAAATATGCTCACTGACCACTTTATTAGGAACACCTGTATGCCTTTATTGCCCATTCAGCACTTTCAGACTCAAAAAGTGGTTAAGGCTCAGGTTGTTGACCGAAAGATCGGGGTTCAAGCCCCAGCACTACCAAGCTGCCACCCACCCTGCTCCAGGGGTGCTGTATCATGGCTGACCCTGCACTCTGACCCCAACCCCCAGGGATGGGATATGCGAAGAAAGAATTTCACTGTGCAGTAAATATGTGACAAATAAAGACAACTTAAAAAAGGCCAAACAGCATGTTTGTTGATGAGCCTGCAGCTGTAGCCTCAGATTCCTCTTCCTGATGTGATCTTCAGCTGTTGTCACCCAGCCACCTTGAGGTTTAACATGTTCTGAGATGCTTTTCTGCTCATTATAGTTGTAACCACGTCACAGTTCAAATCACTTAAGACCACATTTTATTCTTATTCTGATGATTTGATGTGAAGGTTGAAGCCCTGACCTGCATCTGCATCCTGAAGCATCAGGAGCATCTCGGAGAGCAGAAATGGGTTTGCTATCGAAATTTACTTTAAAGACAGAAACATTTATGGGGGGAAAAATGAACTGTTTTTGATTTTTGGGACATCTCTATGAATATATCGTCACTAGTAGACTAGGAAAAAAACAGAAATACTTCTGAAACACTACAAATTCTACAAAGTCCTGAGTGTCTACTTTCATATGAGCATGAAGCTTTCATATGAGCATTAACCACCACTGTGGATTGAGACATGACCAAGACATTAAATGCTGAACATGGACACAACCAAACAGGAAACTAAATTTTTGGCCTTTGGGAAAAGAATAAAGAGGTACATTCGCACCAACAAAATCAATAAATAAATGCTGTTGTAACTCCTGTAGGACTGGGAGAACATGAAAAACTCCACACAGACACAAAATCTGTAGTGTAACTTACGCACCAGACATCACTAAACATCTCACTGAGGAACTCTGACACTTTTATTGAGTGCAGCTTTTAAGAGCTTTATGATAAATTCACTCAGAAATCAAAATATTTTATTATTTTTTTTCAAAATGCAATTTCTTCATCTAAATCACTTTATTCTATTCCACATGTCAGCACTGCAAAGATAAAATATCTTGAATAAATTTTATATAATGGTTCATATATTCCAGTAATGTGATTAGAAGATTATATGATTATATTTTGTGCATTTCTACTCATTTCAAGCTGGTCTTCTACAATAATAGGAGAAAACAAACAAACAAACAAACAAATAAATAAATAAATAATAATAAAAAAAACCAGTCCAGAAATAACTGTTAAAAATCTCTTATTTACTATAATATATTATTAATCTAGTAGAAAATGCCAGATGAATAAAACTATACTGTATTACATTCAAAAGAATTTCACATAGATATTTTTTCATTGAAGATATTTCAGAAAAATGGAAAGTTTTCAAAAGCAGCACTTTAAAAGAACAAGTCCATCCTCACAGCACTAAAACAGCAGGTCCATGAAAAGAGGTTCTTGCTGTTGGTGTCCTGAATTTCTGCCCCATAGGGACCTCTTAAAAACAGTGATATTTGATTCTGGATTCTCTCGGGCTAACAGGTCGGTTATTAAAAAGAGGCAGGTGTCAGAGTGAGTGCTTTTCCATTTACTTACAGCTTCTCTAACCCTCTTTGTGTTATCTCCTCAATCTTCTTACCCCTCTGGGCTGTGTGCAGGACTCCAGAAGAAGCGGCCCAGTCGTCTGGCTTCAGGGAAATTCTCTACTCCAAACATTTCAATCATTATCTACTAATATAATCATCATCCTGACGTCCATCTGTCTGTCTGTACACCTGATACTGATATCAAGAATTCAGTTCACGCCATGGCATCGTGGTGGTTTTACATGATTTGTGTCAAGAAATTGCATAAACGTGAGCATCTGAAATTGTGAAGAATAATTAATAAATTAAGCGAATAATTCATCTGTCTGGAAGTGTAAAAACCCAAATAACTACTCTGCCTGAACGTCTCGTTTTGAGGTTAATCATGTTATCCAAACCGATCAGCTGCATTAGCACCAAGAAACAGCTCACCTGACGCCTGAGGGCTCTTAAGACTCACGTGTGCTCAGGTCTATCCGTTCCTCTTTAGAGCACTTTATTTAAAGGGATCAGGACCGGGGTCAGGAGAGGGCAGGGTGAGAGAGGCAGGGGTGGGCGAGTGGGATGGACCCAGATAGAGAGAGGCTCAAGAGGAGGAAAATTTCAAGGATGTTTGAGCAGACGGAGAGTCTGACAGCAGAGGCACTGATGGAAAACCTGGAAGAGAACGAATGTATGATAATGAGCCAGCAGGTGAGCTCTTCACCTTTCCTCAAGGCTTTTTACCTAAAGATGCCACTGAGTGTGTCGAGTCCTCTCCGCCAGCGACGCCACACACTTCCCGCCAGCGAGTTCCGCAACCTCACGCCACAGGACGCCATCAGTGTGTTCGAGATTGAGAGAGAAGGTAAGAATCAGCAGATACAGAAGACTGTTACACCTCGAACCAGGGAAAGAAAGAAAGTAAATGACAGTAACTTCTTGTCACATTTTAATTACATGATTTCTATTTAGTCCTTCTCTATTTTACAACTAGATTTAAAAAACAGAATAATAAATAAGCATTTGTTGAAAATTTACTGAGACGTAAGCAAAAAGGTTTTGAATCCTGCCAGAATTTTCACTTTCTCTGAAGTTTAGAGGCATCTGTATCTTATTGTTTCTATACCAGCTATAACATTAAAAAAGTGTGTGATATATTAAGCACTAAGTAAACAAATTCACAAAGTTGATTTGTTAGAAGCAGGAAAATGGGTAAGTGGACACCTTTCTTGGGTAAATGGACACCCAAGCTTAACTAATACATGTCTGGAGTCAGGTCCGATCCCACAGAAGAGCTTCTGCAGCACAAACTGCTGAGAAAGTGACTGCTATCTCTGATATACAGGAGTCAGATCACACAGAGCATCACAGCTTGCTGTGTATGGAGCTGCGTAGCTGCAGAGTGTCAGAGTGACCATGCTGACTCCTGTACACCACCCAAAGCTCCTACAATGGACACCTGAGCATCAGAACTGGACCATGGAGCAATGAAGGAGGCCTGGTCTGATCTATCACGTTTTCTTTTACATCACGTGGATGGCCGGGTGCATGTGAGTCACTTACCTGGGGAAGAGACAGCACCAGGATGCACTGTGGGAAGAAGGAGAGCCGGAGGAGGCAGTGTGATGCTCTGGGCAATGTTCTGCTGGGAAACCTCGGCTCCTGCGTTCATGTGGATGTTACTTTGACACGTAGCTCCTACCTAAACACTGTTACACACCGAGTTCACCTCTTCATATAAATTTGTTCAGGAACGGTTTGAGGAACATGACAAATAGCTTGAGGTGTTGACTTGATCTCCAAATTCTCCAGATCTCAGTCTGATGGAACATCTGTAGGATATGCAGCACAAACCATTCTGATCCATTGAGGCTCTACCTCACATCTTACATGACTTAAAAGATCTGCTGCTGATGTCTTAGTGCCAGAAACCACAGCACACCTTCAGAGTCCATGCCTCTACACCTCAGAGCTGATTTCATGGTACAAGGAGAACTACACAGTATTAGGCCTGTTGTTTAAATGTTATGTGTAAATGCTGATTCTGAAGCTGACACTAAGCTGAAACATCCAGTATTTATACTATATGTATATTTAGGAAGTAGATTGCTTAGCGGTGTACAAATAGGATTAGAGTGACAGGTTAATTTGATTGCAGGTAGACACATGAACTCTTGGCTGATCTGGTCATAATGTGTTGCGTGTGTTAGCATATGAAAGCAGGATCATCTCTCTGGTCCTCAGTGCCTGAATCCTCTTCGTTGTGCCTGTTTGTGTGTATGTAGCTTTCATCTCGGTGTCTGGAGAGTGTCCGCTCACGCTGGACGAGGTGCTGAACTTCTTAGGTCAATGTCCTGAGCTGTCCATGGGCTGGTTCGAGGAAGGACAGCTGGTGGGCTTTATTATCGGGTCTGGCTGGGACAAGGAAAAGCTAGCACAGGTATCGTATACACACATCAGTACACAGTGCTCTTGTATTAACTCTGTATAACAATGTGAGACCCTCATGACCTTCTCTGTGTAGACTTTTTGTTAAAAAATCTGTAAATGTTTAAACCATTAATCTGTAAATGTAGTTGGTAGGTGCGATGAAATTGTAGAATCTTGTAGAAACCCTCACAAACACAAGGAAACTCCCTACATACCTGACCTCAGGATTGAACCTGGAGCTGTGAGGCTGTGATGCTACCTACTGCACCGCATAGATATTAGTCTTGACACAACTTATTACCATAAGAAGATAACAGCAGTGTCTCCACGATGGAGAGAAAAAAGTCTGGAAATGATAAATCTACTCAGTAATACTAAAGACTGTTCAGAAAGCACTGAAAGCATTGAGAAAACCTAACCTATGAAAGAGAATATAACGTTTTTAAACCTAACTGTATGAGTCAAGGACGAATCACGATGTGGTTTCGACTCCTTTTTAAAGGTAATGGTGGCTCAGCAGGAAGCTATAGAGACGTTATAAAGATTGTCCCTCAGGTGACTCAGTTGAATTTGACGTCAGTTTGGATAAAACTGATTACTGTAAAGGTTTTAAAGAATAAACCTAACAGGACATGGAGCCTGGAGATACATGAGATTAGAAACCATGGAGATGACTGCAGTTGATATGAAGAGTTTTGCACTCAAGCCTCCATCAGTGACCTTCATCACTTCAACAAGACCGACTTCATCTTGTGAAACTGAACTGAAATTTAATGTATCTCTTACACACCCACCCTTACTTCCTGTCTTTGATAAGTCTGTCTATTTGAACAGGAAGCTCTGACGCGTCACGTGCCCAACACGTCCACCGTCCACATCCACGTGCTGTCTGTACACCGTCACTGTCGGCAGCAGGGTAAAGGCTCCATTCTGCTGTGGCGTTACCTGCAGTACCTCCGCTGTATTCCGGGTCTGCGCAGAACCCTGCTGGTGTGCGAGAAGTTTCTCATGCCTTTCTACGAGAAGGCTGGCTTTAAGGAGAAAGGGCCTTCAGCTATCACAGTAGGAGCTCTGCGCTTCAGAGAGATGGAGTACACACTTGCAGGGCTGGCCTACGCACGCCGGAAAAGCAACTGCTGAACAACCGGACTGGTTTATTTTTACAGTCAAGGACACAGCGCTCAGATTCGGGTCAGAAACTTCGCCTTGAAGAGCATTATATCAAATCAGAGACTGAAATCATTCTGAACTGCACAGACTCTTACACATGACACCAAAGTGATGATGATGGTTAGATGAAATGATGTGACTGTATCACTGAACAGTCTGGTGTTGTGTTGCTTGTGTTCCACATGACCGGTGTGTCTGTAAGTCAGTCTAATCGTGGTTTATTAACCAGGTCACTTCAGCAAGCAAGAGAGGCGGTGATCTATGTTCAGACGACAAAGAGATGAAGGGACAGAATGACCAGCTGAGATTTGATGAACTTTATGTCACAGTGAACTCGAATCACATTCCTTCAAATTTAATTTTTTTAATTGTCTCAATTAAGCTGTAATTAGCTCAGATACTGCTGGACCTCAGTGTGTACAGACATGCTGCAAAAAATAAAGCTTGCTAACAGAAGACGCAATGATCCTCGTTGGTTCTGGAGAGGGTCTGTAGCTGATAACTCGAGCTGCTAATCTGCTAAAATCATACACCTGATTTTTACACTGATTATTGTGTTAGTGAAATTTAACTGCTTAGAAGATGATCTTTAGCTGTAGCTAATCCAGTTAGCTCACATGGCTAATTTGCTGCAGTAGCAAAGCTAACACCTAGCTAATTTTCACACAGAATTCATTAAAGACAAGTAAATTGCAGACAGCAGTAAACTCTGTGCTGTTAGCTACATTTCAGCTGCTACACTTCCTCATCTGAGCTAAAATAAGTGAGTATAAATGCTACATGAGCACAAGCGCTAAAGTACAGGGGAAACCAGTGACTCATCACTAGTGTGAATGCAGGCTACAACTCAATCGCTGGGATTTTAAACATGGTCAGTGTATCATAATTTATTTCATTCATTATTTATTTGTGTTTTTTATTATTCTGTAAATAAAATATTCACCTGTGTTATGTTGGATGTATGAAACCGGGAAACTGGAACCAACCATCATTATCATTCCAGTTTCCCCCCAAAGAGCAATAAAGTCTATCTGTCCAGCCATCTGTCTGTCTGTTCACCTGTCTGTCTGTCTGTCCACCTGTCTCTCTGTTCATCCGTCTGTCTCTCTGTTCATCCGTCTGTCTGTTCATTCATCTGGCTGTCTGCTCACCTGTCTATCTGTCTGTTCATCGGTCTGTCTCTCTGTTCATCCATCTGTCTGTCTCTCTGTTCACCTGTCTGTTGGTTCACCTGTCTGTCTGTCTGTTCATCCATCTGTCTGTCTCTCTGTTCACCTGTCTGTTGGTTCACCTGTCTGTCTGTCTGTTCATCCATCTGTTCATCTGTCTGTCTGTTCATCCGTCTGTCTGTTCATTCATCTGGCTGTCTGCTCACCTGTCTATCTGTCTGTTCATCGGTCTGTCTCTGTTCATCCACCTGTCTGTCTCTCTGTTCACCTGTCTGTCTGTATGTTCATCCATCTGTTCATCTGTCTGTCTGTTCATCCGTCTGTCTCCAGTATCTGTACTTTATAGCCTAAGTACATAAGTACTATGTCTACTTTAAAACATTAACAACCGTAATAAAAACTGGAATAAAACTATTCTAAAGAACAGACAATACAATAAAAATTGTTTTTAAATATAGAAACTAGTTTAATGTGCAGAAATTTAATTTTACTCATACTATATAGAACTGAATTGAACTGAGTTTCTTAAAGTTTTGTTACTGGTGTAATATTCTGATTAATGTAAATATTTTAATCAGGCAACTCTAATCATTAAAAAATAATTATAAAAAAACTTAAAAATAATATTTGTATATATTAAAAAAACATTTAAATGGAAAAAAATATTAAAAATTTTATAAAATTAAAAAATTTCCTTTCTTGTAAGCATAACCTTCTGCTAGAAATAAACATTGTGGTTTAAAACATATTAAGTAGCATTAAAAAAAGTCTAAAAAAACCCAACCCTGAACAAAACAAAAACCCTAAGAACTCTAATAATAATAATAATAATAATAATAATAATAATAATAATAATAATAATAATACATTTTGCATTCACATGTGCCAAGTGCTCAGTATCATATTTCTCAAAACAGTGCTGTATTATATTATATTGTGTATATTATATATTAACACATTATATTGTTAGTTCTTTCTTTATTTTTTAAGAACTGACTCGAAAAGAGGAAAGAACCAGACAGACACGTAAATGAGGTGAAGATTATTTAAAGCTGTATTTTGTAACAAGTAGATGAGGGTAGCTAAAACACTACCCTTAATATAATATTTGATCTTTACTCCATTTGAAGCAGTACACAAATAAAAGAATAACATTTGAGTGCTTGACACGTAACCAAAATATGGTAGTCTTTACCAAGGCACCGATGGTTCCGATTGTTTTTCTTTTATGTCCCTGGAAATCTGAGGTTATCTGAACTACACTAAAACCTTTGCCTGATTTCATGGCGTGATAAAATATGAAAAGTAAAAAATAATACATAAATCTATTACTATTTATTCTTCTGTTTGTTGTACCAGTGCTTGTTCTCTCTCACCGTCTCCGAGACTCCTGGTGAGAGGTGGTTGGGGCAACTGTCCCTGTTTCACAGATGACCAATAAACAACAGACGAGGAAAAAAAAACTAATGGGGGAAAAAACGATGATCTCTTAACATTCACCCGAGTGGTCAAAAGTGGTGTTTCGACTTACAGTAAGAGAGTAAAAAAGATATAACGCGAGCATCGTCCGTGTCTCAGGGAAAGCAGGCGAGCTCTTCACCTTCTGACCGCAAAGGAACCGAGCTAGCGCCACTAAAATCCCGTCTGTCCTGCGCCGCTGTGCCTCGGCTTCCTCATGGCTGTGTCAATGGAGATGAGCGTTCAGGTCATACTTCTCACAAAACTTGTCTGTCAAGGGAATGCAGGTGAGCAGCTCACACCACTCGCACTTGATGGGATGGACATAGAAGAGCACCACGAACCCGGAGAAGATGCCCAGGAAGAGTGTGAGTGAGACGAGGATCTGGCAACGCTTGCGGTACATGTCCATGCGGCCGAAGCTGATGTAGGGCAGGAAAGCGAACGACAGAAAGAAACCCGACACGAAGCCACAGATGTGGGCAAAGTTGTCGATCCAGGGCAGCAGGCCAAAGGCGAAGAGGAACAGCACCACACACAGCAGCTTAGCAAACGCCCGCCATGGCTGTGCCAGGATCTGCCAGCTCTGGAAGAGTTCCACAAACAGACACGCCAGAATGCCGAACTGCGAGCCGGCCGGACCAACCTGAGAACAGAGCCACGGAGAACCGGGTCAAAACACATCCACAGGTAACAGGTCCTCCAGAATTTCACAGATTTTTGTGATTGTTGCAGCCAACAATGCTTGATTTTGTGTTAAATTTTTGAATTGGTGAAAAACACAGGATTCTACTTTTATTCTGTGATTTCCTCAGAGAGCTGGACTCCAACATCTGCAGAAAATCTGCCACTATTTTGGAAAATTTAAATCTCCAAATATCACAGTCTGATTGTTAATTTCTGTAAAATCACAAAATCCTGGAGATACAAACAACACAAAAAACACACAATATTCACAACAAACACGCACAATATTGTGTTGTGTGTGTGTGTTGTGAGTGTATTGTGTGTGCATTGTTAGCGTGTTGTGCATAATGTGTGTTATGTATGCATTTTGTGTCTGTGTATTGTGCGTGTTGTGAGTGTATTGTATGTTGTGTGTGTATTGTGTGTGTTATTTATGCATTTTGTGTCTGTGTATTGTGCGTGTTGTGAGTGTATTGTATGTTGTGTGTGTATTGTGTGGGTGTTATGTTTGCATTTTGTGTGTGTGTTGTGTAAGTGTTGTGTGTGCTGTCTGTGTGTGTGTGTCTTCTGAGTGTATTGTGTGTTTGGTGTGTGTAGTGTGTGTCTTGTAAGCATGTGTTGTGTTGTGTACCTCGGCTCTGTAGGGCAGGAAGATGGCACTGGCGAGGTTACCCGTGATTCCGCTCAGGATGTAGATGATGGAGATACGCAGCCAACCAGCCAACTTCTCGATATCTCTCAGGATTGTCATCTGAAATATCACCGAAACCAGGCAGTGCAAAATGCTGACACACACACACACACACACAGAGAGGAAAAAAAGATAAGAATGAGAATCTTTATGCTACTTTACCCTGGAGCTAGAGATTTCAATCTGTCTTTCCTGCACTTGTCTCTGTCACCTGAGTGTTTCTGAAATCTCAGTTCAGTTACTTAAAGAAGACACTATATGAGACATTGGTGATGTTCTCTATACAGGATAACGCGCCTCCTTTAAACACTAATCTCATCACTTGATGACGTGATTCTGTGTATTCAGAAAATGTAGCATGATGTGGTAAATATTTATAATTATTAGGAAAAGCGTGGATTCAGTTGCCACATGAACCCATGCAGTTTTGTAATCAGGAAGCTGCACATGCTCTGAGTAACGTCTGTACCGGCTTTACAGGGTGTGGATGTCAGGGGCACGTGAGCAGTTCTCCCCAACATGATTAGGAACAGGAAATCGGGAGAGCTCTGCTCAAGCCCAGCGAGCCAGCACTACCTTAATTACAGTCCAGGCTCAGAACACTGCGTCTCATCAAAGAATTAGAGTCAGCTGTTCTCAAAACAGATTAGCCAAACATGTCGGCTTGTGAGATATCACCGTCAGCTCCTTACATATTGCTAAGAACCACACGATACCTGCTTCAATTAAAAATAACCCTCTAATCTGACCTGCTTAACTTGCAGGTCTGCATGAGCTGAGTCAATATTAATACTGTTCAAAATATCAGAAAACTATTCCAAACAAGGACAAACGGCAATATATTCTTAAAAATAAATAATAAAACAATAAAATAATAAAACAACTATACACTCTTTATTTTTACTCTAAATATATTCAAAATATTTATAGTTTTATTAAAGTAAACTGAGCCAAGCATGACATATTAGCAGAAATTTTTAGTTATATTTATATGATTATTTATTTATCTAATTATTTATTAGTTAGTTAGTTAGTTTGTTCATTTATTTGTTCATTTATTTTTTTATTTATTCGTACATATATACATGTTTACCTGGACATACCAGAGAGATAAAACTTGCAAAAAGTTTTTAAAAAAATGCAGAAAGTAAAGTGCAATAGAACTAAAGCCCATGTGAATCAATGCTTAAAAGGGGGGCAGAAGGAAGAGCAGATACAGTAGATGATGCTTTACGGTGAAAAACTCACCCAGCATGTAAAAAGAGAGAGAGCCACAAGCGGTAGAACTGGTCAGGTTTCTCAGGGTTGAGGAAAGGCAGCAGGCCACAAACATCATCCATACAGTGAACCTGGTGTTGGAGGCAGAAATCGATCGTATTAAAGACAGAGGAGGTAAAAGCACAGAAAAGCCTTTTATACCTGAAGGAGAATCTCAGGGTCGTTTCTTCCTGTCTGCCAGCAGGGCATCAGCACAACACTCACAGATGTCTGACTACACAGGGATTTTCCTGAAGCCAGACCAGATTAGCTCTGCCTTTACAAGCGATGAGCTCACTCAGTCAGTCACTCAGTCAGTCACTCAGTCAGTCACTCAGTCAGTCACTCAGTCAGTCACTCACACAGTCACACAGTCACTCAGTCAGTCACTCACACAGTCACTCACACAGTCACACAGTCAGTCACACAGTCACTCACTCAGTCAGTCACACAGTCACTCACTCAGTCACTCACTCACTCAGTCACTCAGTCAGTCACTCAGTCAGTCACACAGTCAGTCACTCACACAGTCACTCAGTCAGTCACTCAGTCAGTCACTCAGTCACTCACTCAGTCACTCACTCAGTCACTCACTCAGTCACTCAGTCACTCACTCAGTCACTCACTCAGTCACTCACACAGTCACTCAGTCAGTCACTCACACAGTCACTCAGTCACTCACACAGTCACTCAGTCAGTCACTCAGTCACTCACACAGTCACTCAGTCAGTCACACAGTCACTCACACAGTCAGTCACTCAGTCAGTCACTCACACAGTCAGTCACTCACTCAGTCAGTCACACAGTCAGTCACTCACATAGTCACTCAGTCAGTCACTCACACAGTCACTCAGTCAGTCACTCAGTCACTCACACAGTCACTCAGTCAGTCACACAGTCAGTCACTCACAGTCAGTCACTCAGTCAGTCACTCACACAGTCAGTCACTCAGTCAGTCACTCACTCAGTCACTCACTCAGTCAGTCAGTCACTCAGTCAGTCACTCAGTCAGTCAGTCACTCAGTCACTCACACAGTCACTCACACAGTCACTCAGTCAGTCACTCAGTCAGTCACTCACACAGTCAGTCACTCAGTCAGTCAGTCAGTCACTCAGTCACTCAGTCAGTCACTCAGTCAGTCACTCAGTCAGTCACTCACAGTCACTCACACAGTCACTCACACAGTCACTCAGTCAGTCACTCAGTCAGTCACTCAGTCAGTCACTCAGTCAGTCACTCACACAGTCACTCAGTCAGTCACTCAGTCAGTCACTCACACAGTCAGTCACTCAGTCAGTCACTCAGTCAGTCACTCACACAGTCAGTCACTCACACAGTCAGTCACTCACTCAGTCACTCACTCACACAGTCACTCACACAGTCAGTCACTCACACAGTCAGTCACTCACTCAGTCACTCACTCAGTCACTCAGTCAGTCACTCACACAGTCAGTCACTCAGTCAGTCACTCACACAGTCAGTCACTCACACAGTCAGTCACTCACTCAGTCACTCACTCAGTCACTCAGTCAGTCACTCACTCAGTCACTCACACAGTCAGTCACTCACACAGTCACTCAGTCAGTCACACAGTCAGTCACACAGTCACTCACTCAGTCACTCAGTCACTCACTCAGTCACTCACTCACTCACACAGTCACTCAGTCAGTCACTCAGTCAGTCACTCAGTCAGTCACACAGTCAGTCACACAGTCACTCACTCAGTCACTCAGTCACTCACTCAGTCACTCACTCACTCACACAGTCACTCAGTCAGTCACTCAGTCAGTCACTCAGTCAGTCACACAGTCAGTCAGTCACTCAGTCAGTCACTCACACAGTCAGTCACTCACTCAGTCACTCACTCAGTCACTCACTCAGTCACTCACTCAGTCAGTCAGTCACTCACACAGTCACTCAGTCAGTCACTCAGTCACTCACACAGTCAGTCACTCAGTCAGTCATTCAGTCAGTCACTCAGTCAGTCACTCACTCAGTCACTCACTCAGTCACTCAGTCACTCACTCAGTCACTCACTCACACAGTCAGTCACTCAGTCACTCACTCAGTCACTCACACAGTCAGTCACTCAGTCAGTCAGTCACTCAGTCAGTCACTCACACAGTCACTCAGTCAGTCACTCACACAGTCAGTCACTCAGTCAGTCACTCACACAGTCAGTCACTCAGTCAGTCACTCACACAGTCAGTCACTCAGTCAGTCACTCACACAGTCAGTCACTCAGTCAGTCACTCACACAGTCACTCACACAGTCACTCACACAGTCACTCAGTCAGTCACACAGTCAGTCACTCACACAGTCAGTCACTCAGTCAGTCACTCACTCAGTCACTCAGTCAGTCACTCACAGTCAGTCACACAGTCAGTCACTCAGTTAGTCACTCAGTCAGTCACTCACACAGTCAGTCAGTCAAGTCAGTCACACAGCCACTCACACAGTCAGTCACTCACACAGTCAGTCAGTCAAGTCAGTCACTCACACAGTCAGTCAGTCACTCACTCAGTCACTCACACAGTCAGTCAATCAAGTCACTCAGTCAAGTCAGTCACTCACACAGTCAGTCAGTCACTCAGTCAGTCAGTCAAGTCAGTCAGTCACTCAGTCACTCACACAGTCAGTCAAGTCAGTCAGTCAGTCAGTCACTCACACAGTCAGTCAGTCAAGTCACTCAGTCACTCACACAGTCAGTCACACAGTCAGTCAGTCAAGTCAGTCACTCACACAGTCAGTCAGTCAAGTCACTCACTCACACAGTCACTCACACAGTCAGTCAGTCAAGTCAGTCACTCACACAGTCACTCACACAGTCAGTCAGTCAAGTCAGTCACTCACACAGTCAGTCAGTCAAGTCAGTCACTCACACAGTCAGTCAGTCAAGTCAGTCAGTCACACAGTCAGTCAGTCACACAGTCAGTCAGTCAAGTCAGTCAGTCACACAGTCAGTCAGTCAGTCACTCACTCAGTCACTCACACAGTCAGTCAGTCAAGTCAGTCAGTCAGTCCGTGGCAGAATCGTACAGCTGAAGTGTTCGGGGGAAATGAGGACAGGCTTCAGAGCGCTGAGGTGTCTCAGTGACTGGTTTATCTACACTAATTCACTGCACACTAATCATACATGATTAAAATCTTAAATTCTCTAAAGTTTCTCATGTAACAGGCATGAGACGATACACTAAAGCCATGGTACGAGACATATCCCTGACACACACTTTACAAGAAGATATGACATATATTTATTCAATAATGAGAATAAATCACACCACTGCATTATACAATACAACACCGTGAGACCCTCAAGGGTTATTATCAAAGTTTCTATAGTTTTATCAACTAACACTGATAATCTATAAGCTCTGAAATGAAAAGATGGGAAAAATGGTATGCATTATATAATAATATTTATAATACAGACAATTGTATGTGTCTGTATAAATCAGATTTGACTGGACAGCAGGTGCTGGGATGAGAAACAGGATTATTCTGTAAGCTGAGGCATGTTTCCTGTTTCTGACTGAAAGCTACACTATAAGCACAGGAATATGGAGACAGAGTTTACTGCAAAAGAAAAGTAGATCAGGTGACTGGGTCTGCTATTTTCTGCTTATTTTTAGGGTAATGGTAATAATAATATGGAAAGACTGGTGATGGTTGGTTATGATGGATGGTTATGATGGTTGATTGTGTCTTAAAAGATTCTAATAAACTGGCATCTTCAGCGCTCCTACTGTGGTCTGACATCCATCTGAAATGCACGAGTGAGTCACGCTTACTAATTTGGGAATTAAACGGGACAGATCAAGAAAACAACCACTTTATTATATTATTTTTATTTCCTCAGCCATCTGAAATGAATTTCTGGTTACTCTGCTGCCAGGACATACTCCAGAACCGTTCAGACCAATGCAGAGTGCAGGCGAATTATTCTAAAATAATTATGAACAAATCGAATGAAAAATTTGAATTCTATAAAGAAACAAGGCTTTAGCTTCTATGTCACTAAGAGAGTAAAGATTAGGCTGAGTGTCTCACTCTCACATGCAGCATCGCTTACTTGTGAACACAGTGTTGCCTCTTCGTGGAAAGAACCTCTCATGAAGTCACAGTATTCCCGTGATGTGATCTCACATCTGCACAGAGTCAGCAGCCAGTCAGTGACACAATAATGTGTTTCTCAGACAGTTTGCTAGACACATTCACCAACCACCTGATTAGGGAAACCCCATGCAATTACCCAATCATCCAATCATGTGGCAGTGACTGCTGTTCTCAAAATCCTGCAGGTTCAGGTACTGATGTTTGATGTTAACTGAAGATTTGGACTGCAGTACTGCTCTGTGATTGGCTGACTGGATGACTGCATGAAGGAGTGAGTGAGTGTATATGTATACAGCGAGTGGTTGATCTGACCTTCCTTTAGTTCCAATGCAGCATGGCCGCCCGGTGATGGTACAGTCGATGTGGGGCAGGTTAGTGTGATTGCCGGTGTTATACCTGGTGCAGACCTAAAACAAACAGCACAGAGCTTCATAATCCTCTGACACCCAAAAACCTCTTCTTTTCATCACCTTCATTTTAGAAATGACCTCAAACATCACAGTAGCTTAGAACCACAAAAACTCTGTAATTTCATAGCTACATCCAATACCCCGCTGTCACTAAGCCTCACACATGCTGTGCTGTCACACTTACCGGCCACTTGGTGATGTCATCAGGCCACTCGTGAGGCGCTACAGAGGCGGGCTCCAGACAAATCCTGCACAAAGCCCAACAATCATCCAGATCATGAGTGCCACAGTGTGTAAATTATACGGATAGAAACGTTCGCTGAGGCAGACGCTTATCTCACCTGGGGTCCTGATGGCAAACGGAGCCGTAGTTACGCGGTTTGCCGTCCAGTAGTGGAGCGCTGGGATGATGGGGCCACTTCACCCACTCAGCCAGTGTGCTCTATGAAAAAGAAGGAGAGGAAGTGAGCTTGATTCACCAACTTCTTTACTGTTTAATTATTTTTATTTCTTTTCTAATCTGAATCTCTGGCTTCAGATTAATAAAGTTCTATCTTATCTTATCTTATCCTGTATCATCTCAGTAATACCAAAAACTAACCACAATATCATCCTAACCTACTAATTTAATCTTCACCTAGTGATTGACTGATTCCCACAAGGTTTTCGAGGTTCAGAAAGTGTTCAGATCTCTTCACTTTTTGCACAATTTACTGTATTATATATATAATTTCAAATGGATTAAAAATGTGTGCATTAATCTACACCCAGTGATTCTGAAGTTTTGAATGTTGTGACTAAAGAACACTGAAGTGCAGATCTCACCGAGCACTCCTCCTCAGACGTCTGCAGGCAGCCCGAGCGGTCGTTGCGTACACAGCAGGCTGAGTTGCGCTCGGTTTCACGTTTCTTCTGGATCTGATCGTGCACCTCCTGGTCTTGTCGCATACAGGGAGAGAATTTGGCTCCCAGATGGATCAGAGCCTCCTGGTGGTGTTAAGGTGAAGAGCCATGAGGACAAAAAGCCAAAAACAGGCCAGTATGTAATAATACAGCTTAACTCTTACACTTGTGCAGTGACAGTCAACATACCGAACTCGGTCCGATCCAAAAGTTCTCTTGCTGCACGTACTTGACATTCTCATAGACACCTTTGTTTCTTAAAACCTTAGCAAAGAAAACAAGAAAAAAGTCAGAATTTTGTACCACAAAACACAGATTTTGGCCCGAAACTCTGAGTAAATGGCTGCACTCACAGAATCAACTGTCTCGTGCTGAGAGAAGCCCACGGGTGCGATGCCATAAATACATACAGCCAGAATAGTAATGAGTAGGTGGACGAACGTGATCCAGTAGGTGAAGAAAGGCCTGTAAATCACCACGGATTCAGTGAAGATGTGTCATGTCAAAAGCATGAAAAGCTAAGAAACCATTAATGGCTAAGAGCTGAACACAAAGCTCTACCTGTGATCGTCCATGTCCTCTATCTGCCTTTTCACGTAGCTGTCTATGCGTTTGCGGTATGTCCGATTGGTCAGCTTGCCCACCATGCCAAGTCCATACGGCCGTTTCTCTCGCGCGAAGAGCTTCTTTACAGGCACAGCAATCCGTTGCCCTCGTCTCTGCCCGCTGACGCTGACCACTTCCTGTTTCAGCCGGACTTTAGGTGGAGCAGGGGTTCCCTCCTTGGCCTTTCTCCAGCCTCTCTCTAGAGGTCTGTTACAGCATACAGACAGACATTATTACTTGTGTGTTAAAGTGAATCATGGATATGTGTAATTTCAATCATTTGAGTCTTAATGTTGTATAAGCAGTGAATGCAGACTTACAGCATCAAGTGACTCCTCTCAAGCTCGTTCTTGTCTAGCGCACTGCCGGTCAGCTCTGATTCGTCCAGCTGCTTGCTGTCCACGTCCTTGGTGGTAGAGTCAGAAGGAGACTCAAACACCTCGTCATGAAAGGTCGACATCTCCTCCTGCATCAGTCCGTCCTGAGCAAAAACACAGAGACTCTGAGTGACTGATCAGAAGGCCAGGGGTTCAATCCTCAGCTCTGCCACAATGCCACTGCTGGCCCCTTAAAGCAAGGACCTTAACCTCCTCTGCTCCAAGGAACTGTATCATAGCGGACCCTGTGTTCTGATCCCAGCTTCCTAACAATGTGAAGAAAATGTCACTGTGCTTAATGTTTATGTGATAAAGAAAGGCTTCTTTTACATGCAACTCCACCTATAGCATAACCAGCTGAAAGCAGGTCTTCTGCCTCTGCCTCAGCCTCAGATGTCACGCCCACAAAGCACTGACTGAAGGTCTGATGTGCACGGTACATAAAACTGGAAACAGTTCAGAAGTTTTAAAGTCCACATCTCTTTGGTTGGATTCTACAGGATTTCTGGGAGATGTGTGCCAAGTTTTTTAACAGTTCTGCTGGACACCTGCCTTCGTGATGCTCTACATCTATCCTGGAAGAAGGAAACTTTTGTGTTTACAACTGTGACAATGAGGCTTGTGAGGATCAGCTAAATGCTGGATTTTTCAAACTTCTTTAAATGAATGATCTATGGCAGGGGTGTCCAATCTTATCCAGAAAGGGCCGGTGTGGGTGCAGGTTTTCATTCCAACCAAGCAGAAGCTACACCTGATTCCAACTGGCTAATCAGTAGATCTTGGCTTTCAGTAGACTCAGGTGTGGCTTCTGCTCAGCTGGAATGATTGGACACCCCTGATCTATGGTTACACACAGGTCTGTTTTTGTAGGGACATTTTCATCCCAAACATGGTGCAGAATAAAATGAACTGTGATTGCTTGCTTTACAGACAGACGCCCTAATGGATGGCCCTTGGCCAATTAAAAGCTGTGATGGAGACCTGACCTTCTGCCATCAGTATGAAACTCTGGCTTACATGAGACTAATCTTCAAGCCTTTAGCAAGAAATTTCACTTAATTTAATGAATTATGTTTAATCCAAAATTCTGAATTGTGCTGGTGTGTGTGCATAAAGACTGACAGTGGGGTCTTCCTGTCGCTTTTATAGCATCTGCTAATTAAATCTGTTGAGGTGGTATATTTTGTACATATTCCCAAAGCCATAGTGCTCACAGAGTCTGGAGGTTACTTCATTTCCTGTGTGAGAGATGAAGCAGACACAAGCATAGTAGTATTTTTGATGTGTACATGAGATGACCTGACATCACCAACAGCCATCACACTCCACTCGTTACACTGACAGGAGGAAAAGTGCATAAATAAACAATCGGCTGGAAAAGGTTAATAAGGAGGACAACACTGGCATGACTTTTGACTTACTCTGGCAAAGAAGGAGGTGTCCAGCTCATCAGGAAAGTCCACCACGTCCTCCTCGATGAAGCTGGCCGGGGTGAAGCTGCGTCTGTGGACCCGCCGGAGCGTGCTTTCTTTGAATGAGCGTCCCTGAAGAAAAAAAAACAATTTCAAAAAGGATTCAAAGTAAAAGTAAAGCACTGGACTTTATCTCACTGCTACCTGCTCCTGAAGGATTTCTGGTCAATCCCGCCCACTGCCAGCAGCTATTTTTTGCTTGTACCCATGTGCAAAAATTTCTATTGGACTTACAGAGTTGTTTCTATTTTACAAAATACAAAGAATAAGTTATTTAAAGCACAGTAACCCTGACCAGTCTAATCCCTAGATGAGTGAATAAAATTCATTATAGCTGCTTTGTGACAATGTCCATTGTTAACAGAGCCATACAAATAAAACTGAATTGAACAGAATGGAATGGATCAGTAAAACATACACCGCAGGGTGTCCACTAATCTCCACTAATGTTAATCACCTCATTCTTTCTTCACCGCATTATAAGGCATATTAAAAATCATGCTTTCTTTTGTTACCAATTAGAAGCCAATTTCCTCCCAATTTGATGATTATCCAGACCCCACCCACTTGCTAGCTCCACCCAATCACACAACAGCTACCTGTAGCAGAGGTGGAACTCTAACAGGTGCTTCATTCTGAGATGCATGAAGCTGTAATTTAAATAAATAACTAAATAAATAAATAGTATAATTCACTTAAATATATGAAGTGCTGCTGGGTTTATTGTGATAATGCTGTGGATGGCCTTGTCAAACATCATGGGGGCCAACATCAGCTACATCAAAGTAGGAATTCTGAACTGTTTTTTTACTAGTTTTCTTTTACTAGTCATTGGTCGTAATTTATAAGTTACAACCTCCCTCCCTCTGACACAGTAGGATGATCTTTTTCTTAAGAGAGTGATGCAATATTTGTCAATTTCCATGAGACTGTAGCATTTTTCAAGATTTTGCTCACTTGAATCTAGCTCACATCCTAAAAGTACACTGCTTTGTACTAACAGACTTCATACTGCTGCTTTTAATATCCCAAAGTGTTGTATTTTCTCCGCACTTCCTCTCTGTGTTAAGTTTATTGTGTTAGCTCACCTTGACGAGGGCAGCCGCTGCCCTGAAGCTCATCTTGGCCACGGACTCCCGCTTGCGTCGGCGAGGTATCCGGTTGAGTCCGGATCGGGAGCTGGTGAAGGAGCAGAGAGAGGTGGCACCGGGCGTGATGGGCGTATGGGGCACGCTGTATCCGTCCACTTCCTCCACCATGCGGAAAGCCCGACCACGCGCCAATGGGTCCACGATCTGAGCAGAACACAAGCGAGAAGACCACGTTGAGTTAATCATGTTTTTGATCGGATACTTATGGACGTTCTTTGGCAAGAGAAGGAATCCGCAGGAAAAGTTATAACACTAATATTTATATAGAATCCAGAGAAGGTGTACCTTTGGTATGCCATGCTGTGATGTAGGTACGTAGAGAGGTGGTGGAGTCTCTGTACTGGTTAAAGAGATGTTGTCCTGGCTGGGAAGCTCCATCTCTCGTATCACCTGTGGCTTCAGCTTACCGTAGCGCAGACTGCAGTGGCGCAGGCTCTTTCTCTGCCATTTCTGTGTAGCGTCGCCATCCTTGCTAACCCCGAACCAGTCTGCTGTGCCCCTGGCAGCAAAGAAACACACCCTTCAGCCTCGGCTCACTGACCTTTGGACAGACAGAGCTCCGTCCACTGACACAGAGTTCTGTCTTGTCTCATTGTGCTCCTGTGATTCAGTTTGCTGTGCAGGTTAAGCTAGAGCAAGTGAACGTCTAGTGTTAGAGAGAGGAAATCTCCATGGTGGTGCAGTTTTGAGAGAAAGTGTGGAAAATTCAGCGAGCTAATGAAGGCATGTTCCCAGAAAAAAGTATGAAGAAACAGTGAAAAAGATCAACAGGTGCTTTGAAGGGAAAATAAAGGACTTGCCCAGACATGCCACTGGACACACTTCCCTTCTAGTAGAGGGGCTCGCTCTCAGTCACACACACACACACACACACACACACACACACACACACACACACATACATACACACACACACACACACTACTGCTACTTGGCAGTATGCCACTGTACAATAAAAGCAAATATCTGATTCATTCATTACTCATTTCCCCTCAGTGACAGCAGTCAGTGCACATGTAGAACTTTCTCAGGTTCCTGCTCTGGTTCTCACAGTGTTAAATTAAGCCTCTAAAGCTTAGTGGAGCGAACTACCATCATATATTCACCTGAGGAACAATTAATCCACTAATCAGTTCTGACAAGAAAGCGTCTCCTGAATCCTGAACAATTCAGTAAGACCTCAGATCTTCTCGTGTGTTTGAGTATATGAGCGTCACTGTAATGTTTCCACTGTTTCTCCTCAGCGTTCTGGCCTGGACGCATGTAATGAGCCAATGCTCTCGTGACCTGCTATAAATAGCTCAGTGTTCAGGTGAGCACCTGCAGCCAGGCAGAACAAGGAAGTTAGGATTAGATCTACACGAGGAACCGGAGTAATCATCCTGACTGGATGATTTTGTCAAAAAATTCTTGCTGGACTTTCATTCTTGTTTGTTCTGTTCAGGATTTTATCTGAGCTTTAGAATCTTACTGGATCTCTGCTTGTGTTTTATTAAAAATATCGGCTTGGTATTGGAGACTTATTAGAGAATTACAGAGGGTGATTTAGGAGTTTTAAAAATGATTTACTGTTTAAAATAAAATGAGATTATTTTCACGTTTGGAAGTTAGAGAGTTATAACACTAATGCTGTGTTCATAAGTAACACACTATATATGGCAGAAGAATGAATAGAATTTTGATGGTATGAAGTAATTATGTAGGTAGGATTTTGGTGGTTCTTTCTTATTTATTTTCGCATTGACACCCAAAACAACAGCACTGAACCCATGTTGATGTTTATGACATTACTTCAGCTTCAGAGTGCTTCATCTTCTGTGATGAGGAGAGCTCAATCAAATTATAAGCACAGTCCAAACATTTGAAACTATTTATTTAGTAAAAAACAATAGAGAAAAATGACAAATTCTTAAAATATCAAACTGAATTTCCATATGGACCTGAACAGGGGACCCAATCAGATAAGATAAACCTTTAATTGTCCCACAGTTAAACTTTCCAAAAATTTCCCCACTGGATCTCATTAAGAAATCCTGGAGAAGTGTTCCTACAGAATATACAATTCCTCTAGGACTCTTAAAGTATTATTTCCAAAATATACCATTGAAATTCTCATTAGAATCCTGTACAAATTTCTTACTGTAATCCCAGTAGGATTTTTGGACTATACTGGGAACCAGTCAGCAGGAGAAACATCACATCAGTCAGAAGAGCGTGATGCTCAGAAAATCTCAGCTAAAGTGAGAAACCTGCTTTATATTCACATGTGCCACCATTTGTGTTTACTATTCTGGAAAGAAATGAATGAAATAAAAGTTTTAAGTTTCTTAATCTAATATCAATGACATGTAAAAGATTTAGCCGTAACTCTGATCCCAGTCTGACACAATGCTAATGATTTCTTCTTAAAGCGTGAAAATATCCTAAATAAAGTGAATCAGTTCTCTAGAATTTCTTGAGTTTTAATCCAAATGTAAGATTATTAAACCTTTTTCTAGACTATTATTACTCACTGTAATAGTTTGTTGTGTTAAACAACTTCTTTTATAAAGAAGTAAAATGATCTGCTAATAAGAAAGAATAAGAAAATGTAAAGCCTTTTAAGCTTTCAAAATAATTAAAATGTCTTGTAACAGGTTTAAGAGTTTTATATTCAGGTTCAATGTAAGCTTATAATAAGAATGATTGAATAAATGTGACTAGACTGGAGATGAGTCTGGAATGTTTTGCAGCATATTTACTCCGATATAAGCTGGAATATTTTTGATCTTAAAAACCGCCTCAGAAGTGAGTTTTAGTGTCTTTCATTTCTTTGGGAAAACATGCAAGTCTGATGAAGCCTTCAGAGGAGATAAGAGCGAATGTCGTGGAGCTTCAGAAAGCAGATCTCAGATCCGTGTAATTTGCTATGAAAGAACAGTGAGGAGAAGTCAGGTTAAACTCCTTCGCTGCAGCAGAGACGACTCGCGTCCGCTGGCCTGAGAGATTACAGCGAGAAGCTCATAATGAGTGACTAACAAAAGCCCGGGGTGTGGAACTTATACGGAGCGTGTTAACTGTTGTTCGGAGAAATGCGTGTGGAATTTGTGTCGAACAAAGCCATCAGTGCGGCGGTGTGTGTTTATACGCCGTTTACACTTCACTGTTATTCCACTTACTTACTTTAGCTGCTTTTATGAGCTAGCGATCATGTGACTCTCTGGTCAGCGACTGGGACTCCTGGGAATCTGACTGGAGCTTGAAGCTCAGTGCGTTCTTTATGGACATGACAATAAACTCAAAGCTTTCTCTCAGGGGGGTCATGAAACCCAGGATAATATTCTACAGCTCAATAAAATGTTATAATGCATTTAAAGCATTTAATTAAATATTTAAAAATTAAAAATTAAATTAATAAAATATAGGAAAATATCACAAGTATAAAGACTGATCAGGTGATATGGATGTGGTTAATACAGTAGTGTTATAAAGTGCAGAAATGTGTAGTAATGATGTTTATACTGTATATGTGTGTGTGTGTGTGTGTGTGTGTGTGTGTGTGTATAAAGACATCTGCATCTGATCCAGTCACTAATTTCTCAGTCAGACACGAGCTCCTGTATATAAACACACAGGTTCCTCAGACTGGTGTCTGTTAGGACACTCCTCCTATGTGCTGATGAAACTGCTGAGTCACACAACTACAACTACATACATGAGCACATGATTAGAGTAACATCACACACACACACACACACACACACACAGACACACACACACACACACACAGAAGAATTCATCAGCTTTCAGTGGAACACAACTTCTGCTGTGTGTGTGACTGTCCGGTTTTGGTGTGTGTTTGTGATTATGCTAGATATTTGGGTGTGTGTGAGTGTGTGTGGTTATTCTGGATGTGTGTGTGTGTGTGTGTGTATTTGTGTGTGTTTCTGTTTCTTGTGTGTGTGAAAGAGTGTGTGTGGTTATGTTGGGTGTGTGTATGTGGTTCTGTTGAATGTGAGTGTGTGTGTGTTTCTGCTGTGTGTGTGTGTGTTTCTGCTGGGTATGAGTGTGTGTGTGTTTCTGCTGGGTGTGTGGGTGTGTGTGTGTTTCTGCTGGGTGTATGGGTGTGTGTGTGTTTCTGCTGGGTGTGTGGGTGTGTGTTTCTGCTGGGTGTGTGGGTGTGGGTGTGTGTTTCTGCTGGGTGTGTGGGTGTGTGTGTGTGTTTCTGCTGGGTGTATGGGTGTGTGGGTGTGTGTGTGTGTTTCTGCTGGGTGTGTGGGTGTGTGTGTGTGTTTCTGCTGGGTGTGTGGGTGTGGGTGTGTGTTTCTGCTGGGTGTGTGTGTGTTTCTGCTGGGTGTGTTTCTGCTGGGTGTGTGTGTGTGTGTGTTTCTGCTGGGTGTGTGTGTGTGTGTGTTTCTGCTGGGTGTGTGTGTGTGTGTGTGTGTGTTTCTGCTGGGTGTGTGTGTGTGTGTGTTTCTGCTGGGTGTGTGTGTGTGTGTGTGTGTTTCTGCTGGGTGTGTGTGTGTGTGTGTTTCTGCTGGGTGTGTTTCTGCTGGGTGTGTGTGTGTTTCTGCTGGGTGTGTGGGTGTGTGTGTGTGTTTCTGCTGGGTGTGTGGGTGTGTGTGTGTGTTTCTGCTGGGTGTGTGTGTTTCTGCTGGGTGTGTGGGTGTGTGTGTGTGTTTCTGCTGTGTGTGTTTCTGCTGGGTGTGTGGGTGTGTGTGTGTGTTTCTGCTGTGTGTGTTTCTGCTGGGTGTGTGGGTGTGTGTGTGTGTTTCTGCTGGGTGTGTGTGTGTGTGTGTGTTTCTGCTGGGTGTGTTTCTGCTGGGTGTGTGGGTGTGTGTGTGTGTTTCTGCTGGGTGTGTGTGTTTCTGCTGGGTGTGTGGGTGTGTGTGTGTGTTTCTGCTGGGTGTGTGTGTGTGTGTGTGTTTCTGCTGGGTGTGTGTGTGTGTGTGTGTGTGTGTTTCTGCTGGGTGTGTGTGTGTGTGTGTGTTTCTGCTGGGTGTGTGTGTGTGTGTGTGCGTTTCTGCTGGGTGTGTGGGTGTGTGTGTGTGTTTCTGCTGGGTGTGTGGGTGTGTGTGTGTGTTTCTGCTGGGTGTGTGTGTTTCTGCTGGGTGTGTGTGTTTCTGCTGGGTGTGTGTGTTTCTGCTGGGTGTGTGTTTCTGCTGGGTGTGTGTGTGCGTTTCTGCTGGGTGTGTGTGTGTGTGTTTCTGCTGGGTGTGTGTGTTTCTGCTGGGTGTGTGGGTGTGTGTGTTTCTGCTGTGTGTGTGTGTGTGTTTCTGCTGGGTGTGTGTGTGTGTTTCTGCTGGGTGTGTGTGGGTGTGTTTCTGCTGGGTGTGTGGGTGTGTGTGTGTGTTTCTTCTGGGTGTGTGGGTGTGTGTGTGTGTTTCTGCTGGGTGTGTTTCTGCTGTGTGTGTGGGTGTGTGTGTGTGTTTCTGCTGGGTGTGTGTGTGTTTGTGTGTGTGTGTGTGTGTGTGTTTCTGCTGGGTGTGTGTGTGTTTCTGCTGGGTGTGTGTGTGTGTGTGTTTCTGCTGGGTGTGTGTGTGTGTGTTTCTGCTGGGTGTGTGTGTGTGTTTCTGCTGGGTGTGTAGGTGTGTGTTTCTGCTGTGTGTGTGGGTGTGTGTTTCTGCTGTGTGTGTGTGTGTGCGTGTTTCTGCTGGGTGTGTGTGTGTGTGTTTCTGCTGGCTGTGTGTGTGTGTGTGTGTGTGTGTGTTTCTGCTGGGTGTGTGTGTGTGTGTTTCTGCTGGGTGTGTGTGTGTGTGTGTGTTTCTGCTGGGTGTGTGTGTGTGTGTTTCTGCTGGGTGTGTGTGTGTGTGTGTTTCTGCTGGGTGTGTGTGTGTGTGTGTTTCTGCTGGGTGTGTGTGTGTGTTTCTGCTGGGTGTGTGTGTGTGTGTGTGTTTCTGCTGG